>NC_091287.1:64172711-64498711 GCF_032444005.1 Ranitomeya imitator
GTCCATTTCCTCCTGGAAACAGGGCCCTCAGTGTGGGCGTCAGGCAGGTTCAGAATGCTATTAACCTGCAGATGAACTCCATATCTGCTGTTTAATAGCATTTTTTTACTTGAAAGATTCACTTTAAGGGATGTAATTTGCGAGCTGAGACATCAAGGTTTGTATTTGTTTCTTTCAGCACATGGCACAGATGGTAGATTGGATTGTGATATGGAGAATTTGAAGACTTGTTCATATTATCCTGCTGAAAAGGCTACAACCCCTAGGATGGGGTACATATAGTTTAGGACAATGTTTAGGTAGGTGGGTACGTGTGAAAGTGACATTTACATAAATGTCACGATTTTTCAGAAGAACATTGCTCAGACCATCACACTGACTCCACTAGCTTACTTTTTCCAACAGTGCATCCTGGTGCCATCTCTTCTCCAGGTAAGCAATGTCCACCACCCACCCAAAGTAAAAGCAAATGCCATTCACCAGACCAGATAACCTTCTTTCAGGGCTCAATGGTCCAGTACCAATGCTCATATGACCATTGTAGGTGCTTTCAACAGTGGACAGGGGTGAGTATTGGCTATCTCACCAGTCTGGAGCTAAAGACCCATAAAGAACAAACTGTGATGTACTATGTTTTCTGACTTTTTTGAATCATCTTGTTTTATAAGTTATATAAGTTATATGTGCCTTGGGTGACCAGGACACTGTCACTTGTTCATTGGATGTCCCACCTTGGACCATTTTAGGAAGATACAATCACTGTATGCTAGGACCATACCAGAAACCTTGCTAGTTTTGAAATGCTCTCACTCGGCAGACTAGGCGTCAAAATGTGCCCCTTGTCAAACTCATTTATATCCTTAAGCTTGCCAGTTTTTCAGTTTATCTAGTTTAGGAACTGATTGTTTTAATTTTTAATCCCACACCTTGATAGCATTACAACAATTCAAAGGGGATGCCCAGGACTTTTATATTGATGTCGGAACCTTAAGATAGGCCATCTATACCTGATCTGTGGTGGGAGTGTGACACCTGACACCTCCGCCTTTCTGTCCACGTCACTCCATCTGTCTGTGGTTTTAATGTTATGGCTGATCAGTGTATATTAATACGACTCGGCTGTGACATCGCCTATTGTGATTGGTGGATCCTGTCTTATCAGTTGTGTACAGAGGTGTAACTTGACATTGTAATCCTGCCTCTGATGATAAGGAGCCTTGTAGAAAACTCTTCCTGACAGGACGGGAAATAGGAGTCTGAAATAGCCCCATTGGCCAGTGCGAAAAATTGCAAGATTGCTAATTTTGTAATTCTGTTTTATAATGCTAGCAATATGGAAGAAAAACATTGTTAAAATTAAATCCTTGCTTCACATACTAATTTATTAAATTCATTTTCCTGTTGTTTTATTTTACTTTGCGGGTTGGTTCACCACTAATGTTCTTAGTTTACAGAAAACGAAGTAAAAATGTTATGATTAATGTAATGCCCTTTTTTAAAAAAATGAACGCGACCTTGCCTATATGATCTGACAGAAGGAGAAGTATGGAAAAGATTGATTATAGGTAAATGAACATGTGCCTCCAACACTTGTATGACTGATCACAGCTAGCTAAGGAATTGTCTTCTAAAAAGTTGCTCCATCTTTAGAGGTAAAATTGTTATCTAACATTAAAAAATTCATTTTAATGCAGTTTTCTAGTATATTTGCATTAGTAAATACAGTGCCTTGAAAACGTATTCATTCTCTGTGAACTTTTTCACATTTTTTCTCATTACACCCACAAACTTAAATGCATTGTACTGGAATTTTATGTGATATACCAAGACAAGGAAGCAAGTATTTGTGAAGTGTAAAGGAAATTAAATTATACATCATTTTCTATTTATTTAAAAAATATAAATTTGAAATCTGTGACATGCATTTGTATTCAGCCCCCTGTAGTCTGATCCCCCTAAATAAAATCCTGAGTGACCAACTGCTTCCAGAAGTCACTTAATTAGTAAATTGAGTCCTCCGGTATGTAATTTCTTCTCAGTATAACTACAGCTGTTCTGTGAAGACCTCAGAGGTTTGTTTGAGAACCTAAGGTATCGTACAGGATCATGAAAAGCAAGGGGCACACCAGACAGGTCAGGGATAAAGTTGTGGAGAAGAGTAAAGCAGGGTTAGGTTATAAAAAAAGATAACCCAAGCTCAGAACATCTCACAGAGCACTGTTCAACCCATCATTCAAAAATGGAAGGAGTAGACCGCAACTGCAAACCTACCAATGTAGTCCATGGACAATAGTGGCACTGTATCAAGATGAAAATGGCCGTGCTTTCCTTTAAATGTATGATGAAAATGAAACTTTCAGAAAACAAATCCCTGAAATGGGTCGTGAGCTGCTCACCCTGTAATAAAACCCCCGCACAGCACGCAACCTCTACCCTTCAAGATGTTGCAGCGCGCTTGCAGGTGTACAAATGGCAAAAGGCAGAAGTTGTTTTTAGCGGAGATCTTTATTGTAATTACATTATATTAGTCACACGGAATCCTAAATGAATGTTCTCTGCTCTGGAACAGGCTGCACATTGTTCTTGGAAATAAAAAGAGCAGGTTTTAAATAGAACAAAAATGTTCTTTACTCTCGCAAAATACAGTAATAGCCAGCTTCTCCGCAGCTTTAATACCACGTACTACACTTATCTCTCCAGCTGATTCTGAAATATGGTTACAGAAAAGGTAGCGGGGCTGGCTAGTCTTTTAGTCTTTTTTTTTTTAAAAGTGGATGTACGGGATTAGAAAAACGTAGTTGCTTTCTTCCAAAACAGTGCCACGACTGTCCATATGTCTGTGTTATTGTAGCCCAGCCCCATTTACTCTGAATGAGAGGAGGTGCAGTACCAGGCACACCCAATAGGCAAGTGTGGCGCTGTTTCTGGAAGGAGCAGCCATGTTTTTCTAATCCTGTACAACGCAGGTAATGAGCATCGGATAAAGCAAAAATACACAAGCTAATTGTATGACTGACAATCATATTCACAGTGATAAAACAGCAAAACTTAAAAACAGATTAAAAAAACAAAGGTAAAAGTGTGTTGTTTTGATTATAGGAGTAACATGTAAATTACTATATTTAGTTCCTCGATTAAAGAGGTTATCCACTACTTTTTCTGATACCTGGCACACCCGCCGATCAGCTGTTATCGGTGGCGGTCACCAGCCGGAGGTACTCACT
This sequence comes from Ranitomeya imitator, assembly GCF_032444005.1. Taxonomy (NCBI): domain Eukaryota; kingdom Metazoa; phylum Chordata; class Amphibia; order Anura; family Dendrobatidae; genus Ranitomeya; species Ranitomeya imitator. The sequence continues at coordinate 64,175,936 of NC_091287.1, forward strand.
TGCTGAGCTGCTCAGTCTTCTAGTAGTGGCTGCAGCGTGGGACTGCACATCCACCTCCTATTCTGCGGCGGCCATTATTAGAAGACAGCCAGCTCCGCAAGTACTTCCGTCCGGCAATAACTGATCGGTGGGGTGCTGGGTGTCAGACCCCAACCGATTAGACATTGATGATCTATCCTAAAGATAGGCCATCAATGAAAAAAACTTCAGCAAAAACGTCTCACATATTGCATTTTCGTTACTCAAGGGTTTATCCCACTAATTAAAAGTATCACCGATCCACAGAATAGGTGGTACATGCATGATCACCAGGACCACCACTGATCATGAATGAGGGTCCCACAGTTCCTTGCATGAATAAAGCCACGGTTCATGTGTATCCACCAGCAGCTTGTCCTATAACATTGAATACATGTGTGGTCCCACATGCACACTGCTGCTCTATACACATTGGATTTTGGGACCCCAATTTAGTTATCTTTTACAGTAAAATTTCAGCTGTAGAATAGTTTCACTATTGTTTTTCGTCATACGAACAAAGCAGCCATGTAGACCTACCCTGAACGGTTCATTCATATAGAGCCAAGTTTACGACACCTTCGGGATCTAAAAAGAAAGTACCTGTCAGGGTTATGAGCAGGAGTTGCTGACCTACAGAAGTGGCTGACTTACAGGAGTGGATGGCCTACAGGATTGGCTGAACTACAGGATTGGATGAACTACAGGAGTGGCTGAACTACAGGAGTGGCTGACCTACAGGAGTGGCTGAACTACAGGATTGGCTGACCTACAGGAGTGGCTGAACTACAGGATTGGCTGACCTACAGAAGTAGCTGACTTACAGGAGTGGATGACCTAGAGGAGTGGCTGACCTACAGGAATGGCTGACCTACAGGAGTCGCTGACTTACAGGAGTGGATGACCTAGAGAAGTGGCTGAACTACAGGCGTGGCTGACTTACAGGAGTGGATGACCTAGAGGAGTGGATAAACTACAGGAATAGCTGACCTACAGGAGTCGCTGACTTACAGGAGTGGATGACCTGGAGGAGTGGATGACCTGGAGGAGTGGCTGACTTACAGGAGTGGATGACCTAGAGGAGTGGCTGAACTACAGGAATGGCTGACCTACAGGAGTGGCTGAACTACAGGAGTGGATGGCCTACAAGAGTGGCTGACCTACAGGAGTGGCTGGCCTACAAGAGTGGCTGACCTACAGGAGTGGCTGACCTACAGGAGTTACTGACTTACATGAGTGGATGACCTACATGAGTGGAAGACTTACAGAAGTGGATGGCCTACAGGAGTGGATGGCCAACTTAAAAAAATGATTGTTCCTTGAACCTAGTGGAAAATAGGACTTTGCAGACATATTAGTTCTTACTGCACAGTAAATAAGTCTTGCTGTACAATTTGTTCTTTTACCTTCATATGTAATGACAGTTTTTTCTGATGGAGTATCCATAAGATCCACACAGATCTGACTACAATCTGAGTATGTGGCTTTCAGTTTTACACAATCCATGACGTAATGGCTTTTCTGTGATCTTTCATGACTATTTCATCTTTGTTGCTCCCATTTATGTCATGGGTGAAGGTAGGAAACGTTGATTAAAATAAAAGTGTGAGCGGAGCCTAAGAGATAGTTCAGGCCACAGCCATCCCTATTGTCATTTTCTAAAGGCATCAATTCCATCAAAGAATTGGGGTAGGATAAAAAAAGGAATTTTTAACTACCGGTATTTTATTCTCAAACTACTTCTTCCGTACTAGGTTGAACCCACCTTCCTATTGAGAGAATGAATTAAATACCAAATCTGAAAGTATGAAGAAAACAAAGGTGCATCACAGGTTGTCAGATGCCAGATGGACGCAACATGTGTAATTAGTTGGCAAATAACCAGACAGACACTATTAGGAATTTGCGTGCAGTTTCATCCATGACTAAATGTTAGGATTTCATTCATGGGTCTTTTGTTATAAGCTACTCAAAATTGTTGTATAGAATTGAAAACCCATTCCTGTTTACTTTTTAAAAAAAAAACAACCCACATTTGCGTATTTAAATGGAGTTCAGCTGCAATATCCAATGTAACCTCTTGGGCAACCATGACAATTTTTAGAGAAGAAAGAAAGCAGCCATAGCTATCTAAGCCTGTACTTTTTTAATGAAAAATAAGTCATTAAAGATTCTTTTGGAAAAATCTGCTTGGAGTCTTAAAAAATGACATAAATCTTATAGATGATCCTGGTAAGGATGTGTTATCGTTTCTAGATCTCTGTTCAGTCGCTTGAGCTAAAATGTTCTGTCACATATGGTACACTTCTCATCCTCAAAAGCCCCTCTTGGCCTTGGGATTAGGTTCGGTATTATTTGGATCTCTCCCTCACTCCCTACATCAAATGACTTACCCACTCATACATCTCCAGAATCCACCATTTTCTTGCGGTTAAAATTTTTAAAACTCAAAGCTCTCCAAAAACTAAAAATAAAACTTCCCACAGTGCTACACCAACCTACATCTCCTACCTCATCCTTCTACAAAAACAAACCTATGCTCTCTACTCTGAAACTAGCATCTTCCATAATCTGATCCTCCAACTGCATCTCTAAAGGTACCGTCACATTAAGCGACGCTGCAGCGATATAGGCAACGATGCCGATCGCTGCAGCGTCGCTGTTTCGTCGTTGTGTGGTCGCTGGAGAGCTGTCACACAGACAGCTCTCCAGCGACCAACGATGTCGAAGTCCCCTGGTAACCAGGGTAAAAATCGGGTTACTAAGCGCAGGGCAGCGATCAATGATCAGGCCCCTGCTGGGAGATCGTTGGTCGCTGGGAATGATCAGGACCTTTTTTTGGTCGCTGATCACCCGCTGTCATCGCTGGATCGGCGTGTGTGACGCCGATCCAGCGATGTCTTCACTGGTAACCAGGGTAAACATCAGGTTAATAACCCGATGTTTACCTTGGTTACCATTGTAAAAGTTAAAAAAAACAAACAGTACATACTTACATTCCGGTGTCTGTCCCCCGCCTTCAGCTTCCCGCACTGACCGCTGTGCTCTGCTTTACGGCAGGCGCTGACACAGTGCAGGGAAGCTAACGGCGAGGGACAGACACCGGAATGTAAGTACTGTTTGTTTTTTTAACTTTTACAATGGTAACCAAGGTAAACATCGGGTTATTAACCTGATGTTTACCCTGGTTACCAGTGAAGACATCGCTGGATCGGCGTCACACACGCCGATCCAGCGATGCCAGCGGGTGATCAGCGACCAAAAAAAGGTCCTGATCATTCCCAGTGACCAACGATCTCCCAGCAGGGGCCTGATCGTTGATCGCTGTCACGCATAACGATTTCGGTAACGATATCGTTGCTACGTCACAAAAAGCAACGATATCGTTAACAAAATCGTTATGTGTGAAGGTACCTTAAGACTTTACACACGTTCTCTGAAATGCAATACCCAAACAATCAGGCCAACATAGGTTGTGACGAATATTATTGGCATCTCAGAATATTAAATACACCATGTAACGATCTCCTGAAATAAAGTGTTTAGTGAAACTGCTTGTCTATATATAAATTCATGTATTTGATACAGAAAAAAACAAGAACACAAAATTAAAACTTGAAATTTAAATTTAGGAAAAAAAAAGGATACCAAATTGAAAACCATACCAGAATATTGTTAAAGGAAACCTGGCATGTAAAATAATGCTATTAATCTGCAGATATGGGGCTAATCTGCCGGTTAATAGCCTTTTGCCTGCATTGAGAGCCCCGTTGCCTGGAGGAAATTAGCTTTAGTCCCCTGGCAGTGTTCAGCTTCCGGGCGTCACCGGAACGGTTTCAGTCATACTCATTGTGTATAGAGATGTGGCTGTAACCGGGCCCCCGACAATTACTGACAGCAGGGGCCAATGATGAGCTGCTGCTTAGTATGCGCTGAGCGGTGACTGAAACCATGTCAGTCTCAGGCAAAACGCTATTAACCGGCAGATTACCCCATATTTTTCGCTACTTCACCACATCTGGAATTTTGTTTTCCACTTTACTATGTAGTAAAATGAATAGTATAATTCAAAAGTACAACTCATCCAGCAAAGAAACAAGTCTTCTTACATCTATGGGGACAGAAAAATAAAAAAAGTTATGGCTCTTGGAAGAAGGGGAGGAAAAAAATACAAAAATGTGAAGGCGTTAAATGACTGCATGTGATGTGACAAGTCCACTTTTTTGTTGAATTCTTCTGGTACGTAACTTATTTCTGAAGATCTTGGGGCCAATTATTCAAAGTTTTACACCAGCAAAATGACATAAAAACGGTGAAAAATCACAATATTTTTGCACAATGCATAATTGCGCATATTTTACGATTTATTGCATGCCAGTTTAGAGCAGCTTAGCAGAAATTGGCTGAGCTGTGGAGGAGTCAGGGCTGGATGAGGCATGGCCACGTCCATCCAATTCATCAACACTCCTGGCATTTTGTACGACAAGTCGTCTTGGGTCTTTCCCACCTCTCATTCCAGCCTTACTACACAGGTTTCTTATCTCATTATTTGGTATTCCTATACCCATTATTTATCTATTTGTTGTGTTTTTTTTTTTCATATTTTTTGGTATTTATTATGGCATCATTTATTGCTTGAGGCTATCTGGGCATCACTATTGTCTGTTGATAACGGAATTATTAGATTATTCTTCTCTCTATATATAATTCTTTTTGATAATTTGTGTAACAATATTGATGCAGTGATAATTTTTTTCTGGTATTATCCCGTTATTGAATTTTGGGTATAGAGCACTCATTATTATATTTGAATTTGATCTCTCGGACCACAAATCTATATTAGGGGGTGTATTTATCTGATTGTACCTTGTGGAATATTCTGTGAACTATTTGTAACTGGTAGATGAGGGGAGGTGGTGGGAGAGCCAAGACAGGCCATCTGCCCAAACGGGCAAACGCCTGCTGGGCTGCAGCATTGTGCTAAAGTGGGCCGCTAGCTAAGGTTCTTGGTCGCTGGCCCTTTAAGTGCAGGCAGTATGAACGTGCGCACACTCATGACGCTGCCAGGGTGCACACAGGGACTTTACCATGTCTGACTAATGGCCATTACCAGCGTCAGGAAGTTTTCCTGATGGCAAAGTTCGTGCTCTGCTCTGTTCCCAGAATCCCCATAGAATCTGCTCTGCGTCGCCACCTTTCATCTTCCCTCATCTCCAGGATCTGGGCAAGTAATTTTTTGTTCGGTAAGTAAACAAAAAAAAAATTAAATAAATTTAGTCCAAAAAACATAATTGTCATATTATTTTTGGAGTAAGTGCTTGGCAATGTTGAGCAGCATCATGGTATAACTGGCTAGCACAGGCATGCTGCATGCAGAAGTGATTAATCGATTAGTCAGCACTAAGGAAGTGGTAACTACCTGGTTTGGAAATTAATATAGATTTCTCTTTATTCATTTTTTCTTTAGCCATATCGTAACACGTGTATACTGATGTCGTACAAATATCTTCTATTCCTCTAAAAAAAGAAAATCCTGTCTAATTTTACTAAGATTTCAATCTGCTAAAGTGGTTATTCTAGACAATATAATCATTTTTTAACTGTGGAAATAAGAACTATCAAGCAGGTAGTTACTCAGATCTCTGGCAGCACAGCGAATCATGACCGCTCCTGCTGACGATTCTGTGGCTTCTGCTGACATCAGCTTACTCTCTTCCGCTCTGCTGTGTTGACGGGGTGTGACTGATGTCATGCCGATGTTAGCAGTCATGCCCCGTTGAAAGAGCAGCCCGGAAGCAGAAGAGCTGCTTTGCTAACCTTGGACAACTAAAGCACCGGCAGGAGCGGTCAGTAATAGCAGTCAGGTAGTCAACCTGCCGGTTAGCTTTTTTGGTTTATGGAAAATAAATAATTTTGTCCAGGAAAACTCCTATAACTACTGTTCCTTTTTTTGGGTTTAGAATAAAGGTACCTTCACACTCAGCAACTTTACAACAAGAACGACAACGATCCGTGACGTTGCAGCGTCCTGGATAGCGATCTCGTTGTGTTTGACATGCACGATCTGGATCCCGCTGGTCGGAGCTAGAAGTCCAGAACTTTATTTCGTCGTCAGGTCGGCGTGTATCATCATGTTTGACAGCAAAAGCAACGATGCCAGCAATGTTTTACATGGAGCTAACAACCAGCGAGAACGAGAAGTGAGTCGCCGTTACATCACAGGATCGCTCCTGCATCGTTCTGGAGCTGCTGTGTTTGACGTCTCTACAGCGACCTAAACAGCGACGCTGCAGCGATCGGCTCGTTGTCTATATCGCTGCAGCGTCGCTGAGTGTGACGGTACCTTAAGAACTTGAAATCTTATCTCAGCCATTTGCTTCTAGCTATGGCGGTATTTTATCCATATTGACCCTGTGGCAGCGATTGTCAGTGGCGATAAAATGAAGACACACACAGTGAATCTATCAAAATAATTTTCATCATGTTCAAGAATCGAGGGAAGAGCAGTGGACATGAAAATTAAACTAAGGCTGGTTTCACATTTGCATTTTTTGCCGCTGCGTGTTAGCGCAAAAAAAAGCATGCTTTTTTCCCTATACTTAACATTAAAAACGCATGCGTTTTTTTGCATGCATTTTGCCGCCGCATGCATCTTTTGTATGCATGCGTTGTGTTGCAGAAATGCAACATGTAGTAATTTTTAGCGGCTTTTTTTGCGGCAAAAAAACGCATGCTTTTTTTGCGGCAAAAAAACGTATTGCTGTCTATGTAAACGCATGCATTTTTGAGCACATGCGTTTGGTTGTGTTAAAAACGCATGCGTTTTTATAAAAAAAACACAAGAAAAAACACTGATAAGCCACCCCACACCATAAAATTGATAAAGGGATCCTAACCCTACCCCTTGGGATCCTAACCCTAAAGGTTAGGGTAAGGGGTAGGGTTAGGATCCCTTAGGGTTAGGGGTAGGGTTAGGATCCCTTAGGGTTAGGATCCCTTAGGGTTAGGGTTAAGATCCCTTAGGATTAGGGTAAGGGTTAGGATCCCTAGGGTTACTAGGGATCCAAACCCTAACCCTAGCTATTTCTGGTTATAGTGGGTTTTCTTGTTGATTTTGATGATTGGCAAGCTGTCACACACTTCTCATCATGCGTTTAAAAAACGCAAACGCATGAAAAAACGCATGTAAATGCGTCAAAACGCCGCGTTTGTAATAAAACATGCAAAAACGCATGCGTCTAAAAAACGCTGCGTTTTACCGCGTTTACATGCGTTTTTTTCACATGTGTTTGCGTTTAAAACGCTGCATTTTTAAACGCAAATGTGAAACCAGCCTAAATTGGTAAGTTGAGGATATTGCAACATGTTTTAGCTTTATTTTTCAAGCCCATTTAAAATGGCTCACGACGTCATTGCACATAGCAATGATTAATGGACCATGCCTGCGGTATAACAGCAGAGTACATGTGCTCTAATTTACTAACAATCTGCTTACTCCCAATTTTCCTGGGGGAAAAAGCGTCCTTTATAGACATTATACTTGCTTGGATGATGAAGGTGAACTCTGTTTACTATGTAAAAGATTCCTTGATAGGGCGTTGATCCAGGGAACTAGTCTGATTGCCGTATGTGGAGTCGGGAAGGAATTTTTTTCCCCAATGTGGAGCTTACTCTTTGCCACGTTTTTTTTTTTTTTGCCTTCCTCTGGATCAACAGGTTAGGGCAAGTTAGGTTAGGCTATGGGTTGAATTAGATGGACTTAAAGTCTTCCTTCAACCTTAATAACTGTGTTACTATGTTATTCAGACACTCAGGTTTCATAAAGTCCATTATTAAATCGCAGCTATTGAGATCTGATCAGAAGGTTTTTTTTTTTTTTTTTTACAGTAAAGCAAACTTATAAGTGGTACCAAAGGGGTTTGGAAATAAACAGAGGTAGAAGCTTACTAATTTAATACTATCTCAATGGTATTAATATCAGAGACCTCAAGATCAATAAAATGAAAAAGAGAATTTACTGGCCCATGACCACAGATTTCTCCACATCATGCAGGATAAATTACAGCATAACGTCCAGTACTGGGCATAGGACTGAGGATCTAATAGCAAAAATTAATTCCCTGAGCACGTCCACCATACAAAGCCCATCATCCTTGGTAGAGGGGTGGTCCTCTTACCATTGAGATGTGAACCATGGGCTGATTTTTGTACCCCCATTTGTCAAAATGGCCATGTGGAGAAGGGGTAGTGCTCTTTGGGTTGACAAACCAGCAAATTTAGTAAACCTGAACTGTGGCCCCTATCTCTTAGCACCCCATTTTACCTGCCACACCGAGATGAGACATGTTACAGTGGGAACATTTTTTCTTGTAATTACTGGGTATCGGCCCACCCACTCCATGTATTGCAGCACTAACGACTCTCACCCGACCTCTCTCCAGACGATGATTCTTTGTCATCAGTTGAGAAAAACTTAATTTGGTGTTTAATAGTCACCCAATTTATGATTGTAAGAACATTAAAACAATGTATTGCTACCAACAATCTATGCACGACTAACGATCATAGGGGGGTTCTTTTTATGGTCATTATGGTCCAGGTTCAAAAACCAATTGTGATCAGCTTCTAAAACCAGAAACGTTGCAGCAAATCATAAAATTCTCCTGCAGCAGACAGTATAAAGAAAATGTAGTATTACACGCGGGCATTCGAAGGAATGACTGTCAGTATAATACACGCACAAGTTATGTCCATCATAACTGGAGAGTTTTAGCTAATAAATCTCTGTCCTCCCTAATAAAGGTTGTTAGTGGAGCCTCCCAACCAAGGCTGGTTTCACACGTCAATGAAATACAGACCATGAGCAGATCGCAATACTTGGTCCGACCACCAAGTCGTTGTCCACTACTCGGATAACCCCTTCTCAGCACCAAGAATGCAAGTGTCGAAAACGGTGGAACGGTGCCTGCACCGGAGGTGAGCCTAGGTGTTATTATTTTACTATATAGCAATTGGATACAATAAAACTTTACTTTTATTTACTACTATTAAAAAAATTCTGAATATATGCGACATATATACCCAGACAACAAACAAAAATGTATACGAAGGAAAGGACCAAGGTGAGGAAGTGCCCTATACCCTAACACAGAAGGAAAAACAAACATATACACGAATATAAAAATGACAGTACTGTTGTAAACTTGAACTGGTATATGCCAGCAACCAGTAGTAGTGCAGCACTAGCTACACTATTGGCAGACAATAAGAAAATACTCTGTGCCTCCTAATCCCTATGGAGAAAATGCAGGTATAATGTCAAAAGAAATAATGCATAATAAAGCTGTCTACCATGGGGGATGTTCTGATGTGGACTGATAACTGCTAATTCCTCTATACAGGCTAAATGTCTAGACATATGTATATCAAAGACACTCAAAGAATACCTGAGGGACATAAATTGCCGACCACAGTGTAATATAAGGAGGCTTTTAAGGGAAAAATAAACACAACATGAATCACTGATGTGGGTCCATAACTCAGAAGTCACCACAAAGGACTCAGCCGTTATATTGTGCTTATATACATCCCATTGTAAAGCAAAAGATAACCAGTACTGTCAATCTATAGCAGCATAGCAACGGAGCTTCAAAGCCAACATTTCTAGCAAAATGCCCAGTAGTTCAAATTTTTATAAACATGGAACCATCCTGCCCCCTATATCATTGGTGGGCGTTCCCTTATATTAGAACTGCAAATGCTAAGAAATCGCTTAAATATGTGTGCATCAGTAACATTGATCCAGATCGGTATCTAATGTGTATACTGAGTATTCCCAAATAATGGGTGGATCTCACCAAAGATGCCAAAAGAGAGTTCCTAGATGTCTGGATTTCTCCTGCATTGGTGAAGCCGAAAAATAGAAGCCCCGGCTATAGATGGCGTCTATTAGGAGGCACAGAGTATTTTCTTATTGTCTGCCAATAGTGTAGCTAGTGCTGCACTACTACTGGTTGCTGGCATATACCAGTTCAAGTTTACAACAGTACTGTCATTTTTATATTCGTGTATATGTTTGTTTTTCCTTCTGTGTTAGGGTATAGGGCACTTCCTCACCTTGGTCCTTTCCTTCGTATACATTTTTGTTTGTTGTCTGGGTATATATGTCGCATATATTCAGAATTTTTTTAATAGTAGTAAATAAAAGTAAAGTTTTATTGTATCCAATTGCTATATAGTATAAGTCTAATTTTTTTTTGGATTATCCACCTTGCTGATATATATGTGTTATTATTTTACTTGGGGGAAACATAGGGATTGTCCGAGCAGTGGACAACCTCTAACCATATGAGGCTTGGGTCAATAGACCTGGCGGTCAGGCTCAGTATTGCGACTCAATCACAGTCCATATTTCACGGGCCTGAGAGACCAATTAATGACATCCATGTTAGGACATTTTTCTAAAACAACTTTATTAAGTGTTAGTTTGCAACACATCACCTAATCAGACGAAACGGTCACATACTAATATACACCCACCTCACAACACAAAATAAAAACGCAGACCATATTCCACATGAACCAGTGTGGCACATTTATTTCCAAGGCAGGGTACACAGATTTTTATTTTTAACAAGCATGGGCAAACGTACTACTGCCAACCTAAAAATCCTTCACTACTAAGCATGTTATATACGTTTATGTACCGACTGCTTCATACACTAAAAAAACAAAACAAATGAAAACAAAAATTTCTAGTGCAACCACAATATAACTTAAACCCCTGCAAATTCTGTAAAATAACAAAAGCATTGAACCAATCTCAAGGGCACCATGATCTATCCGACATCCCGTGAAGACGATTCCCTGTGCTGAGCAGGTTTACATCGGCTGATCAGTGTAAAGATGGACCAGCAGAGGGAAATTAATCACAGTGTGCACAATGATGGGCACCAGGCAGGAGCCATCTCTACTCATTTACTTTCAGTCTAATAAAGGTGACAAAGCTTCAAATAAAAATTATATATATACAAAAACAAATAGGTGTTAATGTTGCGGCCATGGAACGGAGGTGCTCTTCGGTGTACGGTATGTAGATCATTTGGGTCCATGTTAGTGGTACGGTTTGGAAGACTTGATTTTCTTCTGCTCCTCTCGGTGCTTCTGCCTCTTCCTCTTGCTCGCTTCTTTATGTCCTGAGGAAAAATGGTCTATGAACAACTTTGGCAGGTTGTAAAGTTTATCATCTACATTTACGAAATATTGGTGGAAAAACACTGGACGTCATTTTTGTTAACGTCCATTAATTTCAAAACAATTCACCAGTAATTTGACCAATGCAGTCTGAGCTGCTAGTGATCTGCAAATCCATTAAAAGGTTCTGTTCACGTAAGGTGGAAATTCAATCCAATGTTACATCACTAAGGCCGGGGTCACACTTGCGAGTTTGATGCGAGAAACTTGTGCGCGTCTCTCTCATCAATACCCGGCATTTGCCGCCGGCACTCGGGACCGGAGCGTGCGGCCGCATAGAAATACATGCAGCTGAGCGCTCTGGTCCAGAGTGCCGGCGGCAGTGCCAGGACTTAGCGCGGGTTTCTCGTATTCAACTCACAAGTGTGACCCCGGCCTTGGTGAAGGAATCTGAAGCTGTCAAATGATGACGACGGAGAACTAGGTAAAATATTAACTGAACTTAAAGGGAACCAGCTGGAGGTTGTATGTGGCAGGGTCTGAGAATTGCATCTAATACAGGGGGAAAAGTTGTGCTCCTATCTACAAAGTTGTGATTTGAGGGAGGATGGGTTAGTAAAAAGCAGAGGACAGGACTCCTGGGAAAGACAGTAAAGGTACCTTCACACTCAGCGACGCTGCAGCGATACAGTGTCGCTGTTTGGTCGCTGGAGAGCTGTCACACAGACAGCTCTCCAGCGACCAACGATCCCGAGGTCCCCAGTAACCAGGGTAAACATCGGGTTACTAAGCGCAGGGCCGCGCTTAGTATCCCGATGTTTACCATGGTTACCAGCGTAAACGTTAAAAAAACAAACACTACATACTTACCTTCCGCTGTCTGTCCTCCGGCGCTCTGCTTTCCTCTGCACTGTCAGCGTCGGTCAGCCGGAAAGCAGAGCGGTGACGTCACCGCTGTGCTTTCCGGCTGGCCGGCGCTGACACAGGATGCAGGAGGAGTGCAGAGAAGCAGAGCGCCGGGGACAGACAGCTGAAGGTAAGTATGTAGTGTTTGTTTTTTTTAACGTTTATGCTGGTAACCAGGGTAAACATCGGGTTACTAAGCGCTGCCCTGCGCTTAGTAACCCGATGTTTACCCTGGTTACCAGTGAAGACATCGCTCGATCGGCGTCACACACGCCGATTCAGCGATGTCAGCGGGAGGTCCAGCGACGAAATAAAGTTCTGGACTTTCCTTAGCGACCAACGATCTCCCAGCAGGGGCCTGATCGTTGGTCGCTGTCACACATAACGATTTCCTTAACGATATCGTTGCTACGTCACAAAAAGCAACTATATCGTTAACGATATCGTTATGTGTGACGGTACCTTAAGAGCCAGGCTGCTGGTTAGCAGGACTCTCACTGTCTCTCCTACGAGACCTGTTAAGATTTACTCTGCTGAAATTTCCTGCTCCAAATCACATGCATGTATTTATGTACAGTATGCGATTTGCAGCAGGAATGTATTATGTGGTTAGCAGTCAAGTCTTGCTGTGCTGGGGTCCTGGGTTAAAATCCCACCAAAGACAACATCTGCATCTGTTTGCGTGGGTTTCCTCGGGGGTTCTCCGGTTTCCTCACACACTCCAAAGACATACTGATGGGGAATCTAGATAGTGACAGTGATGATGATATCTGTAAAGCGCTGTGGAATTAATGGCGCTATAAAAGCAAGTAAAATAAATAACCTTCATCACAGTGCTCAGCTTTTTTCCTTCTTTCATATGCTGCTCTTATTCCCCTAATAGATGCAATTTAAGTCAAAAGTTGTGTCAATAAAAAAATAAATAAAAATGAAATCAGATTTTAGGAATTTTATGAGATTCACTGGTTACCTATAATCTGCCATGATATATATAGGGGTAGGGTGCACTAAATACCAAATATATAGATATGGTAATACAAAAGGGTGCTACATCCTGTCTAGGACATGTACTGAACTAAAAACCAAAGAGGAGAAAAAGCACCAATACAGATCGGTCGTGCACACCTAGTAGACAAATGAGTATACAGTACAGACCAAAAGTTTGGACACACCTTCTCATTTAAAGATTTTTCTGTATTTTCATGACTATGAAAATTGTATATTCACACTGAAGGCATCAAACCTATGAATTAACAATTGTGGAATTATATACCGTACTTAACAAAAAAGTGTGAAACAACTGAAAATATGTCTTATATTCTAGGTTCTTCAAAGTAGCCACCTTTTGCTTTGATGACTGCTTTGCACACTCTTGGCATTCCCTTGATGAGCTTCAAGAGGTAGTCACCAGGAATGGTTTTCACTTCACAGGTGTGCCCTGTCAGGTTTAATAAGTGGGATTTCTTGCCTTATAAATGGGGTTGGGACCATCAGTTGTGTTGTGCAGAAGCCTGGTGGATACACATCCGATAGTCCTACTGAACAGACTGTTAGAATTTGTATTATGGCAAGAAAAAAGCAGCTAATTAAAGAAAAACGAGTGGCCATCATTACTTTAAGAAGTGATGGTCAGTCAGTCTGAAAAATTGGGAAAACTTTGAATGTGTGTCCCCTAGTGCAGTGGCAAAAACCATCAAGCACTACAAAGAAACTGGCTCACATGAGGACCGCCCCAGGAAAGGAAGACCAAGAGTCACCTCTGCTTCTGAGGATGTTTATCCGAGTCACCAGCCTCAGAAATCGCAGGTTAACAGCAACTCAGATTAGAGACCAGGTCAATGCCACACAGAGTTCCAGCAGCAGACACATCTCTACAACAACTGTTAAGAGGAGACTTTGTGCAGCCTTCATGGTAAAATAGCTGCTAGGAAACCAATGCTAAGGACAGGCAACAAGCAGAAGAGACTTGTTTGGGCTAAAGAACACAAGGAATGGACATTAGGCCAGTGGAAATCTGTGCTTTGGTCTGATGAGTCCAAATCTTGGTGACTGGTATGGGCCGCAACACTGACGTTACATCCAGAGCCAATTGGTGAGCTCAGCGGCTCTGTAGGGGGAGTTTACACTCATGACATGACGTCAGCGATGCAGACCATACCGGAAGCCGGAGCTGCGCCAGACACTCAGGGCTCCGTTAGGAGACCTTAAGATTTGTTACTTTACAAGATTTTCTGAAAAGGGATAACCCCTTTAATTCCATTTAGAATAAATAGAAAGTTCAAATGGAAATGTGAGCATAGACCAACATGAAAAAGGAGGAAAACTTACATAAGGCAACTATAAATCACCTCTGGTTTTTGTTTTTATTAAATGGCGATACTGTCTGATAGATGACATGATAGTCATCCACTTCCGTAGTGTTCTCACAACTCAATGGATTACAATATGTCATGCAAGGAGGCATTACTGGGATTTAGGATAAGTGGAGGCAGCAATGCGAGTCGTTGCTTTTTTTAAGTTGTTTTGCAGTTAGTATTTCTGTTATGGAGTCATACATACAAGCTTATCTCCAGGAAATACATATACAGGCATCTTACACATGTATGCATCTCCAATAAGGAGTCTAAGAGGCAGATACAGAATATATAACTATATCAAGTCTGGATCTGTTCTCCGCACCTGGGAGTTTCGTGGCCTGAAGTATCACTTGTCGCTGCTGACTTCTTATACAGATAGTGAGCGTCCCTTACACTTTAGACTTGTTATATGTTCATAGGGAGAAACATCGTAAGGAAAGAGGATAAGAACGGATGGAACAGCTCTAGGAAGGGAATAACGAATATCAACAAGAAATAAGCCAACAGAAGCCAAAAACTAGAGGAATCTTCATTGATCAATCAATGCAGCCAACAACCTGTAGCCAGACGATGGGATGCGGATTGTGGTAGAACGGCAGCTATTACATACAATTTTGCCATAGATTTTTATATTGTTGAAATAGAACAACTGTAAATTTATCTTAGAATGGAACATCATGGTATATATATATTTATGTGGAATTTTTCCTGCAAATTTATATCGCGGAGTCTGTGCCACAAACATGCTGCAACTTATGGTACAATATTTGTGGAAGAGTTTTTCTAGACCGCATACCCAAAAAATTGAAATTTCCCTTGCGGATCTGGCCATACAAAGCGGATTTCAATATAAGCAGCGTCGTTGTTTTTGAGCATTTTGAAACAACAATTTACAAACTTCTCCAGTGGATGTGAATGGTAAAAACAAATTCTACAATCACATCCATAAGTAATGTATCGTTTTTGAATTTCTCCTGGATCCACAGCGAAACCATTGACTTTTTATTAACCTCCTTGCAGATTCCGCATGGAAATCCAAACTGGGGATTGTTTGCATACTTGCTATGGAAATTATTCACAAGGAAGATGCTACATCTGGACCTACAGTTAAGGTGGATGTTTCTACGGCTTGGAATTTTAGCAGCAAAAAATCCGGAGGAATACTTCAATTTTTTTTTAAATGCAGGTTCCACCTTCTGTATTTTAACTCCACACACCGCAGGTCAATATCAGTTGTGAATTTCTTCCAATATTAGATCTGATATTTAAGCCTCATTCACTTTGCTGGTATCATGTACTTCTGCATGCAAATCTGCAGTTCATCGGTCCCGTCAGAACATACCTTAAATTCTGTGTTTTCTTAAAGAAGAACTCCCATGAATATTTTTTTCCATTAAATCTGTCTGTATATTCATGTAATGTAGTGTATTAATATACTTGCCTTCTGCCGCTCTCTCTAGTGTCCAGCGACGTTCTGCTCCTCTTCTCAGTGACGTCACTGCTCTGCAAACTCTCCGAATCGCACTGTGCGTGACCCAGAAGTTGCTTTTACAATGTAAGCCTATGACGCGTCAGAACAAAGCATCATAGACTTAATATTGTAAAAGAGACGTGCGGCTCACAGAGCAGAGAGTGGACCAGGTATTGTTAAGTGGGGTGATGTCACTGAAGAGGAGCAGAATGGTGCTGGATCCCTGAGAAAGCGGCGGTACACGATTGTATTAATATACTCACACTACCCTACAAGCACATATGCAGAGATTTAATGAAGAAAATATTCATGAGAGGTCTTCTTTAATACCTTATAGTGGTTGGATCCTTTTTTTATCGAGTCCCCTAACATGTACGGGTTTAGGAGAATGTGTGTGCAGTCAGCCTATAATGCTTTACATTTCTACTTACATTGGTGATGTCACTGTCAGGACAACTAACATATACGGTATACTGTCCTTTTAGGTGGGTTGCTAGCTAGGGAATGACAGTTTGTAAGTTCCATTTATTAGCCTTTCTAAACAGGCTGAAAATCACCAAATGAACAAACAAAACGCTTGTTCGGTGGGTTTGATGAATTTTTAGTAGGCCTGAAAATCATTGGTATTTGTAGTACATAGTCCTGTTTATGAGGACCCATGACGTTGGGTTGCGGGCTTATCCATTTTGGCCAAAATTGTAACTAATACCTCATCAAATGTATTATATACATTATTTAATTTTTATTCTTTTTATCATCTTTTTGCAGGGTGCAACAGGGCCCCTTTATGTTGTTCCTTGTGTGTTGCATGTATATATATATATAGTGCTGGACGGCTCACCTGCTAATACTATGGGCGTGATCACTAGGTTGTTCAGACACTGTGCATCACATTTGTCTGTGCGAATAGTGTCTTATGCAAGCCTTAAGGTACCGTCTCACAGTGGCACTTTGGTCGCTACGACGGCACGATCTGTGACGCTCCAGCAGCGCTCCAATATCGCTCCAGCGTCGTAGACTGCGGTCACACTTTGCAATGTACGACGCTGGAGCGATAACTTCACGACGTATTTGCGATGTAGAAGCTGTTGGTTACTATGCGCACATCGTATACAATATCGTGCACACCTTTGTTACACCATGCGATCATGCCGCCACAGCGGGACACTAGACGACGAAAGAAAGTTTCAAACGATCTGCTACGACGTACGATTCTCAGCGGGGTCCCTGATCGCAGGAGCGTGTCAGACACTGCGAGATCGTAAGTATATCGCTGGAACGTCACGAATCGTGCCGTCGTAGCGATCAAAATGCCACTGTGTGACGGTACCCTTACCTGTGTGCATTTTTTCTACTAGGCAGCCAACCCCTCTAATGTTTGGGCGAGTGGGTGGTTGCTCTCATCAGTAGCTTGCACCTGTGCTGCTTTAGCATTTTTATCAGGGGCCTGCTGTACCCTGCGAGTGAATTTGTCATTTGACAAGTTTTGGTGAGTTTGCTCTTCATGTTGTGTTTTTTCACACAGTCCTGTGTAAATTTAAGTAGGTTAGCTACTTTAGCTAGGTGACGGTAACAACTAACTTGGGGTTGTTGTGTGTGGCACCGCCACTGATCAGATATTGATTGCCTATCGCAAGGATAGGTCATCAATAAAAAAAAGTAGTGGCCAACCTCTAACTTCCTTTTGAAACCTTTATAAATGGATTACTGTAACACTGTACACAGGAGATGAGGACAATATCTCTAGGAACACTCAAAGAACAATAACTTATGTTTCTGACAGCTGTAAAATCCATGTTTTTCCTCACTGTTTGTAGACATGGAAACCTGGTATTACAGTAGGATGCAGCAGCGCTTGTGGCTTTTCTCTGGCAGAGTTGTGCATTTACTTGTCTGGCTGATACACACATCATTATCTACAACCTCCTCTCCACTCTCTCTTTGCACACCTGAGGAATAAAGATGAGAATCCCCAAAGAGGTTTGTGCCCCGCGGCCGGTCCTCCTCCTCTTCATCACTAATGTAGGTGTGACCATTCCTGGATAGGCCAGTAGATTTGTGAGTTCTGGAAGACCTACTGCTGGACGGCAAAGCATTCTGCCCACGACGTCTGCATTCTTCTGCAAGGCCTAGTTCATCGGCTACACCTAATGGAGAAAAAAAAAGGGAGGGGAGAGACTGATAAAAGCTTAGATAGATCATATCGAAATGTTGTGTGAGAAGATGGAAATATTCTCAAGGATCTTCACAGGTGGCCATTTAAATGATTTGCGTTAATAATGAAAAACTCTCATTTGATCCCCATAAAAATACTAATGAAGCAATAAATTGTAAAGTAAATAAATGTAAAGCTTATACAATCACCTAAACCAAATATATGGGTACAGACAGTTGAGAGTTAGAACAAACACAACGATACCCAGTACATAGTAAGAATAAATGTGTTTTACACAGTGTCAGGTTAGGGTGGTCTGGGACTCGTGGGCCTAAGCGATGGCTTCAGTAAGGATCAATTTATATGCCGATGACACTCAGATCTACCTCTCTGGCCCAGATGTCACCTCTCTGCTCTCCAGAATCCCGGAGTGTCTATCGGCCATATCCTCCTTCGTCTCCTCTCGCTTCCTCAAGCTCAATGTGGACAAATCTGAACTCATTATCTTTCCTCCATCACGCATATCTTCCCTACCTGATCTATCTATCAAAATAAATGAAATCACACTTTCCCCTGTCCCCAAAATCCGCTGCCTCGGAGTAACCCTTGACTCTGCCCTGTCCTTCAAACCGCACATCCAAGCTCTCGCCACCTCCCGTCACCTCCAACTCAAAAATATTTCCAGAATCCGTCCTTTCCTCAACCCACACTCTACCAAAATGCTCGTGCATGCCCTAATCATCTCCCGCCTCGACTACTGCAACATACTCCTCTGTGGCCTACCTTCTAACACTCTCGCACCCCTCCAGTCCATCCTTAACTCTGCTGCCCGACTAATTAATCTCTCTCCTCGCTACACTCCTGCTTCACCTCTTTGCAAATCCCTTCACTGGCTCCCAATTTCCCAGTGTATCCAGTTTAAATTACTAACACTGACCTACAAAGCCATCCATAACCTTTCTCCTCCGTATATTTCCACACTAATCTCTCAATATCTTCCCTCACGTAATCTCCGGTCCTCCCAAGACCTCCTCCTTTCCTCCACACTCCTCACTCAATCGCGTCCAAGACTTCTCCCGAATATCTCCCATCCTCTGGAATTCAGTGCCCCAACACATCCGGTTATCCACTACTTTTGGATCCTTCAAAAGAAACCTGAAAACCCACCTCTTCAATGAAGCTTACAGCCTGTAAAGACCACACGGCCACCTCAATACCATCGGAGCTACCGCAACCCTAGACCTACTGTCTCCTTCCCCATAATCCTGTAGAATGTAAGCCCGCAAGGGCAGGGTCCTCTTCCCTCTGTATTAGTCTGTCATTGTTAGTTTTGTTTACTGTATGTGATATTTATATTTTGATGTAACCGCTTCTCATGTACAGGTGCTATATAAATAAATAATAATAATAATTTATGGTAGTCCTTAGGGGCAAATCTTCAGCTCCAAAGTCAGCCTCACATGGTGCGGTCTTGTCCTGGACCTCATAGGACTTATTTTCAGGTCAAAAAGTGGAGCAACCTCATGGTCTGGTGGGTCAGTCTAATTCTGGATTGTATGTTTGTGTTACTTTCTATGGCCTTTCACCTTGCCAACTGCTATACTACCCCAAAATAGCTGTGTGTGGGTGGGCTTCTCTTCATTTTGGAAAATGTTCAGTGTCATGCGGCAAGCCTTAAGAACTTATAGCGTAGTTAGTGTTAATGGATGGCATTAAAAGAAAAACAAACAAAACAAACAAACACTTTCATCCTACCAACTTGCATGTAATTTTTCCAGGAATCATTGTCAGGCCTACCAGTCTTAATGTACCAGATCCCCACTCACATGCTACCTTAGAACATCAAAACTGCCCCTTCTTCAAACCTGCATTGTCGTTTGCCTTAAAACAGCACTTGTCATACTGGAGGGCATGAGGGGCTCAACGTGCAACAACACTGCCCCCCCCCCCCCCCCCAAAAAAAAAAAAAAATCACGTCTAAACTGGAAGTGCCCACTACATTGTGTTACTGCTTACGAATAATCAATTTCCTTTTCTTACTAACAATTGTATTACATTTGCAGCACAATTGAATGTTCTCTTTTCAAACAGTTGTCCTTGGTATGGCGTCTACAAGCAAATGGATCAATAAAGAGCCCATTGTAATTATATTACTATAGTGGCATTTGTCCATGTTTCTCTTGTTCTTTTTTGTAAGTTGTCAAAAGTCCAGGATTTTACGTGGAGCGATTTAGTTGAATAAACTGGAGAGGTCTCCTAATTTCTCAACAAAATGTAATTTTCGATACTTTTATCACTGAAACAAGATGGAAGATAAAATTGTCTGAGGGTCAATGTATCATGTATATTTGTTTCTATTGTCTTTTGGCAGAAAACAACTTAATCTTTCTTGTAATGCTTTTCATTACTATGTCCATACTGCTTGATCACCATATCAATTTTAATACATGACTTGTGTTTCTGCTGTTTTTTTATTGTATGTACTGCCTTTCCCTACATTGTCTCTTCAGAGCAATCCTGAAAGTCAATATCGACTCTTTAACGAGCCTTTCCACATGACTTAGGATAAAAGCCAAATACAAAACCTCGATTTGCAGACACTGTGTTTCGGGGTACTGCCCTTCATCAGTGCAAAGTGTGAGATCTGGTTTGGCTGTGTGAGAGGTGTCTGACCAGGATCCAAGGGGTAACGTTTCTCCTTGTGAAGAGTGACATATCAAGGTGAGGAGACTTAAGCCTTGCATGGTCCTCAGGGAAATGTGAAACTTGTCTCTTCAGAGAGGAAGAAGACTAGAACTCTAGTGCCACCTATAAGATGCAGCAATCCTAAAAGTCAACATTGACCCTCTAATGAGCCTTGCCACATAACTTAGGATGGCTACAGAGAGACATTGAGCACTTCTGTTTACTGGACAGTCTTGGTCAGCAGCCTCCATGGCCTGCACTTTTTTTTTTGGCCATTGTGTTTCCTGCAGTGTTACTTGTCCTACTACCGCTCAGGAAATAAGCAGCACCTGACAGACCACAATTCCACAAGCCTTTAGCAGGGAGAACCCATAATTGCACAACCCCAAAAAGGTGATTGCACTCCCCACTAATATACTTACATCTCCATCTTCTATTGGGTTTATTGCGCTAGAAAGAAGCCATAGCTTTTCTTTTTTAATCTTTTGCATCAACTGTTCCTGGCAGATGTAGATGACCGCTAACCCACATCTGTCAGATAAGTCATTCAGTGTTGCAAATCAGCATAGTCACACTGAAGAGGAGAAATTCTACGGCTATGCTCACATGTCCAGCAGCCATTCATCAGAACGGATCCAGCAACAATCCACTTACAAAAATAAAATTGTACAGACAACTTTTTTGTCTGGCTTACAAAAAAAAGCAGTTACATAGCCATCTGTTTTCTTCCATTTGAAACTCGAAAAAAATGAATCAATTTTAAATGAAAGAAAAATGGATGGTCAATTAACGGATTCATTTTCCATAGACTTAAAAAAAAAAAGGATCCAGTTGAAATCAGTTTTTTCTTTGAGCCAGACAAAAAAAGTCGTGTCTGCACAACTTTTTTGTCAACGGATTGTTGCTGGATCCGTTCTGACAGATCACTTAGACTGAAGTCAGACAAACGTGTTGGCCAACAGTCTACTTGTACAGGGGCTTCCAGACTCTCCGATGACAGGTGATTTGGGGGGAGATATGGATCCATCATGTTTGGGACCTTTTGTTTTTGGAGCGATACATTACTTCCACAGGAGTCTGACGGCAGCTCTCTGATATAGCGCAAAGAACTCGGTAAAGCTAGTGTTCTTGCGTATCATGGAGGAGTCGGGAGAGATCGCCATGTATGAGCTTGGCAGACCGGCCGGCAGCTACTGTCTTTGGGTCCCTTACATGACAGAAGAAGCAGATTCTTACAGTACACAGTGGGTAAGACAGCTTTTACCAAGTATCATTTATTAATTGTGAAGATAATGCCCATGCAATAAAACTGATTTGTAGGAGTGTTCTTTGCACTTATGGCTCATATAAAATACTATAGGAATTTCATGAATGAATAACTCATAAGCAAGATAGAACAAGTTTCATTTTATCAGCAAAGATGGGGAAAGATTTCCTTAGAAATGTAATAAATTAATTTCTGCGAATCTAGAGAGCATTCAACGCTCAGGTAGAGCAAGACACAGTGCTCCAGGGGATCAAGAGAGCTGCCGACTGACGAGTCAGTGAAACTTGTGCATGAATCATCTCATTTCTCAACATATTCAATATGCAGAGTAAGATTTCACACGGCGTGAAAAAGATCTCACTTCATACAACAGAAATCTAATAACCTCGCTGTAATGAATGCCGATCCATTGGCTACAAGGCAGGTTTTAGGGCAGAATTGGATAATATTCCAGTTTTGAATGAGTTGAAGCAAATGACAGCACTAATAATGTGGGATCGGTGGTTAAAATATGGACAGCAAGACCCTATTTGTCACATTTTTATGTTGATATATTAGGTTATGTCCAGAGTTTTGAGGCTTTTTTTTTTTTTTTTTTTTTTTAAGAGGACATTTCGCTATTTTCTTTTATTTGTAGCTGACTATCTCATAATAAAGTGGCTAAAAAAAAAGCTGATTAAAGCATTTTCATTTTTCTCCATTGCGGACATATTGTCTGCTGAATTCTATTGTGCCTACCATGCCAGAATACCTGTTAAAGCAAGGAGGCGTTAGTGGATATTCTTTACTGGGGGCGTATACTTTTTCCAATCATAAAAAGGCAACGTCATACAAGAAAAAAAAAAAAAAGGAACAGTCCATGGAGAATGTCAAAACCAGGCTTTTTTGAAATGGAGGTGTTTCATATGATCATGCTGAGACCTCCTCGCTACTGTCGTTTCTTGTTATTACAGTGCCGGGAGAGAAGAGCTGCAGAATTAGTGCTGCAGTCGTGAAGAGCGTCATGCAAGCAGGGTTTGTCACAAACAACGCTCTGGACATGCTACAGGCATTTGTGAATCCTGTAATTCTTCTTATTCCCCCAATACCTGTAGTAGTTTCAGGGCATTGTATGTGACAAACGCACACACGATGCCCTCTCTGCTCGTGCGGTCTCATGCAGCTCTTCTCCTACCTCTGTAATGACAGACCGATGGGAGTGAGGAGTTCCCAGTGTGACCAACTGAGATAAATCGGTCTCACCAAATCGAGCTGAAAAAGAATGGTATTATTATTTTTTCCTGTGGGCATTTTCTTTTTTTTTTTTTTCCTTGCACGAGGCTATACATACAGAGTCTTTTGGCTGAGTTTTTTTTTTTTTTTTAGCAGAAACTAAGATGAAACTCAACATTTGATGAGTTTTGATATTTGATGGAGGATTTGGAAAGTTTCCGCTCAAAAAAATCCCTCGAAAAACTTTGTGCACCTGGCCTGACATTGCCTTCTTATGGCAAATAAGCCCCCGCAGGGAACAATCTCAACGTCCTCTTGGTTCAAAGCGAAGTTGGCACATCGATAAGATTCAGAAGCCAATGCGTCCACAATAGAGTGGAGAATGGAGCCACTTTATTATGAAAGTTACAAACAAAAAAAGATTGAAATGTCTTCCTTATTAAGGCCATCTACCACCTCTGCATTGTATAGTTATAACTAGAGTTGAGCGACCTTGACCTTTTTAGAGTCGAGCCGGGTTTCGCGAAACCCGACTATCTCAAAAGTCGGGTCGAGTGAAATCGGCCGATTATGGCGAAAAGTCGGGATCGACCGAAACACGAAACCCAATGCAAGTCAATGGGGCAGCATAGTCGGCAGTGAGTGGGGGCCAGGAAAACATCTACACTGCCCATTTTAATGGCAAAAACATCCATTCTTCTTAATGAAGCTTGTCAAGCGTAATTTACCTTATAATAATTGGAAGGCATTTGAAATTGGGGGTCATTTGGCTAAAGTTGTGTGGGGTAGGGCTGGTTCAAGTAATTAGTGGGCCCAGGAAATCTGGACCACGTCACGGCAGTGGAGCAGGGAGAGGTAAGTATTTCAACTTTGCAAGTGCTGTGATCCTGAGCAAGCAGGGGGGGCCCACTTGTTGGCATTGGCACTGGCACAGGGCCCCTCAAAGTACAGCGGTGTGTTTGCACGGCGGGGGCGCCTCCCACCGGCAGCAACACTTTTGCGTACTATGAGAGGCCCTGTGCCAGTGACGTCGCCAACTAGTATTCCTCCCCCCACCTGATGAAGGAACCTGCACTTTCATCTGCACCTTCCTCTTTGTCCCCGTGTAAGGTGGTATGGTATGCGGGAAGAGCAACCTGACTTTCAGCAGGGTCACAATGTTGTTGTGTAGCATGCACGGGGAATGTTGCGTTATGGGTCAATGTACCAGCAGACTCATCTATCACTGGCTGGGCAATGGGCACGATGAAGTGGAAACACAGATATAGGCCCAAAGAATAAAGTGGGCTAAATGCAGTTCAAAATTGGTAACACAGGAATAACCAGGGGGCATTGCAGTGGAGGACAACTGGAATGAGAGGCTGACACAGAGAGTAGGGCCAAATCAGTAAGTAGTCGAAATGCAGTTCAAAATTGGCAACCGTAGTAAACAGGCGGCACAGCTTTGTTCAGTGGAGGAGAACAGCAAGGAGTGGCAGACACCGATAGTAGGCCCCAACCCAACTAGTAGGCCAAATGCAGTCTAACATTAACAACTACTTAACGAGAGCCTGAAAATGGAATTTCAGGACAGGAAACCAGGAGAACAGCAAGGAGTGGCAGACACCGATAGTAGGCCCCAAACCAACTAGTACGCCAAATGCAGTTGTTCCATTTAACCACAATTTAATGAGAGCCTGAAGATAGAAGCTCAGGAAAGGCAACCTGGGGAACACCTTGGAGTGTAACACACCATCTCTCTCCACCCCATACCCATTTTGTAGGCCTAATGCAGTGTACTTTTCTACAACTACTAAACGAGAGTCGGAAGACCGAAGCAATGGCAAGGAAACCTGGGGAACACCTTGGAGTGTAACACACCATCTCTCTCCACCCTATACCCAATTTGTAGGCCTAATGCAGTGTAGTTTCCAAGAACTACTAAACGAGAGCCGGAAGATCGAAGCTCAGGAAAGGCAACCTGGGGAACACCTTGGAGTGTAACACACCCTCTCTCTACACCCCATACCCAATTTGAAGGCCTAATGCAGTGTAGTTTCCAAGAACTACTAAACGAGAGCCGGAAGATCGAAGCACAGGAAAGGCAACCTGGGGAACACCTTGGAGTGTAACACACCCTCTCTCTACACCCCATACCCAATTTGAAGGCCTAATGCAGCGTAGTTTCCAACAACTACTAAACGAGAGCCGGAAGATCGAAGCTCAGGAAAGGCAACCTGGGGAACACCTTGGAGTGTAACAAACCCTCTCTCTACACCCCATACCCAATTTGTAGGCCTAATGTAGCGTAGTTTCCGACAACTACTAAACGAGAGCATGAAGATCGAAGCTCAGGAAAGGCAACCTGGGGAACACCTTGGAGTGTAACACACCCTCTCTCTACACCCCATACCCAATTTGAAGGCCTAATGCAGTGTAGTTTCCAAGAACTACTAAACGAGAGCCGGAAGATCGAAGCTCAGGAAAGGCAACCTGGGGAACACCTTGGAGTGGAACACACCATCTCTCTACACCCCATACCCAATTTGAAGGCCTAATGCAGCGTAGTTTCCAACAACTACTAAACGAGAGCCGGAAGATCGAAGCTCAGGAAAGGCAACCTGGGGAACACCTTGGAGTGTAACACAACGTCTGTCTACACCCCATACCCAATTTGAAGGCCTAATGCAGTGTAGTTTCCAAGAACTACTAAACGAGAGCCGGAAGATCGAAGCTCAGGAAAGGCAACCTGGGGAACACCTTGGAGTGTAACACACCCTCTCTCTACACCCCATACCCAATTTGAAGGCCTAATGCAGTGTAGTTTCCAAGAACTACTAAACGAGAGCCGGAAGATCGAAGCTCAGGAAAGGCAACCTGGGGAACACCTTGGAGTGGAACACACCATCTCTCTACACCCCATACCGAATTTGAAGGCCTAATGCAGCGTAGTTTCCAACAACTACTAAACGAGAGCCGGAAGATCGAAGCTCAGGAAAGGCAACCTGGGGAACACCTTGGAGTGTAACACAACGTCTCTCTACACCACGGAAGGGCTGATTCTTAGGAAGGAAGGCTGTTGGAAATAAGCATTGCGCGTCCGAGGGTGATTATATTCTTATTAGGTATATACTCACCCTCGGACGCGCCCTGCTTCTTTATTTGGAATGAATGTTTATTTGCAATGTGGTGTTGACTTTCTCTATTATTTTGGTAATTAATGATTTTATTATTTTCATTGTTTT
Organism: Ranitomeya imitator; assembly: GCF_032444005.1. Lineage (NCBI taxonomy): Eukaryota > Metazoa > Chordata > Amphibia > Anura > Dendrobatidae > Ranitomeya > Ranitomeya imitator. The sequence goes on from NC_091287.1 coordinate 64,202,424, forward strand.
GCATCTTCTCGGCAATAATATAAAGAAGACGCGACAGGACAACACTCGGTGGATGCCATATCTGTGTTTTCAATTTAAAAAACCTTTCAGTTAACTACTTTCAGGAGAAAGTTATTGTAGCTGGTGGCCATTTTTAGTACTGTACCAGATTTTTGTTGTATGTGTTTGTTTTTAATGTTAAAATGTCTGCATTTGATATCTCACCAGTATTTTCTTTTTTATAAGCAAAATACTTTTTATTTTATTTTATGATGTTGGTTCAAGGGGTACACGGGCAGCAGTAGACAGGTCAGTGGAGGCCTAGTGGAAGGAGGGACCGCAGACAGGCTTCGAAGCCCTAACATAATAAATTGGCCTGCCTGTAGGCAGTTTAAAATTGGTTCCAGGGGAACACGGGCAGCAGTAGACAGGTAAGTGGAGGCCTAGTGGAAGGAGGGACCGCAGACAGGCTTCGAAGCCCTAACATAATAAATTGGGCTGCCTGTAGGCAATTTAAAATTGGTTCCAGGGGAACACGGGCAGCAGTAGACAGGTAAGTGGAGGCCTAGTGGAAGGAGGGACCGCAGACAGGCTTCGAAGGCCTAACATAATAAAATGGGCTGGCTGTAGGCAATTTAAAATTGGTTCCAGGGGAACACGGGCAGCAGTAGACAGGTCAGTGGAGGCCTAGTGGAAGGAGGGACCGCAGACAGGCTTCGAAGCCCTAACATAATAAATTGGGCAGCCTGTAGGCAGTTTAAAATTGGTTCCAGGGGAACACGGGCAGCAGTAGACAGGTCAGTGGAGGCCTAGTGGAAGGAGGGACCGCAGACAGGCTTCGAAGCCCTAACATAATAAATTGGGCTGCCTGTAGGCAATTTAAAATTGGTTCCAGGGGAACACGGGCAGCAGTAGACAGGTAAGTGGAGGCCTAGTGGAAGGAGGGACCGCAGACAGGCTTCGAAGGCCTAACATAATAAAATGGGCTGGCTGTAGGCAATTTAAAATTGGTTCCAGGGGAACACAGGCAGCAGTAGACAGGTCAGTGGAGGCCTAGTGGAAGGAGGGACCGCAGACAGGCTTCGAAGCCCTAACATAATAAATTGGGCTGCCTGTAGGCAATTTAAAATTGGTTCCAGGGGAACACGGGCAGCAGTAGACAGGTCAGTGGAGGCCTAGTGGAAGGAGGGACCGCAGACAGGCTTCGAAGCCCTAACATAATAAATTGGGCTGTCTGTAGGCAGTTTAAAATTGGTTCCAGGGGAACACGGGCAGCAGTAGACAGGTCAGTGGAGGCCTAGTGGAAGGAGGGACCGCAGACAGGCTTCGAAGCCCTAACATAATAAATTGGGCTGCCTGTAGGCAATTTAAAATTGGTTCCAGGGGAACACGGGCAGCAGTAGACAGGTAAGTGGAGGCCTAGTGGAAGGAGGGACCGCAGACAGGCTTCGAAGGCCTAACATAATAAAATGGGCTGGCTGTAGGCAATTTAAAATTGGTTCCAGGGGAACACGGGCAGCAGTAGACAGGTCAGTGGAGGCCTAGTGGAAGGAGGGACCGCAGACAGGCTTCGAAGGCCTAACATAATAAAATGGGCTGGCTGTAGGCAATTTAAAATTGGTTCCAGGGGAACACGGGCAGCAGTAGACAGGTAAGTGGAGGCCTAGTGGAAGGAGGGACCGCAGACAGGCTTCGAAGGCCTAACATAATAAATTGGGCTGCCTGTAGGCAATTTAAAATTGGTTCCAGGGGAACACGGGCAGCAGTAGACAGGTAAGTGGAGGCCTAGTGGAAGGAGGGACCGCAGACAGGCTTCGAAGGTCTAACGTAATAAAATGGGCTGGCTGTAGGCAATTTACAATTGGTTCCATGGGAACACGGGCAGCAGTAGACAGGTCAGTGGAGGCCTAGTGGAAGGAGTGACGGCAGACAGGCATCAAAGGCCTAACATCATAACATTGGGCTGTTGGCAATTTAAAATTGGTTCCAGGGGTACACGGGCAACAGTGGTCTGGTCAGTGGAAGTCTAGTGGAAGGAGTGACGGCAGACAGGCATCAAAGGCCTAACATAATAACATTTGGCTGTTGGCAATTTAAAATTGGTTCCAGGGGTACACGGGCAACAGTGGTCTGGTCAGTGGAAGTCTAGTGGAAGGAGTGACGGCAGACAGGCTAAGAAGGCCTAACATAACAAAATTGGGCTGGCTGTAGGCAAGTTTAAATTGGTTCCAGGGGAACACGGCCAGCAGTGGCCTGGTCAGTGTAGTAGCTGTAGAAAGAACGGACCGCAGACAGGCTTCGAAGGCCTAACATAACAAAAATGTCAAAACAATGGTATTGTCAGTGCCAGGCATTGAAGGATGTCAGCGCATAGACTAAACATTGGTGAAGCTGTGAGAGATAATTTTGCTAGTGGTAGAGCACTGTTTGAGCTGGGGGGGGGGGGAACTGTCTTGTGGCCGGCGGTACAGGCCCAGGGCCCCTCATATTACAATGGTGTGTCTGACGTTGGGTGCGCACCACCACCGCCAGAGACACTTTATTGTACTATGAGGGACCCAGTGGCAGTGCCGTCGACCAAAAGCGGGCACACCCACCTCTTCAGACAAACAGCACTCTCACGGGTGCTGGCGCAAAGTGGCGATACCACGGCCCCGTGTGGGGAGTTTGGCCATTTTGTTAGGAGTAAACATGTCGTATGCTGGACAATCAGGTGCAGAAAATTACGAGATTGGAAAAGTCATTCAGAAGAGACCACAGGCAAGACCTTTTCATAGGAAAGTTAGGTGTCAGCCGGGCAAGGTGGGGCAAAAGATTTCGAAATCCAGTTGTGGTTCATTTTAATGAAGGTTAGATCATCTACATTTTGGGTAGCCAGACGAGTCCTTTTTTCAGTTAGTATTGAACCTGCAGCACTGAATACTCTTTCTGATAGGACACTAGCTGCCGGGCAAGCAAGCTCCTGCAATGCATATTCTGCCAATTCTGGCCAGGTGTCTAATTTGGATGCCCAGTAATCAAATGGGAATGACGGTTGAGGGAGAACGTCGATAAGGGATGAAAAATAGTTTGTAACCATACTGGACAAATGTTGTCTCCTGTCACTTTGAATTGATGCTGCAGTACCTGTCCTGTCTGCGGTCATAGCAAAATCACTCCACAACCTGGTCAGAAAACCCCTCTGGCCAACGCCACTTCTGATTTCTGCCCCTCTAACACCTCTGGTCTGCTGGTCCCTGGAGCTCGTGTGAGAACGATCACGGGCGCTGTGTGCAGGGAATGCCAGAAGCAAACGGTCAACAAGAGTTGATTGTTTTGTTGCTAATATTAGTTCCAAGTTCTCATGTGGCATAATATTTTGCAATTTGCCTTTATAGCGAGGATCAAGGAGGCAGGCCAACCAGTAATCTTCATCGTTCATCATTTTTGTAATGCGTGTGTCCCTTTTGAGGATACGCAAGGCATAATCCGCCATGTGGGCCAAAGTTCCAGTTGTCAAATCTGCGGTTGTGCTTGGTTGAGGGGCAGTTGCAGGCAAATCTACGTCACTTGTGTCCCTCAAAAAACCAGAACCCGCCCTTGCCACGCCACCAATTTCCAATGACCCCGGGAAAGCTTCCTCATTAAAAATATACTCATCCCCATCATCCTCCTCATCCTCCACCTCCTCTTCGCCCGCTACCTCGTCCTGTACACTGCCCTGACCAGACAATGGCTGACTGTCATCAAGGCTTTCCTCTTCCTCTGGTGCAGACGCCTGATCCTTTATGTGCGTCAAACTTTGCATCAGCAGACACATTAGGGGGATGCTCATGCTTATTATGGCGTTGTCTGCACTAACCAGCCGTGTGCATTCCTCAAAACACTGAAGGACTTGACACATGTCTTGAATCTTCGACCACTGCACACCTGACAACTCCATGTCTGCCATCCTACTGCCTGCCCGTGTATGTGTATCCTCCCACAAAAACATAACAGCCCGCCTCTGTTCGCACAGTCTCTGAAGCATGTGCAGTGTGGAGTTCCACCTTGTAACAACGTCTATGATTAGGCGATGCTGGGGAAGGTTCAAAGAACGCTGATAGGTCTGCATACGGCTGGAGTGTACAGGCGAACGGCGGATATGTGCGCAAAGTCCACGCACTTTGAGGAGCAGGTCGGATAACCCCGGATAACTTTTCAGGAAGCACTGCACCACCAGGTTTAAGGTGTGAGCCAGGCAAGGAATGTGTTTCAGTTGGGAAAGGGAGATGGCAGCCATGAAATTCCTTCCATTATCACTCACTACCTTGCCTGCCTCAAGATCTACAGTGCCCAGCCACGACTGCGTTTCTTGCTGCAAGAACTCGGACAGAACTTCCGCGGTGTGTCTGTTGTCGCCCAAACACTTCATAGCCAATACAGCCTGCTGACGTTTGCCAGTAGCTGCCCCATAATGGGAGACCTGGTGTGCAACAGTGGCAGCTGCGGATGGAGTGGTTGTGCGACTGCGGTCTGTGGACGAGCTCTCGCTTCTGCAGGAGGACGAGGAGGAGGAGGAGGAGGGGGTGCGAACGGCTACAGCCAACTGTTTCCTAGACCGTGGGCTAGGCAGAACTGTCCCAAACTTGCTGTCCCCTGTGGACCCTGAATCCACCACATTTACCCAGTGTGCCGTGATGGACACGTAACGTCCCTGGCCATGCCTACTGGTCCATGCATCTGTTGTCAGGTGCACCTTTGTGCTCACAGATTGCCTGAGTGCATGGACGATGCGCTCTTTAACATGCTGGTGGAGGGCTGGGATGGCTTTTCTGGAAAAAAAGTGTCGACTGGGTAGCTCGTAGCGTGGTACAGCGTAGTCCATCAGGTCTTTGAAAGCTTCGCTTTCAACTAACCGGTAGGGCATCATCTCTAACGAGATTAGTCTAGCTATGTGGGCGTTCAAACCCTGTGTACGCGGATGCGAGGCTAAGTACTTCCTTTTTCTAACCATAGTCTCATGTAGGGTGAGCTGGACTGGAGAGCTGGAGATCGTGGAACTAGCGGGGGTGCCGGTGGACATGGCAGACTGAGAGACGGTGGGAGATGGTATTGTTGCCGCCGGTGCCCTAGATGCAGTGTTTCCTACTACGAAACTGGAGATTCCCTGACCCTGACTGCTTTGGCCTGGCAAAGAAACCTGCACAGATACTGCAGGTGGTGCAGAAAATGGTGGCCCTACACTGCCGGAAGGGATGTTGCGTTGATGAGTAGCTTTATTGGCCGAGGGTGCTACAACCTTAAGGGACGTTTGGTAGTTAGTCCAAGCTTGCAAATGCATGGTGGTTAAATGTCTATGCATGCAACTTGTATTGAGACTTTTCAGATTCTGCCCTCTGCTTAAGGTAGTTGAACATTTTTGACAGATTACTTTGTGCTGATCAATTGGATGTTGTTTAAAAAAATGCCAGACTGCACTCTTTCTAGCATCGGATACCTTTTCAGGCATTGCAGACTGAGCTTTAACCGGATGGCCACGCTGTCCTCCAACAGGTTTTGACTTTGCCACGCGTTTTGGCCAAGATACGGGCCCGGCAGATGGAACCTGTTGCGATGTTGATGCCTGCTGCGGCCCCTCCTCCTCCGCTTCAGAACTGCTGCCGCCTGCACCCTGTTCCCCCAATGGCTGCCAATCGGGGTCAAGAACTGGGTCATCTATTACCTCTTCTTGTAGCTCGTGTGCAACTTCGTCTGTGTCACCGTGGCGGTCGGTGGTATAGTGTTCGTGATGGGGCAACATAGTCTCATCAGGGTCTGATTCTTGATCAGCACCCTGCGAGGGCAATGTTGTGGTCTGAGTCAAAGGACCAGCATAGTAGTCTGGCTGTGGCTGTGCATCAGTGCACTCCATGTCAGATTCAACTTGTAATGGGCATGGACTGTTAACTGCTTCACTTTCTAAGCCAGGGACGGTATGTGTAAAGAGCTCCATGGAGTAACCCGTTGTGTCGCCTGCTGCATTCTTCTCTGTTGTTGTTTTTGCTGAAGAGGACAAGGAAGCGACTTGTCCCTGACCGTGAACATCCACTAACGACGCGCTGCTTTTACTTTTACCAGTTTCACGAGAGGAGGCAAAAGAGCTAGAGGCTGAGTCAGCAAGATAAGCCAAAACTTGCTCTTGATGCTCCGGCTTTAAAAGCGGTTTTCCTACTCCCAGAAAAGGGAGGGTTCGAGGCCTTCTGTAGCCAGACGACGAACCTGGCTCCACAGCTCCAGACTTAGGTGCAATATTTTTTTTTCCCACGACCACCTGATGCTCCACCACTACCACTACCCTCATTACCAGCTGACAATGAACGCCCCCGGCCACGACCTCTTCCACCAGACTTCCTCATTGTTTTAAAAACGTTACCAAACGAACGGTATTTGTTGCTGTCACACAACTTACACGGTGAGCTATAACTTCAGTATGATTTAGCTACCCCTTTACAGGTGGGTGAGACCACAACGAAAATCAGCCACAATGTTACACACTCTGTTGTTGTTGGCAACAAATGAGATGGCACACACGCAGGACTGTCACTGAAGCGCAAATGTAAATATTTATCTCCCACTGATTTGTGTTTGTTTTTTTTAAAAGGGAGACTTCAGAAGAAAAAAAAATTAAAAAAAAAATATTTTTTACAGAAGAATTTATAAAACAAATAAAATGAAATGATTGTTTCAGGGAGAATTTAGGAAAAAAAAAAAAAAAAAGGCTTTGTAGGGCCCACTGAGTGAGAGAGGACGCACACAGGAGTCAGGAGTGGCACACAAGCCCAGAGGCCAATATTAATCTCCCACCGATTGATTTAGTTATTTTTTTTGGTAGATTTTGGAACCCAAATCAAGCAAAAAAATTAATAGGCTTTCTATGGCCCACAATTGGGGAGACAGAGAGAGATGGCACACCCAGGAGTCAAGACTGGCACACAAGCAGAAGGGGCAATATGAATCTCCCACAGATTTTTTTTTTCAGGGAGACTTGAGAGAAAAAAAAAATACAAAAAAAATGATTTTTTTCAGGAATAATTTAGAAACCAAAGAAAATAAAATGATTGTTTCAGGGAGAATTTAGAAAACAAATAAAACAAAAAATAGGCTTTCTAGGGCCCACTGAGTGACAGATGACGCACACAGGAGTCAGGAGTGGCACACAAGCCCAGAGGCCAATATTAATCTCCCACTGATTGATTTAGTGATTTTTTTTGGTAGATTTTGGAACCCAAATCAAGCAAAAAAATTAATAGGCTTTCTATGGCCCACTATTTGTGAGAGAGATGGCACGCTCAGGACTGGCACACAAGCCCAGAGGCCAATATTAATCTCCCATTTTTTTTTTTTCCAGGGAAAATTTATAAACCCAATAAAAAAAAAAATAATAAATAGGCTTTCTATGGCCCACTATCTGAGAGAGAGAGATGGCACGCTTAGGACTGGCACACAAGCCCAAAGGCCAATATTAATCTCCCACTGATTGATTTATTGATTTTTTCAGGTAGAATTTAGAACCCAAATCAAGCAAAAAAATTAATAGGCTTTCTATGGCCCACTGAGTGAGAGATGGCACACACAGGAGTAAGGAGTGGCACACAAGCCCTGAGGCCAATATTTTTCTCCCACTGATTGATGTTGTGATTTTTTCTGGTAGATTTTGGAACCCAAATCAAGCAAAAAAATAAATAGGCTTTCTATGGCCCACTGAGTGAGAGATGACACAGACAGAGATGGCACTCTAGCAGAAATGTCAATCTTAATCTCCCACAAAAAAAAAAAAAAAAAAAAAAGGAACTGTCCTTCAATTACTATCTCCCTGCAGTAATCTCAGCCAGGTATGGCAGGCAGCAATAAGGAGTGGACTGATGCACAAATTAAATAAAAAGTGTGGACAAACAAACAAGATAGCTGTGCAGAAAGGAAGGAACAAGAGGATTTGTGCTTTGAAAAAAGCAGTTGGTTTGCACAGCGGCGTACACACAGCAATGCAGCTATCAGGGAGCCTTCTAGGGCAGCCCAATGAGCTACAGCGCTGAGGGGAAAAAAAAAAAAAGGAGCTTCCACTGTCCCTGCACACCGAAGGTGGTGTTGGGCAGTGGAAATCGCTACAGCACAAGCGGTTTTGTGGTTAATGGACCCTGCCTAACGCTATCCCTGCTTCTGACGAAGCGGCAGCAACCTCTCCCTAAGCTCAGATCAGCAGCAGTAACATGGCGGTCGGCGGGAACTCCCCTTTATAGCCCCTGTGACGCCACAGACAGCAAGCCAATCACTGCAATGCCCTTCTCTAAGATGGTGGGGACCAGGACCTATGTCATCACGCTGCCCACACTCTGCGTTTACCTTCATTGGCTGAGAAATGGCGCTTTTCGCGTCATTGAAACGCGACTTTGGCGCGAAAGTCGCGTACCGCATGGCCGACCACGCACAGGGGTCGGATCGGGTTTCATGAAACTCGACTTCGCCAAAAGTCGGCGACTTTTGAAAATGTTCGACCCGTTTCGCTCAACCCTAGTTATAACTAGTGAGGAGCAAGCATGCTTGTGTGCTAACCGAGGGTCTTCGCGTGCTTGAGAAGAGTCCCCGCGACTGCAGGTCTCACGGCTGTTGAACAGCTGCTACACATGCAGGGATTGTCTGTCCATGTGACGTGGCTGTCAAACACATTTTTCGAGTGCGCTAAAGTCACTTGGTTAGCACTCGAGCATTGCCGGAGATCTCCTTATCCGAGCACATTCGCTCATCACTAGTTATAACACATTCCCACAGACCTTTTTAGGCCCCTATTGCACATCCTTATGCCCCACGATTTCATAACAGCAAGATTTCTATCTGTGGCAGAGATGCGCCATATGGCGGCACAGTTTAGGGGTCTCTGTGCACGCTTTATGTAGAAGGAACGTGCATATTTTAACTGAAAAAAAAAAAAACAGGATCTACGATACAAAGGGTTTCAACTATACAATAAGCTTCTATCCTGCTCAAACAAGGTGTCCCATCATAAGCAGGAAGCCAGTGCGAGACACAACTAGTAGGAAGATAAAGGTGAGTGGATGCAAGAGTCGCTATGATAAAGCATGATGCATGTAAGATTTCATCACAGATCTCCTCCATGAAAGCCCTGTAGGACATGGAGCCGCCGTCCTACTAATCATCCGCTACATCCAATTATAGGCATGTGTTTAGTAATGGCGTATTACCATTTCCAGATTAACACATACATCTATCTTTAGGTCTAGGTCTTCGGGATCCGGATGCTTAGTTACCATAGCAACATGAAGGAAGACTCTACAATTACAGTGAGCACCGGCAGCGAGGAGAAGAGCGGCGCCCACACTAGCGTTTAACCCCTTTATTTGTAGACGTGGGTTCTGTAAATCTTGTCCAGTTGTCAGTGTATCTGTTATAGCCCCTTTTAGTAAGCGAAATGCTCGTACAGCTCTGCGTGGCTTATGAATAAGACCTCGGTCCGTAATCAGCAGCCATCGAGTCAGTACTCAGCCGGTACATACCCCACTGCTCAGGGAACCCAAAACCAGGTCTTAACTGGTATGATAGGCCGGTAGTGAATTTCCTCCACTGAACACCAGCTAGCAGAAGAAATGGACACTTATCAGCTCTGTACATGAGTGTCCTCCATGCCCCGCTCTCATAGGGATATAAACCAGTGTGCCCCAACCTGCGGCTTTGTAATTGCTGTAACACTACAACTCTCAGCATGCCCCAAGTCCTCCATTCCCTCCCAACGGGTTCATCACACTTGTGGCGTATGAAGATGACATGACCTGTTAGGGCTCGCACACAGTGTCGTATAACATGGCCGAGAGCTGTGTGATGTTTTATCAGATAACACTCAGCCCAATGTTATACTATGGGGCAGTGCAGAACTGTGATTTTTTTTCTCATGTCGATTCGGAGCATTCGATGATAGGTCTATGGGTCCTTGTGAAATAGGGGACTGCACTCAGATGTCATACGAGTTCAGTCCGATTACCGCGGATAGAGACAATGGAGAAATTAAGTTCTCCATCTTCTCTGCACCTGTGCTCCGATTCTTTCATGCGAGAGAATTGGATCACACTAAAGGGGACACTTGGCTAAAACTCTGAGCTTGATCTGAGTGACATTAGCGTAATCGGCCCAATTCACTGGGATGACAGAATCAACAGCTGTGTGACACCCCCCCCCAGCCTTAAGAGAAATTCAGGACCCTATTGTAACAACCCCATGCAAAAACCGAGCAGTCAAGTGTTTTGGTGGCTGTAAGTTTAGGGTGTGTTACATTTGCATTCCTGAATCCTTACTTTTAATATTTCATCCCACCCATCTGTAGATTTCACCCTCTTTATTACAGAACGTTGGGCCATGTGATTTCCTGTCTGGCAACCAGTCGTGTCCATGCACCATCGTGTAGACAGGAAGTCAGTTTCTGACCTGCAGGATGACAATACCGATCCTGATGGCTCTCAGAGGTGGACGTTATCCTGTACGGGTCCTCCTCACCCCCAGGTTCTCAACTCCTCACAAGAAAATATTATCTCTACAACTCTACAACCAGCTAGAATTCAGACAAGAAGTCTCATTAAAAGGTAGCTTAAAAGGATTCCATATACAGTACCAGTCAAATGTTTGGACACACCTGTTCATGTAATGGTTTTTCTTGTTCTTATTAGAACTTGCACATTGTAGATATAAACTGAAGGTGGAAAACCACAGAGGAGCACATATGGAACAAGGAGTAAAGAAGCAACGGGTGAATGAAACTTGAATGTGTTGAGTCTTACAGTCTTAAAAGTGCCCCCCTTTTTCTGGAATGACAGCTTTACACCCCTCTTAGCATTTTCCCAATCTGCTTCACCACAGTCACCTTGAATGACTTACAATTGGCAGAAATGCCTTGTCAATAGTTAATCTGTGGAACCATTCGCCTTCAGAAAGTGTTTATGGCCATCAGGTATATTTTGCAGAGGTAGTGAGCACCATACATTGCTGAGCTCTGTTTCACAACTGTTCCAGGCAGGATATGGCAAGAATAAGTCAATTAAATAAAGCAAAACCAACAGTCATTACTTTAAGACATGAAAGTCAGCGAATTCAGAAAATTGCTAGAACCTTAAAGCCATCCTTAAGTGCAGTCATGAAAACCATCATGATGACTCTGCCTCTCATGAGAACAACCTCAGAAAGGAAGTTCAAGAATTACCTCTGCTGCAGAGGATAAGTACATCAGTTACCAGTCTGAGAAAATGCGAATTTACAGGTCCTCAGATAAGAGTCCTCACATGTGATGCATAGACATCAAGAAGCAGACACATTGGCCAGCTTTTGTGGTTAAAGTGCTGGAAATAGTCATTTCTGAGGACCACAAAGATAGGAAAGTTGTTTAGAACGAGCAACACAAGGATTGGTCATCAGTAGAAATCTGTACTGCAGTCTGAGGAGTACTGACCACTGTTAATCATGGAGGGGGAGGTTTGGAGGTCTTTTTCTGCCAACCCCGGCAATATTTTATTCCACATTCAAGGCCTACTTACCATGCATTCTGCAAGGACATGCCATCCCATCTGGTTTGCACTTAGTTGGACCATTATTTGTGTTGCAACACGATATTGACCCAAAAAACACCACCGGGCTATGTAAGGGCTAAGTGACAAATGAGTGGGATGGGAGTTGCACCAGATGATATGGCATCCACAATTAACAATCTACCCAATTGATGAGGTTTCAGTTGAGAAGGATACAGAGTGACGGCAAAGCAGCCAACAAGTGCTCAGCAACTCCTTCAAAACTGCTGGAAAGCCACTCAAGGTGACTGAAAAACAACTGCTTGAGAGAATGCAAAGAGTATAAAATGATCAACAACGTAAAAGAAGGGCCCTTTGAGGAATCTAACACATATCCTGGCTTGTTTCCCCAAGTGTGTATAACTGCTTTATTTCAAAGATGTGCCCCATTGTGATTTTGCTGCCTTCAGTCTAAATCTACAATGTATACATTCCAATACCAAGACACACCATTGTACAAAAAGGTATGTTCAAAGTTTTGATTGATAATGTATTTTAGACCATAGTCAGCTAAATTGTCAATTTTTGGACAGACAACCACTTAATTATATCTATACACATATATATATATATATATATATATATATATATATATATATATATATATATATATATATATATAAAATAGTCTAAGGGGTACTTCCGTCTGTCTGTCCTCAACTTCCGTAACGGAAATCCCGCGTCGCTGATTGGTCTCGGCAGCTGCCTGTCATGGCTGCCGCGACCAATCAGCGACGGGCACAGTCCGATTAGTCCCTCCCCTACATTCACTGCCCGGCGCCCGGTCCATAATCCCCTCCAGTCACTGCGCGCCTGCGCTACAAAGACCTCCATGACGTCACGGTCATGTGACCGCGACGTCATCACAGGTCCTGCGCTAATACCAACCCTGGGACCGGAACCTGCCGTGGACCACAACGGGCCCTCGGAAAGGTGAGTGTATGTTTATTTTTTATTTTTTCCACCTGTGACAAACCTGGCTGGGCAATATACTACGTAGCTGGGCAATATACTACGGGACTGGCCAATATACTACGTGGCTCTGTGCTGTATACTACTTCGCTGTGCAATATACTACGTGGCTGCGCAATATACTACGTAACTGGGCAATATACTACGTGGCTGGGCAATATACTATGTCACTAGGCAATATACTATGTGGCTGGCCAATATATTACGTCGCTGGGCAATATACTACGTGGGCTGTGCAATATACTACGTGGGCTGTGCAATATACTACGTGGGCATGCATATTCTAGAATACCCAATGCATTAGAATCAGGCCACCATCTAGTCTATTATATAATACTTATAAGAGATATTTTCACCCCCTGACATACTTTGGGGGGTGAAAAGTATAAGGCATATTGGATTTCAACACGCCAATCTTTTGTTTTTACGGGAGATAAGCTAATGCCAGGCATGTCTAGCAGTGGTCTACACCCATTCCCCCATTGAGAACACATCAAAATACTAATGGAGAGGGGTTAGGCAAATGAACATTCTCTGACTAAATGTATGTGTACCATTTTACTAGATATTCTTCCCAGTTAACAGACAGAGGCCATCTTCGTATGTGTGGATATGTAAAGCTGGCCATACACATATGATATTTGAAGGCCAAGTGCTCTCTCACCTGACTCCGAAAATACATCAACACTGGGCCATGCTGAACATTAACGTGTATGGGAAAGGCAATAGAAGAGAAGGCTGCTGCCAAACAGCTATGGTGGTGGCTTATCCCCTGAATAAAGAAAGGGTCGGGCATTAAAATTCAAACTTACTGTCCCTGATCTCCCCCAACATCCTCTGTCGGGAGACCCAAATACACATTAGACTGTCAACAGCTTTGGCCGACATTAATATTGTCTCCAATAAGACAATATAAAGTTATTGTTAGAAATTCAACCGCATATCTCACTGAACACTGCTCACGTCTATGACCATATTTTGCCATTTCTTCATTAGGAAGAGGACTGTGATATTTGCTCTGGATGCTTTTCAGCATTTTTCTGAAGTTACATCCACTGTTTTCCCTTTCAGGAATGAACAGAAATAAAAATAAATATAAACGTACGATTACCAGCGTCTATGTAGCTAAATTATCTGCAAGAGTGAATGCAGGGCAGAACTTTTTCAGAAGGTTTTACACGAGTATTAGTTTAATTTCAAAACAGCAGCAAATCTAATGATGAAAGTTCATGAAATAAAAGCTTATATTACACTGGTCATTATATTGCACCCAGAGGCGTGGCCGGGTGGTGATGTACCTGCAACAGGTACTGCAAAATGTCACTGACTTTAGATAAAGAGCGAGCTAAGGAAAAAAAAAAAAACAACAAGAGTCAGTATAGAAAAATTGAGCAACTTTCTAGTGTAGCGATAGGAAGTCCTGAAAAATATGTTTTATATAATATTTATAGTTTTGATAACCGATCAGTAATCCCATTGAACACCACAGTAAAGGATCCCAAACACATTGGACAGCTGCCGGATAAATGATTGTTTGACCAATGGCTATTTCTATCCCAGCTCCTCCATAAAGAAAAATGTTTGGCATTCCTGTGTTCTCGATGATCGTCTTATGTCCAAGGGGAATAAAAGGATCAGCCATTGAAATTCAACAGGCTGGATCCTCCTCTTCCCCAACATTTTCTGCCATGGGAAAGTTGGGTGTTTCCACCGATATCGGTGCATTCGTCCAACTTTAGTCCAATGTTTAGAAGGGCTTTAGACAAGTGGTCACTGCAAAAAGCTTGTATAAACATCAGCATCATTGCAATTTATCTCTTATTAAAAGTCATTTCCGTGATCAAATAAAGAGGGGGGGGGGACATTTTTACTGCTCATTGTCTAGGTTATTGGCCAACTCTGAACCTATAAGTGGTGGCAGGCCAGCTTCCTAGGCAAGAAATACAGAGCTAGCAAGCTCATTGCTATGCAGCTTGTAAGTGCTGCTCTGACCGTCTGGATCCGACTAGTTTCAGTGTCCCGACACTCTTTCGACACGGCAGAGGCAAAGTTGGCAAAGTTGCCTTTGACTGGAGCACTGGACAGCACACCATCCAAGCCAGCAGACCATTCAGGCCAGCAGCTCAACCTTGCCACTGGACCAAACTATCAATCATCAGGAATGCAATGCCCCCTGCTAAAGAGGAAATAGGGAGCAATGAGCTCCTCAAGACAAAACCATGTAAGCCTCTCCTCTAATTATAATGGCTGATTGCAGGCAAGAAATATACTCCAGTCAACAACTGGTGGAGATGAGGAAGTTTAGTCCTTGTGGTGCCCACTCTGTGCAGCAACATATTAGGCTACTTTCACACTAGCGTTTTTTGTAAATCCGTCACAATGCGTCGTTTTGCAGAAAAAACGCATCCTGCAAAAGTGCTTGCAGGATGCGTTTTTTCCCCATAGACTTCTATTGGCGACGCATTTGCGACGGATTTGCACACTTCGCATCCGTCTTGCGACGAATGCGTTGTGCTTTGACGGACCGTCGGGAAAAAAAAACCCTACATGTAACGTTTTTTTCTCCCGACGGACCGCTTTCTCCGACCGCGCATGCGCGGCCGGAACTCCACCCCCACCTCCCCGCACCTTACAATGGGGCAGCGGATGCGCCGGAAAAATGCATCCGCTGCACCCACTGTGCAAAGCGTTAAACGCTAGCGTCGGAATCTCTCCCCGACGCTTTGCGACGGGGAGATTCCGACGCTAGTGTGAAAGAAGCCTTACTCCCCCCTACAAGCAGCGCTTCTTTGGCAACATACTTCAGTACATTCATCAACGCATAGGAAGCACAGTGTCTCAGTGGTTAGCACTGCAGCGCCGGGGTCCTGGGTACAAATCCCACCAAGGACCACATCTGTCAGGAGTTTGTACATTTTCTGTGTGTTTGCATGAGTTTCCTCTGGGTTCTTGGCTTTCCTCCCACACTTCAAAGATATATGGGCAGGGTATTTAGATTGTGAGTCCCAATGAGGACAGTGATAATATTTGAAAAGTGGTGTGGAATTAATAATGCTATATAAGCGAGAAAAAAAAAAGTCTAGGTGCCCTATTAGGACTTTGTAGAGCTGATATTATTTAAAGAAGTTGTCCACTATTTGGACAACTCCTTCTCATACTCCATGCTTTGTCCCCATAAAATAATAAAAACTTTTATTCCCCTCCCGTGCTGGCGATGTTCCCGCGGTGTCCTCCTGTGCTGTTGTTGTGACACGTGATGCTGGCGCCCAATCAGTGCTGCCGTCACTGTCCCCACTTCCTGTCGAATTGAGCATGAAGAGGAAATCAGATCAGCTGCAGGATGGATTTCCTCTTCATGTTTGATTTGACTGAAGACGAGGACAGTGACACCAGAGCTGATTGGGCACCAGGGTCACTTGTCACAACAACTGCGTGAGAGCCCGGGGACTGCGATTACCAACACCGCGGGAATGGGAGGGGGTATAGGCTTTATTATTTTATGGGCGCCAAACATTTTGAGCAAGAAAGGGTTGTCCTACTAGTGGACAACCCCTTTAAGTAGCAGTAATACTGCCATGGGCATGAGCTCCACTTTTGTGGAAACTGGTCAAGCACTAAAGGGTCAAACATTATTACTAGGACTGAAGGTTAGCAGAAATAAAACATTAAGATTAATGCAATGCACCTTAGACTACAAGACAAATAAAATTACAGTCACTTAGTGTTGTCACCTTGCATTTGTTAAGAATGAAAGTACAAAGATAAAGCCGGCACACAGATCTGGGCTTCAGGATTCTCAACTACTTTCCATTCCTAGTACCTGTTAAACAGATGAATAGATGTGGATGTATCCCGCAGAACACAATGTTCCCCTGATTAGCAGCCTACACAGCAAGATCAGCATTCATACAGCATGTACCTGCGTGCTGTCACTGCATTACATTCATACGCTTACTCCAGAACAAGCCAGGTGTCCAAGGACATCCCAAGGCTTTCCATGCAAAAGTCTGACATGATAAACTAGAGGCAATCAGCACAGGCACATGTATATACGGTAAGTGAGGAGCAAAAGGATCATTCGCCGTGGAAAATGAAGAAAAATCACTGGCACGGGGCCCAGAATTGAGAAACGCAAACAAATGGACATTTATCCAACGAAGTGACATTCACTATGTGATGCATGAGAACAGACTGCATGGTGTGTACAGGGCAGGACTGGAATGGGCACAGATAGCCACAGGATACACAGGCAGATGTCATTGCTACATAGACAGTCATTATCTGGGAGATCGCAGAGCTCATTAATGTCACAATCACATCATGTAGCTGATATCATCATATTGTGGTTATCAGATAATAAAAGTACATTCAGCCTCCAATGCCAGAGCTGGTGCTGAGCTGCAGTACGTACATCACTGGTACACTGCTATAGAGGATAGCCCATTACCGAATACTGCTGCTTGATGCATTATTTATAGAGGTTGTCCAGCATTCAGATGACGTGGCGTCCATCGGTCACTTGCTAGGTCTTATTCATCTGTCCTATTAATGTGGATGTTAGCCTGTGGTAGGGGGTTTACCCAAAGTGATAAAAAAAAAAATTAATAAGAAATTGGATATACCGTACTTCCCTTCTAATACCACGACGCGCCTCTATCCCACTGGCCATGTTCTACGCCTGTTATGATCGGCAGTCGGTGGCTGCAGTGATTGGCTGCAGCGTTCAAACGCGGAGCATGCTGAAAGAGATTGGAGTGGGACAAAGCCAGCAGAACTGAGGATAAGTAGGGGATTTCTGATTGATGGTCTATCCTTCGTAAACTTAAAGAGTACCCATCACCAGTCTGAGGCTGACTTTCTTATTTACAAAAACAGTGGGCATCCTCAGACTGGTGATTTTCCTAAAGAACGCTCAAAATGAAAAGTGGGCAAAAGGGTCCCTAATGCTCCTTTTAAGTACTTTAATTTTCTAGCAAGATACAGATCCAAACCTCTGGGTGGCGAGATCCCGGCATGACGAGCAGGATCCCACTACCCTCCATCCAAGCTCTAGAAGATGTTGCTCTGCACACGAATCTAGCGCTACCAAGTACTTTACAAAGCGGTTACCGGATATTAGCCGCTCTAATGGCGTGACAGTTCAGAAACCACGTCGTAAAGTATGGGTTACTTAAAGAAACTGGGTTAGTACAAAGGTAACAAGATCTCTTTCACTTCACAGTGAGGACATCGGGGAGGGTTGCGGGATCCCAATCTGCATGCCTAGTTCACACAATACTGAAATTCGGACCCAAATTTTGCTAGTTGGATCCTTTACACGAGCATCACAGACTGACCACATTTACTAATGAGTGTTATTTAAAAAAAAGAAAAGGGCAGCCCCAGAATGGTGGTAGACTACAAAATGCTTCCAATAAACCGGACGTTAAAACATAAAAACATTAGGAGGAGGATCAGGTTTTCTAAGTGCATAAATGTGAGGTCATAAAGTTCTCATCACAGTTGTAAATCACATAGTAAAGTTTTAACAGCCAATTGAACTTTTTTCTTCTCTAGGACGTCTCCTCGATGTGATTTATACACAGAGGTTGAGATTCGTCATATAAGAATTGTTTGTACGGCTCCTGTTGAACCATTTGCAACTTCAATGAATAAAGAACTTCATTTGTATTTCCGACAAACTTCCTCCTCAAACCTGAAAAACAAGTCTTGCCCTAAGGGTTGAAATGTGGCAGACTTTCATTGCAGAAATTTCTACCGCGACATCCCAGTGGGAAGCTGGGTCCCTCACTACCGGCAAGAACAGAGCGCTGCTAACACATTGACATATGCTCTGTATTACACCAATAACTGCAAATGCATTAGTGACTAAGAATATGTGACAGCTTAAAAAGCAAAAATCTACCATAAAAATACATGTTTTTTACCATTGAGAAGTGAATTTGAATGTGCTGCTGACCTAGAACTATGCAGCACGGCAATAATCAATAATGTGCACGGTTTATATTGGCGTCACGTCCGGGCATGCCTTGGGAAGTGAACCTTGGCACGGGTGAATAATGTGTGTAGAGTAAATGTATATAATCCTATATAAATGTATATACTTTCTATATAATCCTCAGACTACAAACCTCTCCATTAAGCTATTTTTGTCAGTGTACATAGTCGCTGCTCAGTAAATGTCAGGGTAACATATAGCTAATGTAAAACAGACCATTTGCCTCCAGCTTTGCATGGGAAAAATGTTGGCCACTGCCTAGGAAACACTAAAACAATATATATGTATTGGGAACAGTATGTTGTAGTAAAAAACAAACAAAAAAAAAAACAACAATCAAATGATTTATCTGAGGAGTGACATTACAATGGGTAAGTATTGTCACAGTACTTTTAAAAGGACAGCTGAAGAATTGGCTGTAATATATCGTCCATTTAGGGAAAGAAAGCCGATTGCTTCATGTAATTTATTGTTGTACAATTCTAAATCAGGCTTGGACTGGCCCACGGGGGAAGAGGAGAATCCTCGGGTGGGCCCCACATGCTAATGATTAGTGCTATTACACTCTATCCACAATTTTCAGAAGAAGGCATCACATAATCATTCATTAAACAAGCTAGCCTAATTAATATTGCATACATGGCTACACGTTATTATGTGTACTAGGGTCAGGTTATGTTTGCATGTAGCTGAACAGTGCGCCTCAAGAATCAATGTGTTGGCGGACCTTTGCCAAACCAGTGTGACACTGACTAATGCTGTAAAAGCAGATCTGTCACCTTATTTCACAATCCACACTGCAAACATTAAAGATGTGTTACACCTGGTGTACGGAATTTAAAAACCCATCTAAGAACGGCTGTAACATCCCTTTTCAAAGTATTTTAGCCATATGTTAAAATCGGATTTGTATAATTGCAGTGTAATAATGAGCTAAACCCAAATCTCCACCACCTACCCTGAATGACCGGATGCAGCATGCATGACATTTCCGCAGCAGCAGGGAGGAAGCACACAGAGTTGTCAGGCTAGATGGACAATGTTTGAGACCAGCTCATGAACACCATTTCACCAAATACTCATGGTGGAAAATGTAATGTTGTAGATTTTCTGCACCTATTAGGTAAATTAAGTTACTTGCAATTTTTCACGGCATTTTTGAGTGCATTTTTTTATATTTCATTTTTCAAAGTAAGTACACCAGCCTTAGGCTAGGTTCATATTGTGTTAGTGCAGTCCGTTCAACGCATACGTTAAACGGACTGCGTTAACGCAAGTGCCGAAAAAGATCGCATTTATGCGATCGCGCTAGCGCAGATGCTCTATCTGTGCTAGCAGTGACGGACCCGAAAACGCTGCAGACTGCGTCCGAGGGTCCGTCACAGAATGACGGCACATCGCTAATGCATGCCAATTATGACACGCGTTAGCGATGCGCTACATAATGGCAGTTAATGGGTGCACTAACGAATCCGTTACATAGCGTTAGTGCCGCTATGTAACGGATGCAATGCTGTCAGCGCATTGCCATTAACGCAATGTGAACCCAGCCTTATAAAACCTAACAGATCTATTTAATAATGTACACCGTTTGTATTGTGAAATCAGAAGGCAGATCCACTTAAAATTGCTCATTTATAAATAGAAACAATTCTGAAAACTAAATATTAGTAGAAGGAGAATGTCCATGATTATCCTACAGGCACCCCCTGTAGTGTATAGCTCCAATTGTTGGTACGTGCGCCGGATATTTAGGATAAGCTGGAATAGTCTGTATTTAATTTATTTCAATTAGAATTACCATTAAAGAGCATTTTATTTAGGACATCTGTAAGGCACACTACATAAATGGCCAGGTACTCATCACTTTATGAATGACAAGGGCACTTGCTTGACATTTTTCTGCAATTTTCTCTATTGAAGGCAATTTAGAGACAAAAAACCATCATAAAATTACAAACAATTGATTTAATGTGTCCATTAAAGCAATTGACCTTAAAGGGAACCTCTCACCCCCCAAAATCGAAGGTGAGCTAAGCCCACCAGCATCAGGGGCTTATCTACAGCATTCTGTAATGCTGTAGATAAGTGTTATGTTTGCTAATGACAGGTGTTATGAAGGCAATCCAGAAACACAGTGTGCTTAGCGATCAGAGCGCACACAGTGATCTGACAAATACCCAAAAATACAAGAACGAGCTCTGAGACGTGGAAACTCTGTAGACTGCACACCTGATCCTATCCTAAACACAACTAAAAGCGGCTGTGGATTGCGCCTAACAACTACCTAGGCAACTCGGCACAGCCTAAGAAACTAGCTAGCCTGAAGATAGAAAAATAGGCCTGACTTGCCCCAGAGAAATTCCCCAAAGGAAAAGGCAGCCCCCCACATATAATGACTGTGAGTAAGATGAAAAGACAAAACGTAGGGATGAAATAGATTCAGCAAAGTGGGGCCCGATATTCTAGGACAGAGCGAGGACAGTAAAGCGAACTTTGCAGTCTACAAAAAACCCTAAAGCAAAACCACGCAAAGGGGGCAAAAAAAACCCACCGTGCCGAACTAACGGCACGGCGGTACACCCTTTGCGTCTCAGAGCTTCCAGCAAAACAAAAGACAAGCTGGACAGAAAAAAAGCAACAAAAAAGCAAAAAGCACTTAGCTATACAGAGCAGCAGGTCACAGGAACAATCAGGAGAAGCTCAGATCCAACACTGAAACATTGACAAGGAGCAAGGATAGCAGCATCAGGCGGAGTTAAGTAATGAAGCAGTTAACGAGCTCACCAGAACACCTGAGGGAGGAAGCTCAGAAGCTGCAGTACCACTTGTGACCACAGGAGTGAATTCAGCCACAGAATTCACAACAGTACCCCCCCCCTTGAGGAGGGGTCACCGAACCCTCACCAGAGCCCCCAGGCCGACCAGGATGAGCCGCATGAAAGGCACGAACAAGATCGGAAGCATGAACATCAGAGGCAAAAACCCAGGAATTATCTTCCTGAGCATAACCCTTCCATTTAACCAGATACTGGAGTTTCCGTCTAGAAACACGAGAATCCAAAATCTTCTCCACAATATACTCCAATTCCCCCTCCACCAAAACCGGGGCAGGAGGCTCAACAGATGGAACCATAGGTGCCACGTATCTCCGCAACAACGACCTATGGAATACATTATGTATGGAAAAGGAGTCTGGGAGGGTCAAACGAAAAGACACAGGATTGAGAACCTCAGAAATCCTATACGGACCAATAAAACGAGGTTTAAATTTAGGAGAGGAAACCTTCATAGGAATATGACGAGAAGATAACCAAACCAGATCCCCAACACGAAGTCGGGGACCCACACGGCGTCTGCGATTAGCGAAAAGTTGAGCTTTCTCCTGGGACAAGATCAAATTGTCCACTACCTGAGTCCAGATCTGCTGCAACCTATCCACCACAGAATCCACACCAGGACAGTCAGAAGACTCAACCTGTCCTGAAGAGAAACGAGGATGGAACCCAGAATTGCAAAAAAAAATGGAGAAACCAAGGTAGCCGAGCTGGCCCGATTATTAAGGGCGAACTCAGCCAACGGCAAAAAGGACACCCAATCATCCTGGTCTGCAGAAACAAAACATCTCAGATATGTTTCCAAGGTCTGATTGGTTCGTTCGGTCTGGCCATTAGTCTGAGGATGGAAAGCCGAGGAAAAGGATAGGTCAATGCCCATCCTACCACAAAAGGCTCGCCAAAACCTTGAAACAAACTGGGAACCTCTGTCAGAAACAATATTCTCAGGAATGCCATGCAACCGAACCACATGCTGAAAGAACAAAGGTACCAAATCAGAGGAGGAAGGCAATTTAGCCAAGGGCACCAGATGGACCATTTTAGAAAAGCGATCACAGACCACCCAAATGACTGACATCTTTTGAGAAACGGGAAGGTCAGAAATGAAATCCATCGAAATATGTGTCCAAGGCCTCTTTGGGACCGGCAAGGGCAAAAGCAACCCACTGGCACGAGAACAGCAGGGCTTAGCCCTAGCACAAATCCCACAGGACTGCACAAAAGTACGTACATCCCGTGACAGAGATGGCCACCAGAAGGATCTAGCCACTAACTCTCCGGTACCAAAGATTCCAGGATGACCAGCCAACACCGAACAATGAAGTTCAGAGATAAGTTTATTAGTCCACCTATCAGGGACGAACAGTTTCTCTGCTGGACAACGATCAGGTTTATTCGCCTGAAATTTTTGCAGCACCCGCCGCAAATCAGGGGAGATGGCAGACACAATGACTCCTTCCTTGAGGATACCCGCTGGCTCAGATAAACCCGGAGAGTCGGGCACAAAACTCCTAGACAGAGCATCCGCCTTCACATTTTTAGAGCCCGGAAGGTACGAAATCACAAAGTCGAAGCGGGCAAAAAATAACGACCAACGGGCCTGTCTAGGATTCAAGCGCTTGGCAGACTCGAGATAAGTCAAGTTCTTATGATCAGTCAATACCACCACGCGATGCTTAGCTCCTTCAAGCCAATGACGCCACTCCTCGAATGCCCACTTTATGGCCAGCAACTCTCGATTGCCCACATCATAATTACGCTCAGCGGGCGAAAACTTCCTGAAAAGAAAGCACATGGTTTCATCACTGAGCAATCAGAACCTCTCTGTGACAAAACCGCCCCTGCTCCAACCTCAGAAGCATCAACCTCGACCTGGAACGGAAGAGAAACATTTGGCTGACACAACACAGGGGCAGAACAAAAACGACGCTTCAACTCCTGAAAAGCTTCCACAGCAGCAGAAGACCAATTAACCAAATCAGCCCCCTTCTTGGTCAAATCGGTCAATGGTTTGGCAATGCTAGAAAAATTACAGATGAAGCGACGATAAAAATTAGCAAAGCCCAGGAACTTTTGCAGACTTTTCAGAGATGTCGGCTGAATCCAATCCTGGATGGCTTGGACCTTAACTGGATCCATCTCGATAGTAGAAGGGGTAAAGATGAACCCCAAAAATGAAACTTTCTGCACACCGAAGAGACACTTTGATCCCTTCACAAACAAAGAGTTAGCACGCAGGACCTGAAAAACCATTCTGACCTGCTTCACATGAGACTCCCAATCATCTGAGAAGATCAAAATGTCATCCAAGTAAACAATCAGGAATTTATCCAGATACTCACGGAAGATGTCATGCATAAAAGACTGAAACACAGATGGAGCATTGGCAAGTCCGAACGGCATCACTAGATACTCAAAATGACCCTCGGGCGTATTGAATGCAGTTTTCCATTCATCTCCTTGCCTGATTCTCACCAGATTATACGCACCACGAAGATCTATCTTAGTGAACCAACTAGCCCCCTTAATCCGAGCAAACAAGTCAGATAACAATGGCAAGGGATACTGAAATTTAACAGTGATCTTATTAAGAAGGCGGTAATCAATACACGGTCTCAGCGAACCATCCTTCTTGGCTACAAAGAAGAAACCTGCTCCCAGTGGTGATGACGATGGGCGAATATGTCCCTTCTCCAGGGATTCCTTCACATAACTGCACATAACTGCGCATAGCGGCGTGTTCGGGCACGGATAAATTAAATAATCGACCTTTAGGGAATTTACTACCAGGAATCAAATTGATAGCACAATCACAATCCCTATGCGGAGGTAAAGCATCGGACTTGGGCTCTTCAAATACATCCTGATAATCAGACAAGAACTCTGGGACCTCAGAAGGGGTGGATGACGAAATCGACAAAAATGGAACATCACCATGTACCCCCTGACAACCCCAGCTGGATACCGACATGGAATTCCAATCCAATACTGGATTATGGGTTTGTAGCCATGGCAACCCCAACACGACCACATCATGCAGATTATGCAACACCAGAAAGCGAATAACTTCCTGATGTGCAGGAGCCATGCACATGGTCAGCTGGGCCCAGTATTGAGGTTTATTCTTGGCCAAAGGTGTAGCATCAATTCCTCTCAATGGAATAGGACACCGCAAAGGCTCCAAGAAAAACCCACAACGTTTAGCATAATCCAAATCCATCAGATTCAGGGCAGCGCCCGAATCCACAAACGCCATGACAGAAAACGACGACAAAGAGCATATCAAGGTAATGGACAGAAGGAATTTGGATTGTACAGTACCAATGACGGCAGACCTAGCGAACCGCTTAGTGCGCTTAGGACAATCAGAAATAGCATGAGTGGAATCACCACAGTAGAAACATAGACCATTCAGACGTCTGTATTCCTGCCGTTCAACTCTAGTCATAGTCCTATCGCACTGCATAGGCTCAGGTTTAACCTCAGGCAGTACCGCCAAATGGTGCACAGATTTACGCTCGCGCAAGCGTCGACCGATCTGAATGGCCAAAGACAAAGACTCATTCAAACCAGCAGGCATAGGAAATCCCACCATGACATCCTTAAGAGCCTCAGAGAGACCCTTTCTGAGCAAAGCTGCCAGCGCAGATTCATTCCACTGAGTGAGTACTGACCATTTCCTAAATTTCTGACAATATACTTCTATATCATCCTGACCCTGGCACAAAGCCAGCAAATTTTTCTCAGCCTGATCCACTGAATTAGGCTCATCGTACAGCAATCCGAGCGCCAGGAAAAACGCATCGACACCACTCAATGCAGGGTCTCCTGGCGCAAGAGAAAATGCCCAGTCCTGAGGGTCGCCGCGCAAAAAAGAAATAATAATCAAAACCTGTTGAATAGGATTACCAGAAGAATGAGGTTTCAAGGCCAGAAATAGCTTACAATTATTTTTGAAACTTAGAAACTTAGTTCTATCTCCAAAAAACAAATCAGGAATAGGAATTCTTGGTTCTAACATAGATTTCTGATCAATAGTATCTTGAATTTTTTGTACATTTATAACGAGATTATCCATTGAAGAGCACAGACCCTGAATATCCATGTCCACACCTGTGTCCAGAATCACCCAAATGTCTAGGGGAAAAAAAAAATGAACACCGCAGAAAAAAAAAAAAAAAAAAAAAATGATGTCAGAACTTTTTCTTTCCCTCTATTGAGAATCATTAGTTGGCTCCTTGTACTGTTATGTTTGCTAATGACAGGTGTTATGAAGGCAATCCAGAAACAGTGTGCTTAGCGATCAGAGCGCACACAGTGATCTGACAAATACCCAAAAATACAAGAACGAGCTCTGAGACGTGGAAACTCTGTAGACTGCACACCTGATCCTATCCTAAACACAACTAAAAGCGGCTGTGGATTGCGCCTAACAACTACCTAGGCAACTCGGCACAGCCTAAGAAACTAGCTAGCCTGAAGATAGAAAAATAGGCCTGACTTTCCCGAGAGAAATTCCCCAAAGGAAAAGGCAGCCCCCCACATATGACTGTGAGTAAGATGAAAAGACAAAACGTAGGGATGAAATAGATTCAGCAAAGTGGGGCCCGATATTCTAGGACAGAGCGAGGACAGTAAAGCGAACTTTGCAGTCTACAAAAAACCCTAAAGCAAAACCACGCAAAGGGGGCAAAAAAAAACCACCGTGCCGAACTAACGGCACGGCGGTACACCCTTTGCGTTTCAGAGCTTCCAGCAAAACAAAAGACAAGCTGGACAGAAAAAAAGCAACAAAAAAGCAAAAAGCACTTAGCTATACAGAGCAGCAGGTCACAGGAACAATCAGGAGAAGCTCAGATCCAACACTGAAACATTGACAAGGAGCAAGGATAGCAGCATCAGGCGGAGTTAAGTAATGAAGCAGTTAACGAGCTCACCAGAACACCTGAGGGAGGAAGCTCAGAAGCTGCAGTACCACTTGTGACCACAGGAGTGAATTCAGCCACAGAATTCACAACAGATAAGCCCCCGATGTATCCTGAAAGATGAGAAAAAGAGGTTATACTATACTCACCCAGGGGCAGTCCCGGTCCGATAGGCGTTGTGGTCCGGTCCGATAGGCATAGTGGTCCGGTCCAAGGCCTCCCATCTTCTCACGATGACGTCCTCTTCGGGTCTTCACGCTGCGGCTCCGGCGCAGGCATACTTTGCCTGCCGTGTTGAGGGCAGAGCAAAGTACTGCAGTGTGCAGGTGCTGGGCCTCTCTGACATTGCCCGGCGCCTGCGCACTGCAGTACTTTGCTCTGCTCTCAACAGGGAAGACAAAGTGCGCCTGTGCCGGAGCGTGAATACAAGAAGAGGACGTCATCGTAAGAAGATGGGAGGTGCCAGACCGCGACGCCCATCGGACCGGAACGCAGTGGGAGCGCCCCTGGGTGAGTATAATTTAACCTCTTTCTCATCTTTCAGGATACATCGAATGCATTCAGAATGCTGTAGATAAGCCCCTGATGCTGGTGGGCTTAGCTCATCTTTGATTTTGGGGGTGACAAGTTCCCTTTAAAAGGGTTGTCTAGTCTTGTAGTGAAAGTCTACAGTCACTTTATGTGAGTGAGGATTTATGAATTCTTCCAGCGTGTGCACTGCACACTGTCAGGATTCTCCAGTGTCGCTGCCGAGAGCAGATGGTCAGGTGATTGAAAGTATCCAAATCACATAATTGCAGCCACATTCCAACTAGACTTGCTTGTATTGCGCAAGGCTGAGTACATCTAGTACCGATGTGACAGCAGTTATGCAAATCACGTACTTGCGGTCACGTGACCGTCTGGTCTTTGCAGTGACACCAGAGGGTCCTGACAGCATGTGGTGCGCGCTCTGCAAGGATTCTGAAGTCTACAGTCCCAGAGTGAGTGCAGATTTTCACCACTCGAAAAAAAAACCCCTTTAAATGGAAAAACCTAGAACTACTGCCATGTGTGAATTAAAATTCCTAACATGGTATGCAAGTGATCACAGGTTTACTTATGTTGATGTAACGGTCCACTACATGTTTCTCATTTGCAAAAGCGTCTATATATTTGATAAAATCTAACTTCAGCCAAAAGCAGCTGTTCTCATGAAAAAGCAATGACTGGAATGCTGAGAAAAATACTGTCACAACACGAAGTGTACAACATTCCAGATGTGATGCGAGGAATCACAGAGGTCACGTAAATGTAGTCACCTTTCTTCGCTTACATTCTGTGTACCGATATATTTCTGCAAATAAAAGAAAAATAATGATCTGTGGCATCAACAACATCCTTGTCTGAAAGCCGTGTACAATCAATGCATGGCAGGAGGGCAGCCATCAAGAGTAACGCGTCTAGTCTTCACTGCATCGGAATCTTCGGTATTAAGGGAAAATATGACACAAATCTGCCATGCCTGCCGAAATGTCATCACCCTCTGGCTACAAAGAGTGAAACATATCTGCGTTCATTAGACACAAACCTGATCATACGGACCATTGGTGAAAATCAGAGGGGGAGAGACACTGGCCTGAAATCATGGCAGCACGCAGCGATACTTGCTCCACACAGTTCAGCAGCATTACATTTGGCATTACTTGCTTGTTGTTACCGCTTCTCCAGGTATTGGATCAATGAAAAATCTCTAGTGTAGTGATACAAGGTTCTTTCTTGGACGTTCAAAAGGGTCATTGTTCAGCCAAGGCATATAAGTATGTTGCAACAAATCTACGTAGCTTGCAGTATTTGGTCTACTTTTCAACCAGTGTAGAAAGAATATTTAGATCAATACCACCATAAAATGTATATATACAGCCACAGATTTCATGAGCATAGAGTTCCTGCAATTAATCTGTTTCTAGGCAGCTTGATGGCAACCAATATGGTCACTAATATATCGCCCCAAAAAGGGGACGTAAGAATTCTAGAGCCCTAAATAGCAATCAGCTTAGAATGATGAAGGCCATGTCAATGCAGGCAAGGCATGCGTGACTCAAAGCAAAGTGGTGACAACCATTATGTACAGCAGTGTTCCCCAACTCCGGTCCTCAAGAGCCACCAACAGGTCATGTTTTCAGGATTTCCTTAGTATTACACAGGTGATGGGATTCTTGGTCCTCCAGCTGGTGCAAGTATCACCTGTGTAATACTAAGGAAATCCTGAAAACATGACCTGTTGGTGGCTCTTGAGGATCACTGATGTACAGCATTAAACCTGCCCAGAGGGGATGTAACTGAGCCCTTCCTTTTTCCTAAACATCAAATCAATGTGCAGTCTTAACGGAGAGTTATATAGCACCATTAATTCCACAGCGCTCTAAAGACATTATCATCGCTGTCCCCATTGGGGCTCACAATCTAGATTCCCTAACAGGATGTCTTTGGAATGTGGGAGGAAACCGGAGAATCCGGAGGAAACCCACGCAAACACGGGGAGAACATACAAACTCCTTGCAGATGTCGTCCTCAGTGGGATTTGAATGCAGCGCTTCGAGGCTGCAGTGCTAACCACTGAGCCACCATGCTGGCTTTACAGTCACTGAAAGAGTTTTATGGGAGACTTTTTGTAGAGGTCATGCAACCTTGAAAAACAAAAAAAAATGCTTGGCACTAGCTACACAGTTTAACTGGTACCAGGAGATGCCATGATCTGCACCCTTTCACACAGGGATCTTCTCAGGGATTTGGCTTCTGCTGCAAAAGCTACTAGTTTGTGTTCACAGAGTAACTGCTGGCCAGTGGAGTAAGCTGGCAGAAGAAAAATTAGGAAGCCGAGCCAAAATAAGAAGGGCAAAGTGTAGTGTAGTGGTTGCTGTCTAGAACTGCAGCTCAGCCCTGATTCAAGCAAATAAGCGGTATGTGCAGCACCCTCAGCAGCCACTACACGTTGGAGGGCGCTGTGCACTGCAGATCTGATCACTGGTTATATCTGGAGCGGATAACAGTTGATCAGTGGGAGTGCTGGATGTCAGACCCCCAATCTGATATGGAGGACTTATCCTATGGGTAGGCCATCAGTAAAACGCTTTCCTTAAGAGATTGTTGACCTATCCTGCCTAGACAACCCCTTAGAGTTATTCGAAAGGGTCCAGTATAGTAAGGCTTGTGGGAAACCTTATAATATTTGTAGTGGCACCTTTTAGGGAAAGTAGAGCTTTACAGGACACAATGTGACATTTTTGATATTATAAACCAATATTTTTAACTAGGGGAAAGAAAGAAGAGAATTAGCTTACCTTCATTTAGTAGAGACCCACAGGTCATCCTCAGCATGGATGTGTCCTGACTATGGGTAAGGCACAATGCTGGAAGGTTTGATAATACTACATGTGACATCCTGTACCACAATTTTAAATGAAACACTTTTTTTCAGCTGGACTTTGGAAGTATTTCTACTAATATTTAAACTACTATTAAACTTTATATCATATTTGGTATATAATTAGCTATGGTCCTGGTAATTGTAACTAAAAGGTAACCCAAACTTGTGGTTAAAATGGCCAAAAGTAAAGGTCGTAAACATAATACACCCACGATCTTCTAAATGTGACGTGACCTGCTTTAAAGCCCGGTACAAACAGTATACAGAGTTTATCATATTGTAATCTAGTAGCACGCTATTTCTTCTTATAAACGCCTACATTAAGCAAAAAACCTCACCGAGACCTTTCCAAACTTTCAATTAAAATGTTAAAAGCAGCCCACATGCTGCAAGACAATCAAAGAGTCTCCATCAATACGGCACTGAAGCTTTAGGCTGCCGTCACACTATCAGTATTTGGTCAGTATTTTACATCAGTATTTGTAGCCAAAACCAGGAGTGGGTGATAAATACAGAAGTGGTGCATATGTTTCGAATATACTTTTCCTCTAATTGTTCCACTCCTGGTTTTGGCTTACAAATACTGATGTAAAATACTGACCACATACTGCTAGTGTGACGGCAGCCTTATACTGAGATTTCATCTGCACTTTTTTCAACTCACAAAGACTCAACGGAGCCAGATTTAGAGAAGCACTCTGGGTTTTCTTTTTGCGCATAAAATGCTTATACACCATCAATATCAGTTGTGTAATTTATTTCATCCATTGTCAGTTACATACAGACATTTCAACAGTCTGACAACCAGGCCAGTACATGCGCTAAAGTGTAGACAGGAAGTCAGTCTCTAACTTCCTGTGAACAGCAGGATGATAATTACTTATCAAATCCCTCCCCTCAACTCCCTTCCAGATCCACCTCCCTGTCCCTCGGTAATTCCAATTAGTCAGCTACAGATGTAGGTGAGGACTTCTAAACAGTCTAAAACCCAAAATGGCCAAGCTGCCCAAGCAACCAATCATAGCACAGCATATTTGCATTCTGCTCTGGTAAAATGAAAGCTGCGCTGTGATTGGTGGCTTTTTCTGTTAGTTTCATAAACCTGGCCTACTAATAGCAATTGATATAATCAGTAATATAATTGATTCCACTCTGTATATACATGACATAGGAGACACAGAGTGCTGTATATACATCACATAGGAGACAGAAGCTCTATGTAATTGATTTAATTACTTGCAGCCATTAGAATTGGCACATAAGAAGATGGCATCTTACAGAGTGCTGCTTTTAGCATGGAGTAATATTTCATGTTTTTCACTTCTAGTCAGGGGCCTTTTTAGCAAAACTATAACTGTTATCCCAACTCCACTAACATCACAGTTTAGTGGAGCTTGAAGAACAAAGGAAAATGCTTGACTTCAAATAAAAGATTAAAAAAATACTGTACTGCTGCCAGGAGATCGTTATCAGTGGGGGTCCAAATGTGGAAACCCCCCTCTATTCCTAAGAGAGACTACACATTTCTTTACACACAGAGCAGCACCCTGGATACAGAATAAATTGGACCTGGTCTCTATTGCCGGGTCACCCAATTCCAGCTCCAACACTGCTTAAAACCAATAGAGAAAAAGATCCTCCAAAAACGAAATAAGAATTAATCTTTATTTAATTACCACTGGAATTTAAAAACATAATAATGACAAATTGAGGGAGATGGCAACACATGCTGTACAGAATACGAAAGACACCGCGCAAGGGAATAAATCATCAATATTGTTATATAGAGTAAATGAAAAAAAAAATGGGTAAATGCCTAATGCAAGCAATACCCAATATAGAAGCAGTTATTATCAAGAAGCAGCATAATACATACGGTGCAAAGCACCTTTAGGGTATGTGCACATGATGTGGATTTTGCTGCTGGTCCGCAGCAGTTTCCCATGAGTTTACAGTACAATGTAAACCTATGGGAAACCAAAAAACGCTGTGCCCATGCTGTGTAAAAAAACGCGCGGAAACGCAGCGTTTTATTTTCCGCAGCATGTCAATTCTTTGTGCGGAATCCGCAGCGTTTCTACATCTGCTCCAATAGAAAACTGCAGATGTAAATCCACAGCGGAATCTGCAGTAGAAAACGCAATAAATCCGCAGTAAAAACCGCAGCGGTTTTCCCCTGCGGATTTATAAAATCAGCTGCGGATTTTTCCGCAGCGGATTTTATAAATCCGCAGGGGAAAACCATAGCTCTATACGTGTGCACATACCCACCCTTAGGGGTCCACTGTCGCAAGTCCAATATACTCACAGGTAACCCTGACCTAAGCATTGCCAAAAACGTCATTTTTGTAAGGAATAACCTCCCTGGCCTCTGTGCGGACATAAGGTTCGGATTAATGCTATTATAGCTTTAGCCCTGAAATCCGTCCCTTCTGATCTGCTGCACAGGTACGGGACGTCATCCGTCATCACTCTGCATTATTTCCACAGCTCTAGCACATGGCACTTATGTATTATTGCTTTGCACCGTATGTATTATGCTGCTTCCTGATATATCTGACATGACATTTGCCACCCATCAATAATAACTGCTGCTATATTAGGTATTGCTTGCTTTAGGCGTTTACCCATTTTTTCATGTATTCTATTTAACAATGTTGATGATTTATTCCCTTGCGCGGTGTCTTTCGTATTCTGTACAGCATGTGTTGCCATCTCCTTCATTTTAGGTCATCATTATGGTTTTAAATTCCATTGGTAATTACTGTAAATAAAGATTAATTCTTATTTAGTTTTTGGAGGATCTTTCTTTTCCTCTCTTGGTTTTCAGTTCTCACGGTCCTCCGTGTTATCACCATAGGCTCCTTAGCACAGCTCCATTGCGAGGTAGAAGGTACAATAATAATCTATATTTTTATATAGCGCTAACATATTCCGCAGCGCTTTACAGTTTGCACACATTATCATCACTGTCCCCGATGGGGCTCACAATCTAGAATCCCTATTAGTATGTCTTTGGAATGTGGGAGGAAACCGGAGTGCCCGGAGGAAACCCACGCAAACACGGAGAGAACATACTAACTCTTTGCAGATGTTGTCCAAGGTGGGATTAGAACCCAGGACCCCAGCGCTGCAAGGCTGCAGTGCTAACCACTGCGCCACCGTACAATATTCAGATTATAAAGAAGCGCTGTGACCGCATCACGTGATCCTTAGCAGAGCCGCAAGTGGCTGAGGAGGATCATGTGATTCACTATATGACCCTACAGAAACAGGTAGATGCAATTTTACCCTGTTGTCTAAAGGTACCGTCACACTGAACGATATCGCTAGCGATCCATGACGTTGCAGCGTCCTGGCTAGCGATAGCTAGCGTTCAGTTTGACAGGCAGCAGCGATCAGGATCCTGCTGTGCCATCGTTGGTCACTGCAGAAAGTCCAGAACTTTATTTCGTCACTGCACTCCCTGCAGACATCGCTGAATCGACGCGTGTGACGCCG
The DNA here is from genome assembly GCF_032444005.1 of Ranitomeya imitator. Lineage (NCBI taxonomy): Eukaryota > Metazoa > Chordata > Amphibia > Anura > Dendrobatidae > Ranitomeya > Ranitomeya imitator. The sequence continues at coordinate 64,235,606 of NC_091287.1, forward strand.
ATTCAGCGATGTCTTCACTGGTAACCAGGGTAAACCGCGGCCCTGCGCTTAATAACCCGATGTTTACCCTGGTTACCAGCGTAAAAGTTAAAAAAAAAACCAAAAAACAGTACATACCTTCCGCTGTCTGTCCCCGGCGCTCTGCTTCTCTGCACTGGCTGTGAGCGCCGGCCAGCCGGAAAGCAGAGCGGTGACGTCACCGCTCTGCTTTCCGGCCGCTGTGCTCACAGTCAGTGCAGGAGGAGAGCAGAGCGCCGGGGACAGACAGCGGAAGGTGAGTATGTACTGTTTGTTTTTTTTACTTTTGCGATGGTAACCAGGGTAAACATCGGGTTACTAAGCGCGGCCCTGTGCTTAATAACCCGATGTTTACCCTGGTTACCGTCATCGTTGGTCGCTGGAGAGCGGTCTGTGTGACAGCTCTCCAGCGACCAAACAGCGACGCTGCAGCGATCGGCATCGTTGTCGGTATCGCTGCAGCATCGCTGAGTGTGAAGGTTCCTTAAGACTGTGCACCTTCAATATGAAAACCTAATAAAAGTGGTGGAAATAAGAGACCAACCAAGAAATATTGTACATTGTGCACCAGCTGTCTGCCAACATTAAGGCAGTTTGTGGGTGAAATGCCAACGCATGGTACAAAAAAATAAATTAAGTTCACCAGGATATGACAACTGAAAGTAACTCCACTGGATTTACACAGTACATTCACATATTAGCTGGTGGCATTAAGCGATATTTTATTTCAATGAATTAAACAAAGCTACGAATACAGCCACTATTAAAGGGAATCTCTCATCTGATTTGACCTATGTAACCTATTAATATGGGCATACAGGTTATAAACTGATGAAAACAGTCCCTCCCTGTGTCCATCAGATCTGTTATTTCTGAGAAATCCTCTTTTATCACTTTATATAAGTGACCTCTTCCAGGCTCTGGGGAGGACGCTGCCTGGAGATAACTCTGCCTCCAGAGCTTATTATACATGAAGGTGATGTGTAATGGCCGCTCTCTACCCTCCGCATCTCACTGCAGAGCAGTGTGTGATTACACCTGACAAATCTGCAGGTAGTTCTCAGGGCAGAAATGTTACAATATAGCAGAGCTCAGAGAGAAGCAACAAATGTGTTTACAAGAAGTCAAACTCAATTTCTCTTTTTCTGTGTTAGTCACTTGTGTCACACTGGAATGCTTACTTCATGGACAATAAGCTCTGGAGGCAGAGTTATCTTCCAGGCAACATCCTCCTATAGCCTGGTTTAGGTCACTTACATAAAGCGATAAAAGATAATTTCTCAGCAACAACACAGCTGATGAGACACACAGGGTGGACTGTTTTCAGCAGTCTATAATCTGTATGGCCATATTAATAGTTTAGAAAAAAATCTCACCACATTTGACCTTTGAAAACTACAAAGTGCGCTGTAGGCAATGAAATGTTGCAGCTGCAGCAGACAACCGATTGGTGGGACCCCTTACTGATCCGTACAAATCCCAATCTATATTTAAAAAGAAAAAAAAATTCTAATTTTCACTCATGACTTCCTGAATCCTGATCTTTACAGAAAACTTTTCAGCGGTCTCATGGTCATCAGAGAAGGTAACACGATGAAACATTAATAATGAGATCACAGCTCACCTCCTCCAGCATCTTTCATTGTGACCGTTGGCCTATAGATAAGATCGTGTCAGGCTTATGGGAAGTAGAAGCCTTCAATTAGGTAAATTGCAATATAATGCAATGAGTGAACATACTGCCACGAGAGGTGGTGAGTTCTCCTTCAATGGAAGTCTAACAGAGGCTGGACAGACACCTGTCTGGGATGATTTAGTGAATCCTGCTCTGAGCAGGGGTTGGACGAGATGACCCAGGAGGTCCCTTCCAACTCTAAATCAAGATCGTAGAATCATAGAATGTTAAAAGAACAGATCTTTTTTATGACATTTCTTTTAATAATGCTCACCTTGACTTGGCCAAGGGTTCAGGGCACCTCTCCTTATGTTGACTGACAGCACTCGTTTTGGAGCACTGTCTGAATTGAATCCCCAGCCATGTTCACACTGACACTACTGAACCCGAGAGAACCCAGTGTCAGTGCAGTGCACTCATGTCCACACCAGTCGCACGCAGCACACTGGGATCATATAGCAGCGGAGGACCGATGGTGACAGGTGAGGGGGATGAGAACCTGCACACACTGACCTGGCGTGTGCCCAAACTTCCCATCTCCCTCTCCTTTCAGCATTGGCGACCCGCTACTTAGTGATCCTGTGTACAGCGATTGGCCCTGCAGACAGGAGAAAGATCCGAGCACGTCTGCACTGACCCTGTGCATGCAGGGCTGGCAATTAAATTGTGGCAGTGCTCAAAAGAAAGCACTGTCAATAAACATAAGGGAAGGTGAGGAGGTTGTGAAAGAGGTGGGTGGAATGGTGCACTGAGCTTTAATTTTTGGGAATGACAGATTCCCTTTAACCCCTTCCCGACATGCGCCGTACTAGTCCCCTATAAAATCTAACCAGCAAAGGCTAGGCAGACAGCTGTGGGCTGATATTAATGCCTTTCTGACCTCGGACGGGATAGTACGTCCAAGGTCAGATCCCCTGCTTTGATGTGGGCTCCGGCGGTGAGCCCACATCAAAGTCACGACATGTCAGCTGTTTTTTACAGCTGACATGTGCGAGCAATAGCGGCAGGTGAAATTGCAATTCACCTGCCGCTATTAACCTGTCAAGTGCCGCTGGAAATGAGCGCATCGCCGACCCCGTCACATGATCAGGGGTCGGCAATGCATCAGGATGGTAACCATAGGGGTCCTTGAGACCTCTATAGTTAATGATGCCGGCCTGCTGTGAGTGCCCCCTGTGGTCGGCGCTCAAAGCAAGCCTGCATTTCAGCTACATAGGAGCGATCTGATGATCGCTGCTATGTAGCAGAGCCAATCGCGTTGTGCCAGCTTTTAGCCTCCCATGGAGGCTATTGAAGCAGGGCACAAGTTAAAAAAGAGGTTTTTAAAAATATAAAAAAATAAAAAATTTAAAATCACCCCCCTTTCGCCCCATCCAAAATTAAAAAAAAAAAAAAAAAAAAAAATCACATATTTGGTATTGCCGCGTTCCGAATCGCCCGATCAATTAAAAAAAAAATGCATTACCCTGATCGCTAATTGGCGCAGCGAGAAAAAAATTTGAAACGCCAGAATTACGTGTTTTTGGTTGCCGCGACATTGCATTAAAATGCAATAATGGGTAATCAAAAGAACGTATCTGCACAAAAGTGGTATCATTAAAAACGACAGCTCGGCACGCAAAAAATAAGCCCTCACCCGACCCCAGATCACGAAAAATGGAGACGCTACGGGTATCGGAAAATAGCGGGGGGTTTTTTGTCTTTGTTTTTAGCAAAGTTTTGCATTTTTTTTTTTCACCACTTGACTAAAAAATAACCTAGACATGTTAGATGTCTATGAACGCGTAATGACCTGGAGAATCATAATGTCAGGTCAGTTTTAGCATTTAATGAACCTAGCAAACAAGCCAATCAAAAAACAAGTGTGGGATTGCACTTTTTTTGCAATTTCACGGCACTTGGCATTTTTTTTTTCAGTTTTCTAGTACAAGACATGGTAAAACCAATGATGTCGTTCAAAAGCACAACTTGTCCTGCAAAAAATAAGCCCTCACATGACCATACTGACGGGAAAAAAAAAAAAAAGTTATGGCCCTGGGAAGGAGGGGAGCGAAAAGCGAAAGCGAAAAAACGATAAAGGGCCGCGGCAGGAAAGGGTTAAGGATTCAGGCCACATACACAATCCCAGCAGGTATAGTTCAGGTTCCCTCCATTCTCTGCACAGGGCCAAATTTTCATTCTTTCCAACAAACAGTAGCAAATTTTCCAAGACCAACAGGTGTAAGGGTAAGATGCCAGCCGATCACTGTGCTCTCACCTTTCAGCATTTTGCAGTGGACAAGCGAGGGCAATTGTCCCATCTGTGGGTTCACCTCGTCCTGCCCATCCCCTCTGCTGCCCCTGGATCCGGCTTATGATGCACAGCCCGTGTGCCTTCTGCTGCTGTTTGCACATTACATGCCTTTGTCTGTTGCAATTGCTGACATTTCAGAGACTAACAGGGAGGTTTTAATATTGCCATAAAAAGGCAACAGAGAGGCCCTAACAACGTGAACTTCCACTTTTAACATTTTAGACATAGAATAAAGCGATCAGTGAAGTTGGGGTATGACAGCATTTATCAAACTCGCACATCACGTTTCTACCTCATGTCAAACACCTGTGCCAGGACTCGGCATCTGCTACCCAGGTAGAACAGGCCATTGGGGACGTTACAGGCAGCTGTCTATTGGGCTTTTCAATAGGCCTTTAATAAGTGTGTGATAAACTGATTCTATAGGTGACAGATGCCACTGTTCTGGAACATCCACACAGCACAGATCCACTGTGGATTTTGTGCAGATGCAAAATCTACACCAAAAGGATACAGGTTACACACTTTACAAATAGAGGTGAAAAACAAATAAGCATCCTGTGGATGTCGGATCCACAACAGCAATGTACACGGTAAATCCTGTATATGGATGACATGGTCAGATCTCCTCTATGTCTGGTACACAGGGAAAACATAAACCATGCCATTAATCAGACACGCTATGGTAACATTATTTCCATTACTCTCATTTCACCCCACCATCGAATGTGGCACATCTGCAAATGTTGAAACATTGTACAAAATCCTAATGGCTGCAGTTTGTTTAACCTTCCCACCAAAAAAAAAAGTGCATTTACTCACCCTCCACAGGTCCAGGACTGAGTCTCATTCACTGCTACCCGTATCTGTTGATACCTGCAACTTTGTCATTAATTTGACAGCGCTGCAGCCAATCTATGAGCTCAGCAGCTTGTGCCAGCTACTCAGGCAAAGTCGCTGAACTAATTGATTGCAATACTGATATCCTGTCGCACAAGAGGTTGGTACACAATGAGAATGCTTGGTCTGGGGGAAAATGTGTGTAAATGGGTTAGTAACTGGCTTAGTGATAGAAAGCAGAGGGTGGTTATAAATGGTATAGTCTCTAACTGGGTCGCTGTGACCAGTGGGGTACCGCAGGGGTCAGTATTGGGACCTATTCTCTTCAACATATTCATTAATGATCTGGTAGAAGGTTTACACAGTAAAATATCGATATTTGCAGATGATACAAAACTATGTAAAGCAGTTAATACAAGAGAAGATAGTATTCTGCTACAGATGGATCTGGATAAGTTGGAAACTCGGGCTGAAAGGTGGCAGATGAGGTTTAACAATGATAAATGTAAGGTTATACACATGGGAAGAGGGAATCAATATCACCATTACACACTGAATGGGAAACCACTGGGTAAATCTGACAGGGAGAAGGACTTGGGGATCCTAGTTAATGATAAACTTACCTGGAGCAGCCAGTGCCAGGCAGCAGCTGCCAAGGCAAACAGGATCATGGGGTGCATTAAAAGAGGTCTGGATACACATGATGAGAGCATTATACTGCCTCTGTACAAATCCCTAGTTAGACCGCACATGGAGTACTGTGTCCAGTTTTGGGCACCGGTGCTCAGGAAGGATATAATGGAACTAGAGAGAGTACAAAGGAGGGCAACAAAATTAATAAAGGGGATGGGAGAACTACAATACCCAGATAGATTAACAAAATTAGGATTATTTAGTCTAGAAAAAAGACGACTGAGGGGCGATCTAATAACCATGTATAAGTATATAAGGGGACAATACAAATATCTCGCTGAGGATCTGTTTATACCAAGGAAGGTGACGGGCACAAGGGGGCATTCTTTGCGTCTGGAGGAGAGAAGGTTTTTCCACCAACATAGAAGAGGATTCTTTACTGTTAGGGCAGTGAGAATCTGGAATTGCTTGCCTGAGGAGGTGGTGATGGCGAACTCAGTCGAGGGGTTCAAGAGAGGCCTGGATGTCTTCCTGGAGCAGAACAATATTGTATCATACAATTATTAGGTTCTGTAGAAGGACGTAGATCTGGGGATTTATTATGATGGAATATAGGCTGAACTGGATGGACAAATGTCTTCTTTCAGCCTTACTAACTATGTTACTATGTCGACAATGATGTAGCCAGACACTATTAGACAACCAGAGCAGCGGCCGAGACTCACTGCTGGACCTGGGGAGGGGGAGTAAATTCAGTTTCTTTTCAAATAAACCATGCATGGGGAAAGGAGTTTCCTGAAAAAGTAAAAACCTCTAATTACATATTTTAGAAGTTGAAATAAACTTGTAACTAAAAGGTAAACTGATTTTACAGTAACAAGAGTCCTTTAACCTCTTTCTGCGCTCTGATGCGACTATACACAACAGTGAAGCTATGTGTGTAAGGAGCGAGCTCAGCACCTAAGCCTGCTCTATACCAAGCAGATGCCGGCTGTGTTACACAGATGCCATCTGCCTGTACCAGAAGCGACCAGAGCCAACGCTGATTGCTGCCGAATAACGATTTAAAGACCACTGTATCACTAACAGCGCAAATTAAACGGCAGAACTGCCGATGTGCTCTTGCCCTGGCTACCCAAGTGATGCGATTGGTGAGTTTTGATGGATTGGTATCATGACAGCTTAAACCCATCGGTGCCATGTTGGTTTACCCCTATAAAGCACAGCCTGCGGCAGAGCTTCAAAGAAAGCCATCAATATAACTACTACATATGGCAATACTGCAGTATATAGTATAGGAGACCAAACAGATTCAAGTCACCTAAGGGAACTAAAAAATAATAAATGGTTTGAAAAAATTAAAAAAGGGGCAGATCTGCAGTATCCGGCACAGGGAACAGACAGCTGATCAATGGGATGCCAGGAGTCAGACCCCCACTAATCTGATTTTGACGACCTAAAGGATCTGTCAACTCACCGTATTATCGGTCCGAGCGTGATCCAACAAAACATAGGATTTACGTCATGTGACCTGACCCTAGGCTATGGATAGGTCATCAACAGACTAGGCTACAGGCTAAAAAGTAGGGCAATTGTATGTATGGTTTAACAGTGAAACCATCTGTAAAACATAGGTGGTCCACTGCTTTTTCACTGATAAAAATGTCTGATCAGATGGGGTCTGAAATCTAGCACCCCCGCCGATCAGCTGTCATGGTTGGCAGCAGCCTCCAGCTGTAAGCATTCACTTGCGTAGCTGGCTGTCTTCTGGTAGTGCCTGGGGGCTTGGTACTATACATTCGCAGTACCCTGCGGGGGCTCCGTGAGTGAGTACTTCCGGTTGGCAGCAACCACGCCTGCCAACACAACATCTGATTAACAGGGTGTCGGACACCAGCCGATCAGACATTGATGATCTATCCTTAGGATAGGTTATCAATCAAAATGTAGTGGACAACCTCTTTAAAATAAGGTCACTATTTCATACCCCAGCTGGGAGAGATGGGTCACACTGTAAAGAGATTTGTTACCTTTTGTTTCACTCTGCAGATGAATATAAAAATGAACTTACCTCTCTATTGCTGGATTTTGCGTTAATCGCTGCTCCGTTTTCAGTCTGTTGTCCACATAACAGCTGCTTGAATATCCCACATTGAGCAGGAGTGCGGCCATCTTGCCTGAACTACACTGACGCTACTGAGCCTCCGTCTATAGTACATCACTTATAGTTTCTGAGCAAGTCCCTAGGCCTCCGCTGAAAGTAGGCGACGCGCTCATATGAAAAAACTGTGTGTTGCACCAAGCCTCATAGGACCACACATTCACTTCAGCACCATTATAAACGCACGGGTCACATGGGCGGATTACGATACTCCTTTCCAGCCGAGAACAAAGCATTCATTAGTTACTGTAACTTCAGACAACTTTATCCCATAGGAAAGGGAATAACTTGCTGATTGCTGTGGGTCTAATCAGCCAGTGATCCTGAGATCAGCTCTCCATAGCCCCATCCTGCTTATGCACGGCCTCTGCTCCATTTATTGTCTATGGGACTGTGGAGTGCAGCACTCGGCTAGTCCCATACACAATAAATGTAGCATAGACTGTGCTGGAATGCCCTCCGATCCATTCAGGATGAGGCTGGAGACCCCCAATCTCCAGATAGCTTGGAATCTCAGCAGTTTGATTCCCAAGTTATCTCCCATCCTATGGATAGGGAATATCGTTCTTTGGGGGCTAAAAAGCCTTTAAAATCCTTTTCAAAGTGTTAAAGGCAGTGAAGATGGATCTTTGCGTCTCTGCTCCTCCTCACCTGGAACCATGAAAATGCAATCCAATCTTCAGACATGTTATAGAGTAGGAGAAGGTGAACGGTATGATATATAGTATTGCCAGAAAAGATTCAGTAAGGGTATGTGCACGTCAGGATTTCTTGCAGAAATTTTCCTGACAAAAAAACGGACATTTCTGCCAGAAATCCGCATGCGTTTTTACCGCGTTTTTCACACATTTTTTCCCAAATGCATAGAATAGCGGGAAAAACGCAGAAAATTCGCTAAATTAATGAACATGCTGCTTTTTCTTTTTACCACGATGCGTTTTTTTTCGCAGAAAAAAAACGCATAATGTGCACAAAACATGCAGAATGCATTCTAAATGATAGGATGCATAATGTATGCGTTTTTAATGAGTTTTTATAGTGTTTTTACCGCGGAAAAAAAACGCGAAAAAACCTGAACGTGTGCACAGCCTTAAACCGGTGTTTTTATCATTTTATCCTCTGCTCTTCCTGGGAGTTTTGGTCCAGTGGCCGGTTTGATCAGTGATTGACAGCTATATCTATATGCACACTGACACACAGACCACGGTCAGTCACTGATGGGACCCCCCAGTGGACCGAAAATCGCAGAAACAGCAGAAGTTTAAGTGATAAAAACAGGTTATACTGAAGCTTTTCTCACAAAAACATTTATCAATCTGCCCATGTCCCCCTGCTTAAAATAATTCCGGCAGATTGGACTGCATTTTCATGGCGGCAGGTTCCGTCTAAACCCAAAAACAAGTACGGTAGGGGTGAACTATGTATTGCATCAAGTTTTCTGTGAAGGGAGAGGTACTCTAAGCACAGCTTCAAAAATGCATAGTACTACGGTCCCAATATTTAATCAGCACCTGTACTGGGGTCTGTAAGCAAGCAATGCATTCAGAGATATTCTAAAAACTGAATGATTGTTGAAATTTTTTTTTCTATTAATCAAATACTCCCCCCACCACACAAAAAAAAACTTTTTTTATTCAACAGCTAAAACCTCAAAGATGCCCACCAAAACTATATTATATATATTATAATATATATTCACTTTTTTTCCTTTCTTTCTTTTAGCTCCCCTAGTTTCAAAGACTGACTTGGCCTCTTGATGGGTCCCTAAAGGCAAGTTCCAATGATAGCCAAAAAAATCTGGCACAAAAGTAAATTTGCTGCAAATTCCCTTACAGTTCTGTGATGGTCATACAGAAACCCTACACAACTGAACAGCAACAGGTCAGAAAATCAGCTTGATCAACAATTGAAATGTGACCTAATTCATAACTATGTCCTAAAGGTGGCCATACATGACTATGTATACTGGATGCCCCCGACTCTCCCAGGACACAAAACATTAGTGGAAGAAAAATCTGTCATCTCTGGATATTAGATGGTGCCAGGGTGTCTTAGCCATAAATTACCATGTGTCTTGTAAACAGACATGCTTGGGAGAAATGGATGTCGACAACATATGAACCCGTCTTTAACATGATTATATAGAAGGACTAAAAATGAAAGTTTATGTCCAAATGTGATCTTCAGATAAATGCTTCAATGGGTCCCAGAATGGTCACTCCAGCCCTACCTACACTACACAGTTTCCTGGGGTGGCCCGTCATCAGTGCTGTGAGTGAATGGGGCTGGCTCATTTTCATTGCCTCGTCAGCTGTCTTTTTTTATGCATCTTCCACGCTATGTAACAATCATGGCATCATAAAAACTAATGCGCAGGTAAAGTCTACAGCAGATTACAATAGCAGACCAGTAGAATAGCCCTTACAGAACTCGTGATCAAGAGTAAACACAAGCACGATGCAGATTTGGTTAATCCACAGTGTGCTTTCTTTCTGCTGCCGCTTTCATTACATTCAATGTAGGAGGGGTGAAACCCACTGGTGTGGCTTTACGAGGGAACGTGTGGAGGAAACGTGCAGTCCTGGCCAATAATCGCATGTAACATTTAGATATTAGCGATGAGCAGAAGTGCTCGTTACTCGAGTTTACCAAGGGTGCTGGAGTGACATGATCCGAGTCCAAGCATCTGAACGTTTTGCAGCTGTAAGACAGCCACAAAGCAAGGAGGGACTGCCTGACATACATGGGCAATCCCCACATGGTGTGTGGCTGTGTAAACAGCTGCGAAACATGTGGCAGCATTGACTCGAACATGTCACAAAGCACTCAATGCTCGGTGCATACACGAGCACCCTGGGCAAACTAGTAACCAGCACTTGTGCTCATCTCTAGTTAAATAGGGAGAAGTTAAAAAAAACAAACAAACACGATGCAGAGCAAGAGAAGAGAAAAGTCACATCAATGACACAGAAGAGCTACGGTAAGCCTTTGCTTAGTTACATAGTAACGTATCTTGGTCTCCGTAGAACGTGGGTAGTCATCAGATTCGTGATACCCATCTACCACGTGAAAAGAATGATTAAGAGACTTCTTCACACCCTGATTTCTTTGACTAAGGGCTGTTTCAGATCCGTCGGTCCAATGTTGGATCGCAATGCACAGGATGGCCGCACATCTCCTGCCTAGAGCATTATCGCTTCATATATTTCCAGGAGGCTAACCAATCACAAACATCGGAATCCACCCTGACAGGTGTATGTGTACATATGGGGACAGACCTCTTACTCTAAGGCCTCTTTCACATGTCCGGTCTCCAGTACGTGTGGTGACAGTTTTCACACGCACCGGAGACTCTTACACACGTAGACACGTTGAAATCTATACTGCTGTGCACATGTAAGTTGGTTTCCACGGACCGTGTGACCCACCCGTAGACATGTCGCAAAACATCCCACACACATCTGACACAGGGATGTTACCCGTATGACACGTCCCAGCACCTGAGAAGCAGCGGTACAGTAAGCGCTGTTCCCCAGCCCCGGGTGCAGAAGACGGCTCATCATTCTCCCCTGTTCTGCCAGTAATGGGTCTGAGCAGGGAAGAATGATGAGAGTTATATTCAAGTGATAATGAGAGCAGGCGGTAGCTCATTGGACCATTGCTCCCATCAGCCTACGCCTGCGGCCGCTAATAACAGCGACAGCAGGAGCAGCTGTTGGGAGTATTCATCACCTGCAATATAAATGAATATAAAAAAAAAAAAAATCTGGTATGGTTTCCCCCTGTATTTTTTTTCATAACCAGCCAGGCAAAACTCACAGGTGGGGGCTGCAACCCTCAGCTGTCAGCTTCAGCAAGGCTGGTTATCAAGGATAGAGGGGTCCTCATGCTGTTTTTTTTTTTTTTAATCATTTAAACAAATTAAAAACCCGCACGGGGTCCCCCCCATTTTTGACAACCAGCCTTGCTAAAGCTGACAGCTAGAGGCTGGTATTCTCAGGCCAATAAGGGGCCATGGACATTGTGCCCCCCTCCGCCCTAAAAGTAGCAGCTTGCAGCCGCGCAGAGAAGGCACATCTATTAGATGCGCAAATTCTGGCGCTTTGCCCAGCTCTTTCCGCTTGCCCTGTAACGGTAGCAGGTGGGGTTGATGTCTTGTATTGTCTGGGGATATCAAGCCCACAGCTTAGTAATAGAGAGGCGTCTATAAGACATTATCCATTACTAATCATATATTTATCATGTACGGTAACTAAAGACACAGCCAGTATAAAATCCTTTTTTTTTAGAAATAAAAATGAAAAAGTGTGTTTCGTTTAATTATTTCTAATAAAGGACCTTACACTGGCTGCGTCTTTTACTTTATAACTACCGTATTTTTTGCTTTGTAAGACGCACTTTTTCCCCCCAAACTTGGGGGAATGATGAGCAGTCTTCAGCACCCAGAGCAGCTGCTTCTGAGGAGCCCGTGAATGTCGCAGTGATGCGACACACGGTTGCCACACGTGTGCCGCAAGTATTACACACAAATCTCGGGTACCGGAAAAAGAAACGGACGTGTGAAACCAACCTAAGACTGAGGAGAAGACGCCAAGGACAGCATAAGCATTGGACACACAAAGTGCCCGGCTGACTTCTCAAAATGTGTCTTCTACAAAATATTCCTGGCTGCAATCATGCAGCAAGAGTACGACCCGGAATCTGATTACAAGTTCTTTGCAAAAGGGAAACAATAGTAAAAGTTCAACATTAGTATTGAGCGAACGAGCTCGGATAAGGTGTTATCCAAGTATCTCAGGCATGTTCGAGAGTAAGGCAGCATGTCTCGTGGTTGTTAGGAAATCCCAGCATGCTGTCTTAAAGGGAACCTGTCACCCCGTATTTTAAAGATGAGATAAAAATGGCATTAACAAGGGCCAGAGCTGAGCTTTACAGTACTGTCTTCTGTGTGTTTATATTCCGCACCTATCTTGCCGAAATACCTTTTGAAAGTCGGCGTTTGGTGCTGTCACTCAGTCAGGTCTGGTCAGATGGGCGTTGATAAGTTGCGGTTCCTCCCCCCTGCTCCTCGGCGTGTATGACTTAAATGCGCTCTGTGAATCACACAGATCGCGCACTTTTTTCGCAGTTGCGCATTAAATGAGCCCCTTGCGCCTGCGCATTATGCTGTGCCCAACTGTGGGCATAGCGTACGTTACATCACTGCGCAGGCGCTTGTCGGCACTTTTACCTGTGTGCCCCGGAAGTGGTTATATGCGCATTTAATGTATAGCTGGATGCCGGTAAAACTTACGATCGCAGGTGGGGCTGAGAAACTGTTACCGGCATCCAGCTGTACAGTATGCGCATATGACCACTTCCGGGGCACACTGGTAAAAGTGCCGACACGCGCATGCGCAGTAATGTCCATTATGATATGCCCACAGTTGGGAAAACCATAATACGCAGGCGCCAAATTATACGTTAGTGCGCAGTTAAAGGGAACCTGTCACCCCGTATTTTAAAGATGAGATAAAAATGGCATTAACAAGGGCCAGAGCTGAGCTTTACAGTACTGTCTTCTGTGTGTTTATATTCCGCACCTAAGTTGCCGAAATACCTTTTGAAAGTCGGCGTTTGGTGCTGTCACTCAGTCAGGTCTGGTCAGATGGGCGTTGATAAGTTGCGGTTCCTCCCCCACCTCTTGCGTTTCCCTGCGAATGTTATTCCCGCCGTCAGCGTTGTGCTTAGCGCCTGCGCACTAACGTATAATTTGGCGCCTGCGTATTATGGTTTTCCCAACTGTGGGCATATCATAATGGACATTACTGCGCATGCGCGTGTCGGCACTTTTACCAGTGTGCCCCGGAAGTGGTCATATGCGCATACTGTACAGCTGGATGCCGGTAACAGTTTCTCAGCCCCACCTGCGATCGTAAGTTTTACCGGCATCCAGCTATACATTAAATGCGCATATAACCACTTCCGGGGCACACAGGTAAAAGTGCCGACAAGCGCCTGCGCAGTGATGTAACGTACGCTATGCCCACAGTTGGGCACAGCATAATGCGCAGGCGCAAGGGGCTCATTTAATGCGCAACTGCGAAAAAAGTGCGCGATCTGTGTGATTCACAGAGCGCATTTAAGTCATACACGCCGAGGAGCAGGGGGGAGGAACCGCAACTTATCAACGCCCATCTGACCAGACCTGACTGAGTGACAGCACCAAACGCCGACTTTCAAAAGGTATTTCGGCAAGATAGGTGCGGAATATAAACACACAGAAGACAGTACTGTAAAGCTCAGCTCTGGCCCTTGTTAATGCCATTTTTATCTCGTCTTTAAAATACGGGGTGACAGGTTCCCTTTAACAGGCACAAGACATGCAGCCGCAAGAGACTGACACATTACTCAAGCACGACCGAGATACTTGGATAACACCTTATCGAAATACGTTCGCTCATCACTATTCAACGTCCAAGCAATTGGCTTACAAGCAAGTACCTCTATTTTTTTTTAGAAGTCAGTCACTAAAAAGAGAAAATGAATCTCTTTAGAGCCACAGCCACTTCTATTTAGAGTGCCACAGTAGTCCTTAGGCTGTCCGGTATTGCGGCATAGCTGTGGCCTCTACTATACAACCCTTTTAATCAGGATACGGCTCTAGCTGTGGCCACAGGTATGGCACCATGAAGTAGGGGAAGGGATGGAGGAAAAATTTATATGAAGTAGAAAGTTCGATGACAAAAATTAGTTGCTAATTATATGTGGCAAATTAAAAAAAATATGTATTTAAGATTTAATCATTGCTTGTTACCATTTGCTTGGGAAAAAAGAATACGTGAGATTTATCCATACTAGTGCAAGGGGAAGTAGGAGTCATCCATGGTAACCTATTCTTGTGACCACAGAGTAGCTGGAGGTTGATGGCGACCATGGACACCTGCACTACTTCTCCCTGCACTACTTCTGATAAAGCTCCCTCACATGTTAAGTAAACTCTAGGCTTGTTACAAGTGCAGTGTTAGTAGTTCTCATACCTAGTCAGAGTGTTAGACCGGAGTGAAAGTGTGAACTAAAATCATGCACGTGGGTGTTACCTAATCAGGGATATCCACCCTTCGGAATATTGGTAGTGTCACAGCATGAAGCTCAGTGTGGGCAGAGTGACCGTTCAAAATCTTTGCCAGTAGAGGTCTTTGTTAAATTTCCAAGACCATGGACCAAAGCGCCCAAACTTTGCTTTATTTGAAGTGGGAAATACTTTAATGTGGGCCTCTTCAGCTACTTTTTTTTGTCTTTGCCGAGACTTCTCAAGCAGAGAGGCAAAGCATATTACATTTAAATCCTCTATGGCAATTGTTGGGTGCATCTAGCGAGCGAAAATACCTTAAATAAATGTTAATAAATTGTATTTACTTGAACAAAAGGCTCAAGTAAAAAAAAAAAAAAAGAATATTCAGAGTTTTGTTTTTACTTGGATTTTGATTTTTTGGGGGTTGAAAAATTTGTCTAAAAACTACTTTTGATGCGGTTTGGAAAGGACGTGGCTTTCTAATGCAGTTCTGGATAACGTTTCTGCTTCGTTTTTTTCCCCTGCATTTTTAATTATAATAGGTTGCATCAATATGGTTTAGTTTTGCATGACCTTCCACTGCAATAACCTTGACAAAAAAAACCCACAGAGAAAGTACCATGACGACGGCAACTCTTCTGGCTATAGCCACTATTGCTGCACCTTCCAGGGCGGCTGGGATGGGAGTCTGCGGTCTCCGCCACACACCGGTTCGTATTCATCTAATCAGCGCTACCTCTATATTTACCTCCCCCTGACAAAGCTGCTCTTGCAGCGATACGTGTGGGGGTCTTGCCTCACCCATTATTCTTGTCTCTCCTGGGCGCCCCTATCCGCTGCACTCCCCCGCAGCTCAGTGGTATTTATCTACCTAGAGTCGGCTTATTTTTCTCCACCTTGCCTTCTCTAGGCGCAATTGCACGGTATTTGTTATCAGGTGCTGCCTATTTCTGTTGGACTAGGTCCACATCGATATTTGGACATACATCTTCGTGGTGTTTATGCTTATGTGTCAGCCTAATATTGTAATGTGCACATTGGGACTCGGGCTTTCCAGGTACCTAGCATGCTCAGACAATACTGTTATTTAATGTATAGCCGTATATATCATTGTGGGGTCTGTGCCTACAATCAAGCCTAACATTGTGATATGAATATTGGTTATTTGGGCTTTTCAGGCATTGAGCATGCTTAGATAACACTGTTACTCATAGTCATGCCTATTTTATAGGGTTTCAATTATGTGTGTATATGTTTGCAGCACATTGTGTGTCATGACATTCTTTTTGTTTTGGTTCAA
Source organism: Ranitomeya imitator (assembly GCF_032444005.1). Lineage (NCBI taxonomy): Eukaryota > Metazoa > Chordata > Amphibia > Anura > Dendrobatidae > Ranitomeya > Ranitomeya imitator. The sequence goes on from NC_091287.1 coordinate 64,251,580, forward strand.
TATTAGGAGACTTACTTATTCAACCTATGAGCAAGAGACATTTTGTTATTTATATCTGTACAGCCTATTATATTATGCATAATTACTTATAATCACAACGTTTCTTTGGATGTACTATACTTTATTTGTGATATATAGGGGTGTCGCTTATCGGTCCTTTATCTTAGGCCCTTTTAAATGGTTTTATCTGTGTGTCTTTTTGGAGGTGTAATAATTAAAGTTTTCTAATTTTATTATTTTCGGGTGTGCATACCATCATTGGTCTAGTATTTTCTCATTTTTGATAATGTGTATGCATCAATAAATAAACATAATGTTAAAGGTAACCACACACCGAGTACCGTATATACTCGAGTATAAGCCGACCCCCCTAATTTTGCAACAAAAAAACTGGGAAAACTTAATGACTCGAGTATAAGCCTAGGGTGGAAAATGCAGCAGCTACCGGTAAATGTCAAAAGTAGAAATAGATACCAATAAAAGTAAAATTAATTGAGACATCAGTAGGTTAAATGTTTTTGAATATCCATATTGAATCAGGAGCCCCATATAAATGCTCCATACAGTTTATGATGGGCCCCATAAGATGCTCCATATTAAAATATGCCCAATATAATCCTGCATAAAGGTTAATAATGGCCCCATAAGATGCTCCATAGACACATTTGCCCAATATAATGCTGCACAAATGCTGATTATGGCCCTATAAAGATGCTCCATAGAGACATTTGCCCCATATACTGCTGCACAAACCTTGATTATGGCCCCATAAGATGCTCCATACAGACACTTGCCCCATATAGTGCTGCACAAACGTTATGACCCCATATAATGATGCACAAACGTTATGGCCCCTTAGATGCTCCATTTGCTGTTGCTGCGATAAAAAAAAAAATAAAAAAAAAATCACACTCCCCTCTCCGTCGCTCAGGCCCCCGGCACTTTCAATATTCACCTGCTCCTCGTTCCGGCGCCACTCCATCTTCAGCGTCTTCTGCACCGACGTTCAGCAGAGGGTGCGCACTAACCCCGTCACCGCGCCCTCTGACCTGAGCATCACTGCTGAAGACGGAGCGGCGCCCGGAACGAGGAGCAGGTGAATATCGCGCAGCGATCCCCATCCCCGTTATACTCACCTGCTCCTGGCACTGTGCAGTCCCTGCTTCCCCGATGCCGCAGCTTCATCCTGTACTGAGCGGTCATCGTTACCGCTCATTACAGTAATGAATGCGGCTCCACCTGAAAATCTCGGCTTATACTCGAGTATATACGGTAATGGTCAAAGCGCCTTGTGTAAAATCCGTCATAACCCAGTGTCCAATATGAGCTTCATTCTGCATGGCCTTTACATACTGATCTATAGGACACGAACAACAGGGAGGATCTGTATATCGCATGCAGAGGAAACATCATTGGGAAACCCTACAATTTTCTCAGTGTATATATGGCACTAAGCAAAGTGTATGTATTGGAAAACACTTTTGTAAGCTGCTTCAAGGTTTCCTGTCAGTTTGGATTTTGCAAAGCTGCTGATGGTGCTAGATAGGAGAAGTGTAGAGTCACAGCAGCAATAAGAAAGCCAAATCTGATTCCAGCACGCACTGCGCCCATATGTGCTACAAAGATGGCACTTGAAGCCAAATGCTCTCTGTATAAAAAAAGGATTACTCCCATCATCATAGATGGATAGGGATGATAAAAACAAGAATGTTTTTCAGTTTACTACTTATTAAAATTTGTAGCTATTCTCTTAACACTTGTTTACAGCTTGTGAACTAGGAGACCGACCACTGCTGCCGTCTTGCGTGGAAGCTGGTCAAATTAACAGGCAACGGTGTTCTCCAGAGAACGTAGCAGCTTCAAACAGTGCTTGCAAAATCAAATAAAAAAAAAAGCATGCAAGCACTATGCCTGTTCTGCAGTCTACCAGAGGTGGTCAGTTTCCACAGCAATGAGCTGTAAACATAAAAAAATTTGAATCGGAGGAAGGGTGCAAGTTTTAGTAAGCAGCACATTGCTTGTATTTACAAGCATGTTCCAACAATACCCATTTCTAAAGACAGGATTAATAAGGATAAGCGAATAGCTTCAGGTAAGTGCTTATCCGAATAGCTGCCTCGGTAACCTGGAGCGCTCCCGATGATCAGCTGTTCGGCACCGCAGCTGTATGTGTCGTGGTCGTGTGACAGTCACAACAAATCCCTGGAGGGCACAGCAAACAGGCTCTCCATACATGTGCTGTGACTGTCACACAACTACGGTGCCGAACAGCTGATGATCGGGAGCGCTCCAGGTGTCCGATGCAGCTATTCAGTAAGTGCTACAGCTATTCATATAAGGAGTTATCCAAAGCTATTCGCTCATCCCTAAGGATTAACCATGGAAGGACTTCACACAACCTTTACCTTGCCCCAGACAAAGGCAGTAGTGCCCAACCAAAAAGAAAGAAAGAAAAAAGGATAGGCTTGCCTGACTAACATCAAATGCATACATTTCAATGAATGGGTACATGACGTGTAGGGGCAATACATGGATGCCAAAACATTCCGCATCAGATTCAAACAGTTTATAAGCATGGATTCGGCCTTAGGGACCATTATTGGAGGGCGATTATTGCATTCTGGTAAAGCAGTACAGTAACTCCTCTCCGGTCTGACACCACCAGCAGTTTTACATGGTCAAAACTAATCACAAGAAACCAGTAAAACTGAATTTACAGAAACGGATTTTGATTGGAAATATTGACGATATTATAATAGTGTACAACCGTGATATAAGATGGTGGGATGCAGAGCAGAAAAACATGTGGAACTAGATTTCTAGATTAGTTTTTCAAAATAATTTCGTCATTACATTACTAGGTTCTTAAATGGGTTTTCCCTGCGATATCAGCATTAGATTTTTGAGCAGTCCCTTAGATGTATTGATCAGAACCTTAAGGCTCTGATATGTAGTTATGTAGGTATCCCTGAGATTTGTAATTATCTCGATACAGAAATGGGTCTAATTTTCTTTTCTTGGTATTACTGTATATACTCGAGTAGAAGCCGAGATTTTCAGCCCAAATTTTGGGGCTGAAAGTCCCCTCGGCTTATACTCGAGTCATGATCGGCGGTGGGGTCGGCGGGTGAGGGGGAGAGAGGACTGTCATATACTCACCTAGTCCCGGCGCTCCTGTCGCCGTCCCTGCCCGTCCCACGGTCTTCGGTGCTGCAGCTCTTCCTCTGTTCAGTGGTCATGTGGGACCGCTCATTAAAGTAATGAATATGGACTCCACTCCCATAGGGGTGGAGCCACATATTCATTCCTGTAATGAGCAGTCCCACGTGACCGCTTACTACAGGAAGAAGCTGCGGACGCCGGAGACCATCTGTCCAGGAGAAGCTGCCAGGGACCACGCCGGAGCAGGTATTTCATAGTCACCTGTCCGCGTTCCACCCTCCGGGCGCCGCTCCGTCTTCCCGTCCTCTTGCTGTGACTGTTCAGGTCAGAGGGCGCGATGACGTATTAGTGTGCGCGCCGCCCTCTGCCTGAACAGTCAGTGCAGTTAGAGGGGACACTGAGGAGCAGCGGGCAGCAAGCAAGGAGAGGTGAGTGTCATTTTTTTTAATTTTTTTTTTTTGCATCAGCTTTACATGTGGCACCACTATATATGGATCATCTTATGGGGCAATAATGAAATGTATGGAGCATTCTATATGGCACACCTTTATATGGAGCATCTATGGGGCAATAATGAAATGTATGGAGCATTCTATATGGCACACCTTTATATGGAGCATCTATGGGGCGATAATGAAATGTATGGAGCATTCTATATGGCACACCTTTATATGGAGCATCTATGGGGCGATAATGAATTGTATGGAGCATTCTATATGGCACAGATATATGGAGCATCTATGGGGCAATAATGAAATGTATGGAGCATTCTATATGGCACACCTTTATATGGAGCATCTATGGGGCGATAATGAAATGTATGGAGCATTCTATATGGCACAGATATATGGAGCATCTATGGGGCAATAATGAAATGTATGGAGCATTCTATATGGCACACCTTTATATGGAGCATCTATGGGGCGATAATGAATTGCATGGAGCATTCTATATGGCAAAGCTTTATATGGAGCATCTATGAGGCAATAATGAAATGTATGGAGCATTCTATATGGCACAGTTTTAAATGGAGCATCTTATGGGGCCATAATGAACTTTAATGCAGCATTACATGGGGCATGTTTTTCTATGGAGCATCTTCAACTTTATGGAGCATTACATGGGCCCATTATCAACTTTATGGAGCATTATATGGGCCCATCATCAACTGTATGGAGCATTATATGGGCCCACCATCAACTGTATGGAGCATTATATGGGCCCATCATGAACTTTATGGAACATTATATTTTTGAAGTTTACCAGTAGCTGCTGCATTTTACACCCTAGGCTTATACTCGAGTCATTAAGTTTTTCCAGTTTTTTGTGGCAAAATTAGGGGGGTCGGCTTATACTCGAGTATATACGGTATTTATTTAAATGTATAGAGTTGTTCCAGGCCTACAATTAAGGGAACTTCCACATTTGGGGACAATTTTTTTTTCACTTTTGCTAAAATGCATGTAATTGGAGCTGAAGAAATTTTTTTTGCAGTTGGGTTTCATTAAACATTTTGCGTCATTTCCCTTCTATAGCCTCTGTGTTGCAATGTGTATAGTCGGCTGCAGAATGAGGTAACTGAGAATTCATTAGTGAGCTCACTACGACAATTTGTCATTGAGTTTGTAAGCTTTTATCTGTCCTTTTCAGAGCTCCTTTAACTTCTGACCAGACCTAAAAGTTAAATGTGCAGGAAACAAAGCCTGCAAAAGGCAAATCGTGCAAACTTTTTAATAAATTTGAACTGCAAAAATTATTTTTAGTCCAAATGCATGCATACAAAAATAAATATAATTGTCCTGCCAGGTTGACTTTAACCCTTCAAAAAGCACCTTGACAGGGCATCCAATATATAAGAATTAAATTATTTCCTCATTTGTATGGACCCTAGCACTATATTAGTGTAGTGACTGGACAGCTACAGAGGTGAGACGATACGCTACAGAACTGAAGCAGGGAACATGGAAAAATCTTGGTTGCAATTTTTCAAGAACATGTAATGAAAATGAATCTTCCCTACATATTCTAAATAAACCCATATGATGTACTGTTCCCCTGCACACATGCCCGGTGAGGTGCACATGCACAAATTCAGCTATCCTTCAGTGGTGTAGTGACAGTGAAGGAATTGGATTCCTCAGACTATGCAGACCATTACAAGCAAGATTTCTCCATTTTGTGGTTCGGAGTTGAGAAGATCACACAAGAGAAGCAAAAGCGAGTGTTAAAGAGTGCAGCCGGGAATTTGGCTTGGAAGAAACCCCCCCTTTTTTTCCCTTTTTTAATCAGTGCGGGATTCGTGTGGCGGCCCATCTGTGTGAACGTGACCAAAAGTACCCACAAACACAAGAATGCTACAAGTGCCAGGAATAAAAGAATGCACTACAAACATTAGCATTTATTCAAATCCAACTTTTTAGCAAATGACAAAAAGAAAAAAAAAAGGTAATCTCTCGCTCGGCGAAGTTACAAAACTGCGTTCAGAAAGCAAACCGTCAGAACTCATGCACAGATAGAAAACAAACCTGAAAATAAAGAACGTGGAAATCCGTCTTCGTTCCGCATCCTCTATTTTAAGAAGATGGAGTCCGTACAATAAAACACGTTTTGCTGGGAAAGTTGGATTAATAGCAGGTAGGACAGCTAACACTTGGTTCACAATTCATACAAAATGAGTAAAACATGTCATGCGGTTAGTGAACGTTTCGTTCCACCACTAATGAAATATCACGGCTCACTTCTTGTTTAACCCTTCTGCTACCAGGGAGGGCTGCAAAGCGCGACCCTCTCCGGGAATTCGAAAGTAAACGCTTAAAGTGCATACAGAAATGTACGATATTAAGACACAGAAGAAAACAATATATTAACAAAAAAAGAAAATGTGTATGGTCCTATGAGCGTGGTCCCAAATTTGAACTGAGAGTCTATGACAAATACCAGAAACTCTCCACGAGCTTCCTTTAGTTATGTCTTAGATTACGCACAGACAAGTTCTTTAGATTTCTTCAAAAATGTTCCTGATAATCCACAAATGGGCGCTTGTTTAGGTTATTATTTCTGATACATGCGTGCGTTGAATTTACTTGTTATCCAAGCGTAGCAGCTGCTCCTTACCATTTATTGTTAAGGACTTTAACTGACCGTCTTCTTCAACTTCAACACGTTCCTGTCCGTTCTCAACAATCCTGAAAAACAGACATTAGATGATTGGTGTGTGGTTCAAAAAGATTTTCTGAGTCGCTTACAGCAGCAGTAATTAGTACACACAAAAAAAAGCCATCTGCTCCAACAAACCCAAATACACTACTCCATGAAGTCTTAAAATAGGGAGAAATGAATTTGTATATCTGTCAGGACAAGTTTACTATTGAAACTAGTGCAACAATAAAAATTATAAGTCTTACAGTAATCTGATGTACTGTGGCTGAGAAAAATGAGCTTCAAGTCCACATACAAATAGAGCCTTAACCCCTTCATGACCATGGGATTTTTCGTTTTTCCGTGTTCGTTTTTCACTCCCCTCCTTCCCAGAGCCATAACTTTTTTATTTTTCCGTCAATTTGGCCATGTGAGGGCTTATTTTTTGCGGGACGAGTTGTACTTTTGAACGACATCATTGGTTTTAGCATGTGGTGTACTAGAAAACGGGAAAAAATTCCAAGTGCGGTGAAATTGCAAAAAAAGTGCAGTCCCACACTTGTTTTTTGTTTGGATTTTTTGCTAGGTTCACTAAATGCTAAAACTGACTTGACATTATGATTCTCCAGGTCAGTACGAGTTCGTAGACACCTAACATGACTAGGTTATTTTTTATCTAAGTGGTGAAAAAAAATTCCAAACTTTGCTAATAATAAAAAAAAAAAAAAAAAAATTGCGCCATTTTCCGATACTCGTAGCGTCTCCATTTTTCGTGATCTGGGGTTGGTTGAGGGCTTATTTTTTGCGTGCCGAGATGATGTTTTTAATGATAGCATTTCGGTGCAGATACGTTCTTTTGATCGCCCGTTATTGCATTTTAATGCAATGTCGCGGCGACCAAAAAAACATAATTCTGGTGTTTCGAATTTTTTTCCCGCTACGCTGTTTAGCGATCAGGTTAATGCTTTTTTTTTAATTGATAGATCGGGCGATTCTGAGCGCGGCGATACCAAATATGTGTAGATTTGATATTTTTTTATTGATTTATTTTGATTGGGGCGAAAGGGGGGTGATTTAAACTTTTACATTTTTTTTATTTTTTTAACATTTTTTTCAACTTTTTTTTTTTTTTTTTTTTTTAACTTTTGCCATGCTTCAATAGCCTCCATGGGAGGCTAGAAGCAGGCACAACGCGATCGCCTCTGCTACATAGCAGCGATCTGCTGCTGCTATGTAGCAGAAATGCAGGTGTGCTGTGAGCGCCGACCACAGGGTGGTGCTCACAGCCACCGGCGATCAGTAACCATAGAGGTCTCAATGACCTCTATGGTTACAATGGAGACGCATCGCCGACCCCCGATCATGTGACGGGGGTCGGTGATGACGTCATTTCCGGCCGCCCGGCCGGAAGCGGTAGTTAAATGCCGCTGTCTGCGTTTGACAGCGGCATTTAACTAGTTAATAGGTGCGCGCAGATCGCGATTCTGCCCGCGCCTATTACGGGCACATGTCAGCTGTTCAAAACAGCTGACATGTCCCGGCTTTGATGCGGGCTCACCGCGGAGCCCTGCATCAAAGCAGGGGATCTGACCTTGGACGTACTATCCCGTCCAAGGTCAGATAGGGGTTAAAGGTGTTTTCCCACAAACCGTTCATTTTAGCCTATAGCTATTGGAATAATAACTTCTACAATTGGATGTGATTAAATAAAATGTCCCTGTGCTGAGATGATCTAAAACCTGTTCCCCTGCTGTGTACTGTGTAATGGCTGTGTCTGACCGTACAGGAACAAGGTCTGATCATACCACAGCTCCTGGGAAGGGGAGGAAGCAAAAGACTTAACACAAGATCGTAAATATTTGGAGGTAAAACGTAAAAAAAAAAAAAAAAAAAAAAAGGCATGGAAAAGCTTTATCTCACAAAAAGAGTCAGTTGTGATCCCATGCTGTAATGTCTGTATACTCTTTTGCTTCCTCCCCTGCCAGGAGCGGTGATCAGACCTGGTTTCTGCACAGTCAGACACAGCAATTACACAGTACACAACAGGAGAATATTTATAACATTATCTCAGCACAGGGACATTTTTTTTTTTTAAATAAATCCAACTGTGGAAGTTATTATGCCAAAGATCTATTGATTAACATTAACTTTAAAATCAACTTTGTGGGAAAACCCCTTTATATGCATTTGAGGCATTTCAGTGCACCATATGCCCCTGTGCACTTTCCGGGTAATGCGTTTGGCTTTAAATACTGGCACATAGGATTACTACAATACAGGCATCATTTCTATTGCTGCTCTACTGCCTATACAGCCACACCTGTGGATTCATTAGCAAAACTGTCCTGACAGGCTCCCTGTAAAGATCTGTCACCATTCCTGACATAGCCGATAAAGTAAATTACTTGTATTCTCCATAGAATATTAATCATCTCTGCTTTAGGTCATTCCTCCATTCACGCCCAGAAATGTATGCAAATTGGTGACTAGTTGTGACCATTTCTTATGTCCAACTAGTGCCAGCCTGTGTAAGGAAAAGCGCAGAATAAAAATGTATTTCAATATTTTCATAGTTTGAGTTCCAATTTTTCAGGTCAGAAGCCAGAAGTCTTCCTCCGATTCCCCCATCTTGACCTGGCTTTGTGCCGTGCACCACTGAGGAATGGTTCCAGGGAGCTGCTCTCACATTTTCTTTGTTTATTTTGACATATGAGACAGTTCAATAGAGAACCAATGCCTTAAGTCTATAAAACACATTGTCACCAAGATAATGGATTTCAGAGGAGCTTTTATTGTGTTTCCATGGTGAGGAAAAAACAAAACATGCAACAGACAGAAGGTTCTCTTCCCTGAAAGCTTTGCCATCAGCAGTACTTTATCCTTTAAGGGGGAAAAAAAAAACTAAAAAAAAAAAAAAAAACTAAAAAACCCCACCTACTTTGATAAGCCATCCGGGGACTACATATCTCATATGACTTGGCCATATACTTTAGACTTAAATATGTAATGTAATTTCAGCTGACAGTTTTGCTTTGGCACATAGCTGGACGTGCTCCCTTAACCCCTTCATGACCCAGCCTATTTTGACCTTAATGACCTGGCCGTTTTTTGCAATTCTGACCAGTGTCCCTTTATGAGGTAATAACTCAGGAACGCGTCAACGAATCCTAGCGGTTCGGAGATTGTTTTTTCGTGACATATTGGGCTTCATGTTAGTGGTAAATTTAGGTCGATAATTTGTGTTTATTTGTGAAAAAAATGGAAATTTGGCAAAAATTTTGAAAATTTTGCAATTTTCAAATTTTGAATTTTTATTTTGTTAAACCAGAGAGTTATGTGACACAAAATAGTTAATAAACAACATTGCCCACATGTCTACTTTACGTCAGCACAATTTTGGAAACATTTTTTTTTTTTTGCTAGGAAGTTTTAAGGGTTAAAATTTGACCAGCAATTTCTCATTTTTACAACGAAATTTACAAAACCATTTTTTTTTTTTAGGGACCACCTCACATTGGAAGTCAGTTTGAGAGGTCTATATGGCTGAAAATACCCAAAAGTGACACCATTCTAAAAACTGCACCCCTCAAGGTGCTCAAAACCACATTCAAGAAGTTTATTAACCCTTCAGGTGCTTCACAGCAGCAGAAGCAACATGGAAGGAAATAATTAACATTTAACTTTTTAGTCACAAAATGATCTTTTAGCAACAATTTTTTTTATTTTCCCAAGGGTAAAAGGAGAAACTGGACCCCAAAAGTTATTGTACAATTTGTGCCGAGTACGCTGATACCCCATATGTGGGGGGAAAACCACTGTTTGGGCGCACGACAGGGCTTGGAAGGGAAGGAGCGCCATTTGACTTTTTCAAAGAAAAATTGGCTCCAATCTTTAGCGGACACCATGTTGCGTTTGGAGAGCCCCCGTGTGCCTAAACATTGGAGCTCCCCCACAAGTGACCCCATTTTGGAAACTAGACCCCCCCCAAGGAGTTTATCTAGATGCATAGTGAGCACTTTGAACCCCCAGGTGCTTCACAAATTGATCCATAAAAATGAAAAAGTACTTTTTTTTCACAAAAAAATTCTTTTAGCCTCAATTTTTTCATTTTCACATGGGCAACAGGATAAAATGGATCCTAAAATGTGTTGGGCAATTTCTCCTGAGTACACCGATACCTCACATGTGGTCACAAACCACTGTTTGTGCACACGGCAAGGCTCAGAAGGGAAGGAGCGCCATTTGACTTTGAATGAAAAATTTGCTCCAATCGTTAGCTGACACCATGTCGCGTTTGGAGAGCCCCTGTGAGCCTAAACATTGGAGCTCCCCCACAAGTGACCCCATTTTGGAAACTAGACCTCCCATGGAACTAATCTAGATGTGCGGTGACCACTTTAAACCCACAAGAGCTTCACAGAAGTTTATAAGGCTGGGTTCACACTGCGTTAGTGTGACCCGTTTAACTGACTACGGTACACCGCAGCATAACGCGGTGTAACGTAGTCAGTTAACACCCCCATTACTTTCAATGGCAGATGCATCGCTAGCACATGCCCACAATGGGCATGCGCTAGCGATGTGCCGTCATTGAGTGACGGACCAGAGACGCGGGCTGCAGCGTTTCCGGGTCAGTCACTGCTAGCGCAGATGGAGCTAGCAGATGCTTTATCTGTGCAAGCGCTGTGCAAACGCCGGCACTTGCGTTAGTGCAGTCCGTTTAACAGATGTGTTGAACGGACTGCACTAACGCAGTATGAACCTAGCCTTACGCAGAGCCGTGAAAATAAAAAATAATTTTTCTTTCCTCAAAAATTATTTTTTAGCAAGCAATTTTTTTTATTTTCACAAGGGTAACAGGAGAAATTGGACCCCAAAACTTGTTGTCCAGTTTGTCCTGAGTACGCTGATACCCCATATGTGGGGGTAAACCACTGTTTGGGCACACGTCAGTGCTCGGAAGGGAAGTAGTGACTTTTGAAATGCAGACTTTGATGGAATGGTCTGCGGGCATCATGTTGCATTTGCAGAGCCCCTGATGTGCCTAAACAGTAGAAACCCCCCACAAGTGACTCCATTTTGGAAACTAGACCCCCCAAGGAACTTATCTAGATGTGTGGTGAGCACTTTGAACCCCCAAGTGCTTCACAAGTTTTTTGTGCGGATTTCACCTGTGGATTCCTATTGAGGAGCAGGTGTAAAACGCTGCGGAATCCGCACAAAGAATTGACATGCTGCGGAAAATACAACGCAGCGTTTCCGCGTGGTATTTTCCGCACCATGGGCACAGCGGATTTGGTTTTCCATAGGTTTAGATAGTACTGTAAACCTGATGGAACACTGCAGCCAAATCCGCACCGTGTGCACATAGCCTAATTCTAACCCCAATTGCAACCCTAACCCTAATTGCAACCCTAACCCTAGTGGGAAAATATATATGTATATATTTTCCTTATTTTATTATTGTCCCTACCTATGGGAGTGATAAAGGGGGGATGGGTCATTTACTTAGGTTTTATCACAGTGATCAAAATGTACCTGGAAGGAATCTGCGTATGCGCCCGCCATTTGGGGGGGGGGGGGGGTTGAGCGGCCAGGAGGACGGGGGAGCAGACAGGCGGACGGAGGGGAGCAGAGCAATGTACAGGACAGAACGGAGGACTGGGGAGGAGATCGGTGGCGGTGGGCGGCAGATCAGGGTTTCCAGCCATGGCCGATGATATTGCAGCATCGGCCATGGCTGGATTGTAATATTTCACCAGTTTTCATAGGTGAAATATTACAAGTCGCTCTGATTGGGTGGGGGGTGAAGCCACCCCCCCTGGGCTGAAGTACCACTCCCCCTGTCCCTGCAGATCAGGTGAAATTGGAGTTAACCCTTTCACCCGATCTGCAGGGACGCGATCCCTCTGACGCATATGCTGCGTCACAGGTCGGATTGGCACCGACTCATGACGCAGCGTATGCGTCATAGGTCAGGAAGGGGTTAAACGTCATACTATGTACAAAGATTAAAAGTCATCTTCTATCCATGGCTCGGGATTAATTAGCACTTGTTGCAGGTCCGATCACTGGGACCCACACCCCTAACCTGAATGGAGCAGAGGTCCAACATATGTCACCCATCCATTCTGAATGGGAGTGCTGAAAACAAATGGGCGCAGCAGATTGGGGAATCTTCTTGTTGCACAATTTAAACCTGGGGTGTGTCTGTCAGTAAAGTGAATGCAATAGCCAAAAAATGTGGCAAACTCAAAATATTTTAACCCCTTAGCCCCCAAGGGTGGTTTGCACATTAATTACCGGGCCAATTTTTACAATTCTGACCACTGTCCTTTTATCTACTATATAATTGTCTAAGGGTAACTTCCGTCTGTCTGTCTTTCTGTAACGGATACTCATTGGTCGCGGCCTCTGTCTGCCAAGGAAATCCAAGTCGCTGCAAAACAGCCACGACCAATCAGCGATGGGCACAGTCTGGAAGAAAATGGCCGCTCCTTACTCCCCGCAGTCAGTGCCCGGCGCCCGCATACTCCCCTCGGGTCACCTCTCACACAGGGTTAATGCCGGCGGTAACAGACCACGTTATGCCGCTATTAACCCTGTGTGACCAAGTTTTTACTATTGATGCTGCCTATGCAGCATCAATAGTAAAAGGATCGAATGTTAAAAGTTAAAAAAAAATTAAAAATCATTATATACTCCCCCCTCCGCCGTCTTTCCCGCTCCTCGCCACGCTCCGGTAACTGCTCCATGCAAGTGGCAGGTTCCGATGCAAGGATGGTGTGCGACAAGGACCTGCCATGACGTTATGGTCATGTGACCGCAACCTCATCACAGGTCCTGCGCGAGAAGGACCTGCCATGACGTCACGGTCATGTGATCGCGACGTCATCACGGGTCCTGCGCTACCAACCCTGGGACCGGAAGCTGCAGAGTGCACCGCACACAGCCGACATGACTACAAGGGCTCCCTCGGAAGGTGAGTATACGTTTATTTTTTAATCTGTGACATACGTGGCTGGGCAATATACTACATGGCTGGGCAATATACTACGTGGCTGGGCAATATACTACGTGGACATGCATATTCTAGAATACCCGATGCGTTAGAATCGGGCCACCATCTAGTGAGGTTATAACTCTTCAACGGATCCAGATGATTCTAACATATTGTACTTCATAATAGTGGTAAAATTTCTTTGATATTACCTGTGTTTATTTGTGAAAAAAACGGAGATTTGGCGAAAAGTTAGAAAATTTTGCAATTTTCCAACATTGAATTTTTATGCCCTTAAATCACGGAGATATGTCACACAAAATACTTAATAAGTAACATTTCCAACATGTTTAACTTTACATCAGCACAATTTTGGAATCAAAATTTTTTTTTGTTAGGGAGTTATAAGGCTATGTTCACACGCTGCAGATCCACAGCGTTTCCGCATGCGTTTATAGTACCATGTAAACCTATGGGAAACGCAATCCGTAGTGCACATGCTGCGGGAAAAAAAAGTGCGGAAACGCAGCTGTTTACATTCCGCAGCATGTCCATTCTTTGTGCGGAATACGCAGCGTTTTACACCTGCTCCATAATAGAATACCGCAGGTGTAAAACCGCAGTGGAATCCGCACAAAAATCGTGGTAAATCCGCGATAATTCCACAGGAAATCCGAAGGTAAAAAGCAGTGCCTTTTACCTGCGGTTTTCACAGATCCACTGTGGAAAAATCCGCAAACCTCAGGAATAAGTGTGCACATACCCTAATGGTTAAAAGTTGACCAGCAATTTCTCATTTTTACAACACCATTTTTTTTTTTTTTTTAGGGACCACATCACATTTGAAGTCACTTTGAGGGGTCTAGATAGAAAATACCCAAGTGTGACACCATTCTAAAAACTGCACATCTCAAGGTGCTTAAAATCACATTCAAGAAGTTTATTAACACTTCAGGTGTTTCACAGGATATTTTGGAATGTTAAAAAAAAATAAAAAAAAAAAATGAACATTTAATTTTTTTTTCACAAAAAATTTACTTCAGCTCCAATTTGTTTGTTTTTTATACCAAGGGTAACAGGAGAAATTGGACCCCAAAGTTGTTGTCCAATTTGTCCTGAGTACGTTGATACTCCATAAGTGGGAGGGAACCACCGTTTGGGCGCATGGCAGAGCTCGGAAGGGAAGGAGCGCCGTTTGGAATGCAGAGTTAGATGGATTGGTCTGCAGGCATCATGTTGCATTTGCAGAGCCCTGATGTACCTAAACAGTAGAAACCCCCACAAGTGACCCCATATTGGAAACTAGACCCCCCAAGGAACTTATCTAGATGTGTTGTGAGATCTATGCACCCCCAAGTGTTTCACTACAGTTTATAACGCAGAGCCGTGAAAATAAAAAATATTTTTTTCCCACAAAAATTATTTTTTAGCCCCTGGTTTTGTGTTTTCCCCAAGAGTAACAGGAGAAATTGGACCCCAAAAGTTGTTGTCCAATTTGTCCTGAGTACGCAGATACCCCATATGTTGGGGCGCACGGGAGAGCTGGAAGGGAAGGAGCACTGTTTTACTTTTTCAACGCAGAATTTGCTGGAATTGAGATCGGATGCCATGTCGCGCTTGGAGAAGCTGATGTGCCTAAACAGTGGAAACCCCCAATTCTAACTGAAACCCCAACCCAAACACATCCCTAACCCTAATCCCAACCATAACCCTAACCCCAACCGTAAATGTAATCCCAACCCTAACTTTAGCCCCAACCCTAACCGGAAAATGGAAATAAATACATTTTTTAAAATGTTCTTATTTTTCCCTAACTAAGGGGGTGATGAGGGGGGTTTATAGCGGGTTTTTTAGTGGATTTTTATGATTGGCAGCCGTCACACACTAAAAGATGCTTTTTGTTGCAAAAAATAGTTTTTGCGTCTCCACATTTTGAGAGCTATAATTTTTCCATATTTTGGTCCACAGTCATGTGAGGTCGTTTTTTGCGTGACTTTTTTGATCGCTTTTTATTCCGATTTTTGTGAGGTAGAATGAACAAAGACCAGCTATTCATGAATTTCTTTTGTGGGGCCTATACCGTTCCATATTTGGTAAAATTGATAAAGCAGTTTTGTTCTTCGGGTCAGAACGATTACAGCAATACCTCATTTATATAATTTTTTTATGCTTTGGCGCTTTTATACGATAAAAACTATTTTATATAA
The DNA here is from genome assembly GCF_032444005.1 of Ranitomeya imitator. Lineage (NCBI taxonomy): Eukaryota > Metazoa > Chordata > Amphibia > Anura > Dendrobatidae > Ranitomeya > Ranitomeya imitator. The sequence continues at coordinate 64,267,087 of NC_091287.1, forward strand.
AAAAATTATTATTTTTGCATCGCTTTATTCTGAGGACTATAACTTTAATTTTTTCGTTGATGACGCTGTATGGCGGCTCGTTTTTTGTGGGACAAGATGACGTTTTCAGCGGTACCATGGTTATTTATATCCGTCTTTTTGATCACGTGTTATTCCACTTTTTGTTTGGCGGCATGATAAAGCGTCACTTTTTGCCTTTTTTTTTTTTTTTTTTTTTTTTAACGGTGTTCACTGAAGCAGTTAACTAGTGGGACAGTTTTATAGGTTGGGTTGTTACGGATTATTATTTAAAGAAATGTATTTATTGGAACAATATATTTTCTTTTAGTAATTTTTTATTTATTTATTTATTTTTACACATGTAAAAATTTTTTACTTTTTGTTACATTGCCCCGGGGGGGACATTACTATATATTATCAGATCGCTGATCTGACATTTTGCAGTGCACTGTGTCAGATCTGCAGGGAGGCTTCCTGGCTCCTGCTCGGAGCAGGCGCTTGAAAGCTTTAAAGCAGGACCCGGAAGGCCCCCCGCGGCCATTTTGGATCCAGGCCTGCACGGAGGAGGAGGTAGGAGACCCTCGGAGCAACGCGATCACATTGCGTTGCTCCGAGGGTCTCAGGGAACCATGCAGGGAGCCCCCTCCCTGCGCGATGCTTCCCTATGCCGCCGGAACGTTGCGATCATGTTTGATCGCAGTGTTCCGGTTGTTAATGTGCTAGGAGCGGTCCGTGACCGCTCCTGGCACATAGTGCCGGATGTCAGCTGCGACAGTCAGCACGGCTGATCGCGCTGGACGTACTATTCCGTCACTGGGAATTAAGTCCCAGGTCACCTCAACACAGTAGCTCTAATGGGATTAAGGGGTTAAAAAGCATTTCTTTCCCCATAGTCTTTACTGCAATTCTGGAAACGCATATTGGATTATGTGTATTGCCACAAAAGCTTAGCGTATATGTCGAGTTATTTAAAAGCAACACTTTTTTTTTATTTTTATTACTATTTCACAGCTGGAAAGGTATTATTAATATATGTTCCCTGCCCCTGGTAATATAATTGACCAGTTGCCGTCTTCTGCCATTTGTGACCTGCCAGATCGCTCCACTGTTTGCAGCTCTCACACTTACACGGAGCTTGTGACCGTTACCTCTGACTTACGGTCAGTCAGAACCTAAGGTCACAAGAAGGCAAAATAGGATGAAACATCGCCGGAAAGAGCAGGAGACGGCGGATGGCAGGTATAGTACTGGGGCAGGGAACATAGTGATACCACTCCGGCGGTGATCTAAAAAAAACCATGGTGCTTAAAAGCAACCGTTGAGTGAGTACTAACTAGAAGTTACTACACAGGCAGTGAACAAAGCATAACACTACAGAAATTGATTGAAATTATAGTGCACATTTACAATGCAGCAAAACTGATGTAGATCTGACATTCCGGTGCAAGATGTACTAACACATTGGTGAAGTTTCACATCCAAACGGCTGAACATCTCCGTTTGCTCTGCGGCAAGAGATGCACCAGATACATTATCTGTATCCTACGTTTACAAACTTTAGATTAAGTTTGTCGTATGAAATAGAAGTTATTATAAGTTCCCCTGTATGTAAGGGAAAATGCTGGCGGAAATCCAACAAAACAATTGAAGTCAATGAAAATGATTCAAAAATATATATATTTATATAATAGATAATATTTATATATACACACACCCCACCATTGGGAAGAGCGCCTTACACCATAAATTCATTACAATAATGAAAATGCTACTACAGAGTAAACTTACCTCTTTGTTGTAATTTTCCTGCCGTTTATCATTTTGGTCGAAGTTGATACAGATTTGAAGTTGCCCATTCCAGAGCCACCGAATGATGAAGAGGAGAAGGAAGTGAAACCACCGTGTCCGAGGGAACCAAAGGATGAAGTAAAACCTGTTTTTTAAAGAATAAGATGTTACCACCACCAATAAGCTTCAGATAATATAATACAGAATGTGGATTTTGGGGGGTTATTGCCAGGGATGTATTAGATAGATCATGTACTTAAAAGGGGTTGTCCACACTACTCAGCCACAGCTGGAGCTCTCACTTCCTATTGGTGTCTGAATTGTCTGAAGATGGGGAAAGTGAGGCCTATGCTGATTGGAATCAGGGATCGCATGACAATGTCATGGGATCCGCGGGAAAAAGAGCTACAACACGGCTAAAACAGTGTCGGCACTGGAGGGGAGTATAAGTGTTATTTTACAGGATGAAAACATGCTGATTGAAAGATGTCTGAGTAACGGACAACACCCCTTTAACCGTTTACAGATAGCTGAAGTTTAAGGACTTCGACCTTGGTATTTTTAGAAATCCAAAATCTCAGCTACCTTAATATCAGGACAGAAGGTCTGCCTTTCTTATTCTGAGTATAAGGGGAGGGTGGGAAGTGGCTAAACTGCAAGTGACAGCACAAGGAAACATCACATATTGCTGTCTCTTCTAGTGATCCCCGAGGGTCTTTTATTTTTCCTCTTTCTTTTGCAAAGAAAATGAGCACTTTTACACCTGACTCCCTGCAAGTAAACGTGACATTTAACAACTTTGCAATCCAGATGCGCAGACATGTGAGTCACAGATTTTTGGTTGCTTCTGCATTTTAGTTCATGCATACATAAGCACAAGTGACAAGAATGAACTCCTCTTGAACTTTTCCTTTTTCGGAGGGTGTGTGCCTCGGAGGCTTTGCTTAGATTAGGCTTTTAGCAACAAAAAAGAAATTTTTATGCAATCATTTTTACAGTGGTCCGATAGGCAAGAAAGAGGTCAAAACTTACTGCTATGTGGTCACATTTTTGGGTGATGCACCAAAGTGAGAAAGTCCCTGACCAGCCTTAGTCACAGAAAACAGAGGAAGGCTATAGCTGAACTATAGAGGAACCAAGACCACACCTCAGCCTGACTTCCCCTACATCAGGTACAGCGCTGAATCTCCAACGCTACTCCCGATGTCTTACTGTCAGCAGCCAATAACTAGCTCAGTGGCTCTGCCAAAGACGACTTTGCAAATCGCCAAGCTCAGAGATTGGTTGCAGTGTTGTAAGCACCATGAGCAGCAATGGAGACTCAGTGCTAGGATCAAATGGGGGTGAGGGGGTGGATTCGAAACCTGTAGACATGCACAGTAAGGCCGGGTTCACACTTTGCGGACGGCTTCGTACTTCCTCCGTGAAGCTCCGCCCACTTCCGCATTTCTTCTGTTTAGGTCCGCCTACTTCTGCATGCATCCTGCGTACCTATCTTTAACATTGGGTATGCAGGACATGCGGATTTGTCGTTTTGACACCAGCCGACCGAACGAGAACGCAACTTGCGTCCCCGTGTGGTTGGCAGGCACATCAAAACGACGCATCTACATACATCCGCATGTGGGCGGAGCTTCACGGAGGAAGTATGCAGCCGTTCGCAAAGCCCCGGTACGCAAGTGTGAACCCCTGCCTAAGAGGTAAGGCATTTTCCAACCTTGTAAGCCTGGTCATACACGTGGCATGCTTACATAGATAGACTGCACCGTGCTGAGAGTACAGTTTACAATGCAGATAACAGTGCAGTGTTTGTCTTCTGAACCTCATTTTAAGATTTACACTAGTCTGTACTAGAAGTGCAGTTTATCTTTTGGTATTGTGTGCATCGTTGTTTAAAATATACACAAAACAAAAAATTAAGTATCTTTATACTTTTCAGACATAAAAAGGTACAATTATTGATGAAGATAGCATTCAAAAGAGAAAAAAACAAAAACAAACAAAATAATCCAAATACCATACCTGAATCATACGAATTAAAGCTGGGACCAAAACTAGGGAAACCTCCAAAAGCAGAAAAAAAGGAGCCTCCAGGCCTACGGCTTCCCCTGTTGCCTCTTCGGTTTCCAAAGAAGTCATCGAAAGGGTCTTCTATTGCAAGAAAACAATAAAAGTTGATAAACATAAGACGTTTTGCAACTAATGTGAATTTTCCCCATTTGTGCATCACAGCCCCTCCTGACAAATGAGAGAGCTGCTGCCACCATAAGGACTCTGCCTTCTTTGGCACTACCAAACACCTGTTAAGGGCTCTTTCATATGTCACCGTTTTCACACGTACCAGAGACACTTGCACACAGACCCATTGAAGTGAATTGGCCTGTGCACATCAGTGTGTTTCCACAGACCGTGCTTCCACAGACTGTGCATCCACGGGCAAAAATATGCTGACTTTTTTTTTTTTAAACAGCAGCACTGGTCGAAAAACATTCCGTATATGTGCACATTTATGACATCCATGTGTCAGTGTGATATGTACTGGTGCCTGGGAATCAGCGGTACTGTTCACGCCATTTCACGGCGCTGAAGACAACTCACATCACTGTCCTCTGCTCGTGCTGCGATCAACACTAGTAGGGGACAATGTTGAGTTGTATTTGGCTGATAACAGCAAGAGCAGGCAGCAGCTGATGAGAGTATCCATCAGCCCCCAGCGCTATTAATAATGTGGGGTTCCCCTATATTTTTGATAACCAGACAGGCAAAACTGACAGCTGCAAACCTCAGTTGTCAGCGTCAGCAAGTCTGGTTATCAAGAATAGAGGGATCCCCTCATTTTTTTTTCATTATTTATGCAAAACAAAGTGGGGTCCCCCATTTTTTTACAACCAGCCAAGCTAAAGAAGACAGCTGGAGACTGGTATTCTCAAGCTGATAAACCATGGATATTGCTCTGCCCCCCAGCCTAAAAATAGCAGCCCCAGAAAACGCACATTAGATGTGCCAATTCTGGCAGTTTGCCAGTCTCTTCCCTCTTGCCCTGTGGTGGTGGCAAGTGGGATTCATTTGTGGGGTTGATGTCATCTTTCTATTGCCTGGTGACATCTAGCCCATGGGTTAGTAATGAGAGGCGTCTATAAGACACCTATCCATTACTAATCCTATAGCTATATAGTAAATAAACACACGGCCAGAATAAAGACCTTTATTTGACATAAAAGCAAAAAAAAAAACAAAAAACCTTTTCCTTTTTTATTTAAAAACTAAAACAGTACTTCCCTAACGCCTATTCCACTGAAGTCAGTCTCCTGTAATAAAAATTAAAAACCACAAACATGCCCCTCACCTGTCTTTTGTTCTGACCCATGCCGTAATCCATATGTTTGGGGATAAACAGTTTTCAACCTGGAAGGTGCCAAGATGCGACTGTCCAGGCTGAGCACCACTGAGGAATGAGCAGCATCAATGACTTGTGATGACATGGAGGTTATAGCGGGTCAGAGGCTGCATTCCCAGCCGGGACCCTGAACTGCATTGACCTCAGCACCATTAGAAAAAGTCAGTAAGTTCACCGCAGTTCATCTCAGTGAGTTCACCAGTGAATACCAGCCAACCAGCTTGGCTGGTTGTCAAAAATGGGAACGGGGGGGATACCAGTCCGATATTTGTTTTTTTTAAAAATGTATTTAAATTAAAAAAATATGGCGTGGGAACCCCTCTAATCTTGATAACCAGCCTTCCTAAAGATGACAGCTGATGGTTGAAGCCCGCAGCTGTCAGGTTTGGCTGGCTAGTTATCAAAAATACAGACAAAACCCACGTCATTTTATTCTATTTATTTATTGCGCAGGTGGCGGCTGATGAATACTCCCATCAGCCGCCGCCTTCTCTCGCTGTTAACTGTCGAACACAAATCTCAACATGGACTCCTGCTAGCGCGGATCGCAGCGAGAGCTGGGGACAATAATACGAGCGGTCTTCAACACTCGGCACCAGAGAACAGCACCGCTAATTCCCAGGTGTCGGTACTTGTGATACTGATGCGAGACACAGTTGCCACAAGTATTAAACACACATACATGGATATCTCCGGTCCAGAAATATCAGAACGTATGAAAGAGCAACCGACCTCAAAGAGGCATTATAGAAAAGATCCTTCACACATGGATGTTAAAGACCGTTCATTACCTTAACAATGATGATCTACCCTTAATACAAGTCATCAATGTCTGATAAGTATGGGGGGGGGGTGTACAACACCTGGGACCCCAGACGAGCAGATGTTTTCTGTGTTGGCCGGAGCTCGGTCTACTGTATACTAGCTGTGAACTTCACATCCACCACTATTCAGAGCAGTAGGGGGCAGATGAGCAGTACCCGGCCTCAGCCACTATTCTGTCGACGGAGCAGTGTGGTACAGCTCTGCAACGGGGCAGTTCTGGCTGCCGCCAACACAGAGAAAGGATGACGCAGGGGTGCCAGGTGTAACACCCCCACTGATCAGACATTGAGGACGTATCCTAAGAAAAACTCAATGTTAAAGTAGTGGACAACCTTTTTAAGATCATATTTAAACAAACTTTTTTTTGGTTGATGTTTATTATTTGCAAACATTTTTTTCTATGCGTTAGTTGTGTGTATAGGTGGTAACTTGCACATATATGATAGAACCCCTTTAAGAAATGCTTTATCATAATATATATATATATATATATAGTCTGTGAGTTTTAAGCAGCAGCCCACTTTTCAATATAGTACTTGCTACATGGGTGAAAGCAGTATAGTACTCATGTGCATGGACACACAAGTGTAAGAAGAGGAGACGCTTGTTCAGAGTCTATATTCACAAGGCTTAACATTTTTCAAATGCAATGTTTTTGTAATGCACAAGGTCTGACAAAGACCGGGGAGGCTAAAGCATTGTAAGACTGAAACTCTGAACAAAGTTGGGAGTGCTGTGGATTGCTTTTCTTTGAGGAGATATAATATATAATATATGGAGTTTATTAAAAAAAACAAAAACAAAACAAGCTATAAATTTTATACTATACCAAAAAAGTCAAAAGAAAATGGATCTCTTCCTCCAAAGAAGTCCCTGAAGACGTCATCTGGGCTTCGGAATTGAAAGCCAAACTCGAATGGATTGTCATAGTGACTTCCACCTAAAGGGAGCATAAAAACAAAAATCACTCAAGCCATATTAAACAGAGAAGTTTTTTTTTTCCAATTAAACTTCTCATCTAGGTGTCATTTCATGGAATGGTAATCCACAATTAAAGGGAACCTGTCACCCCCAAAATCAAAGATGAGCTAAGCCCACCGGCATCAGGGGCTTATCTACAGCATTCTCTAATGCTGTAGATAAGCCCCCGATGTATCCTGAAAGATGAGATAAAGAGGTTAGATTATTCTCACCCAGGGGCGGTCCCGGTCCGGTTCTGGTCCAATGGGCGTCACGGTGCGGGGCCTCCCATCTTCATACGATGACGTTCTTTTCTTGGTTTCACGCTGCGGCTCCGGCGCAGGCGAACTTTGTCTGCCCTGTTAAGGGCAGAGCAAAGTACTGCAGTGCGCAGGTGCCGGGAAAGGTCAGAGAGGCCCAGCGCCTGCGCACTGCATTACTTTGCTCTGCCCTCAACAGGGCAGACAAAGTGCGCCTGCGCCGGAGCTGCAGCGTGAATACAAGAAGAGAACGTCATCGTAAGAAGATGGGAGGCCCCGGACCACGACACTCATCGGACCAGAACCGAACCGGGACCGCCCCCGGGTGAGTACAGTATAACCTCTTTTTCTCATCTTTCAGGATATATCGGGGCTTATCTACAGCATTACAGAATGCTGTAGATAAGCCCCTGATGCTGGTGGGCTTAGCTCACCTTCCATTTTGGGGGTGACCGGTTCCCTTTAATAACATAGGTAAATACACAAGACTACTTACCACCACCACCGCCTCCGCCTGTTAAGCCTTCTTTTCCAAATTTGTCATAGATATCCCTCTTCTTGGCTAAAAAAAAAATATAAAGACAATAAGCTCTCTATAAACAAGAGGGTGACAAGCTGCAGATACAGGGTCAAGGCAATGCAGAGGAGAGGTTCAGCCATGCAGAACAGACCTCAGTCTGGAAGGCACAGGCCAAGTTTTGAGGCTGGCGATTTAACAGTGAGTGAAATCTCAAATTAAAAAAGCAATTTCAATATAACATCTGTAATGAGACAACCCCTTTAAACCACCCTTGGAAACAAAAAGATGAAACTGGTAAATGTCTACTCCTCTCTTCCCTACTCAGAACTTGTATGATCCCCAGCGTGTGCTTGTGTATAGGGGGTGGCGGTGCCATGATGGGGAAATATGGCTGTGACGTGTGCTTGAAAAGCATAGGATATCCCCTTTTGCCATGTTCTTTTAATGAAGACAAAAAAAAAATGTTGATTTTTTTTTTTTTGGGGGGATGGAGCTACGATGCATCTATTTTCCATCTACCAATTTGAGAACCGACCCAGCAATCCGGGCACCCTTACCTTTTGCTACAAAATGACCATGCATTTATTATATAATTGAATGTCAACTGATCGTTTCTTTTAATACAAAACGTGTAATGAGACAACTTCGTCTTACTCCTTTCTTCCCCATTAAGAACACATGTATGATCCGATTCCCAGTGTATGGCTCCTGTGTGGGTGCCAGGCTATTTACATGCACACAATATACAAATATTCGGCTCTGCAATCTCTATGCACAAATTATCAATTCTGTGCATCTACTTTTAAGAATCATTCACTTCAATTAATAGCCATTACTGGGGCTAAAAGCTTCCCGCTTAGAGGGGCAGATAACGCAGCAGCAATATTCATAGGCACTCAATGACAGGCTAGGGTAGGAAAGTGACAGAAGGGCTTACCATCAGATAACACTTCATATGCCTCTGCAACTTCTTTAAACTTCCTCTCAGCTTCGTCTTTATTATCAGGATTTTTATCGGGATGCCATTTAAGGGCTAATCTGCGGTATCTGCAAATAGCAGAAAAAAGAATGACAAGTTCTGAAGAGACTGAATCCGTACCCAACCACGCACATAATGTAGGTGTATGGTGCGATGACTCACAAAATTGCTATATACGAGGGGCGATCCAAAAGTAATGATAATCGGTTATTTCTATTGCACACAAATTAAAATAAAATGTTTTCTTCTCTCTTAGGTACCCACTAGTCCAGGAAAAAAAAAAATCACTTAAATAGACCACGATTCCCGGAGCTACAGTCATTTGAATATGAACTGCTGAGGAGTGAACATCAAAATGGAAAAAAACGAGCTCAGAGCTGTCATCAAATACCTCTGCTTGAAAAAAAATGACTACCAAAGACATACACAGCGACTTGGTGGAAACATTGGGGGACTCTTCTCCTCCATATTCCACAGTTGTACGCTGGGCCAAGGAATTTAAGCTGGGAAGAACATCGACGGAAGATGAACATCGTCAAGGACGCCCATCCACGTCCCTCAATGAAGAAAACGTGAAAAAAGTTGAAGTTGTATTGGCAGATCGAAGAGTGACTATCAGGCATGTAGCTGAGGTCACAGGGATCTCATATGGCAGTATTCAAAGAATCCTTGCAAAAGAATTGCATATGAGAAAGGTCTCCGCGCGTTGGGTGCCAAAAATGTTAACAGACGAGCAAAAGAAGAAACGAGTTGACATTTCAATAGCAAATCTCGAAAAGTTCCAAGCAGACAAGGAAAATTTTTTGTCACGTTTTTTGACCATGGACGAGACCTGGATCCACCACTTTGATCCCGAAACTAAACAACAATCGATGACATGGAAACGAGCCGACGAACCGATGCCGAAGAAATTCAAAGTGTCAAGCTCAGCAGGGAAGGGAATGGCGTCCATTTTTTGGGACGATGAAGGAATTATTATGGTGGACTATTTGGAGAAGGGAGCCACTATTACGGGCTCCTACTACGCAGAACAAATAAGAAGATTGTGGGAGGCTATCAAGGAGAAAAGGCGCGGCAAACTGCGAGCTGGAGTGCTGTTTCACCAAGATAACGCGCCGGCTCACAAAGCCGCAGTTGCCATGGCTACCATTCAAGAAGCGGGCTTAGAACTGGTGGAACACCCCCCCTATTCACCAGATCTAGCCCCCAGTGACTTCTTTCTCTTTCCTCGGCTCAAGGAACACCTCCGGGGCAAGAAATTTGATGACAATAGCGACGTGATAACCGCTGTTGGGGATTTTTTTGAGGGTCAAGATCAAGAATTTTTTTCTAAGGGAATTCTAAGTTTAGAAAAGAGATGGATTAAATGTATAGACTTGATAGGAGACTATGTAAAAAAAATAAAAACATTTTTTGACTATATTCATTGTGTTTAGTATTGATTATCATTACTTTTGGATCGCCCCTCGTACATTTAGGCAAAAGCAGCAATTGTTTATACAAGGTGTGTACAGAGATCCATCTCTGTGCATGTTAAAGGGAACCTGTCACCAGGTTATCCCAATATAAAGTAATATCACCACCATCTGTATGGCATGTTAGAATGCTGTATGTAGGTTTTCAATTCTGTATGAAAAACACAAAAAATAACAAAGACCTTTTCGTACACTCACAGCAGGCTGATGAGCGTCTCTAGTCTTGATCCAGTGCTTCCTCCCTTTCTACGACTTCATGTGGATGACATATCATACATCTCCAAATTACACTCATGTGCAGACGCACCTCTGTCCTGCAAAGGGCAGAGCAAAGTACTATAGTGGCATAGTACTATACAAGAGGAGGCGCCGGATCAAGACCAGAGACTCATCGGACTGGACAGCCCTGTCAGAGTATAATCGAAGGTCTGAGGAGCGGATTAGAGACATATATAACATACTAAAATGATGTAACATGAGGGTTAAGTGGTGGTGGCCTTCCTTTATATAGGGAAAACCTGTGATCGGTTCTCTTTAAAGTGCGTGAAAAAAAATGAATAAAGACAAGGTCAAAAAAAAAAAAATGATGGTGTCCTATACAAATGAAGAATCAGCCACGATTTTTTTATATTTTAAAAGTAAGGTACACACACAATGGTGGGATGTGGAAGAAAGATCTGGAATGTTCGAAATTGAGCACACTTGATCATTTGTACTCACAGAAGATCAGCTTCTTGCCAAACCCCACTGAGAATAAATGCATACTCAGGTAAAGGGATTCCGTCAGCAGGTTCTTGCCAAGTAATCTGAGAGCAGCATGATGTACGGGCTGAGACTGATTCCAGTGATATGTCAGTTACTAAGCTACCTGTTGCAGTTTCAAGAAAATTGGTGTTTTATCAGCAGGAAATTATGACTACAGACTAGGTGTCTGGTACGTCCAAGCAAATTACTGTGTGTAAACCCACCCCCAACAATTACTTACAGCTGCCAATCAGTGATGTGGTCGGGGTTACACACAGCTCAGCATTCAGAGCTCTGCTAGATCTGCAGCAGCGAAAACAAGGATTGTATCAAAATGACAGCGTGCAGCCCAGAAAGTGACTTTGCTGGAATCAGGGTCTCAGCCCCTACATCATGCTGCTCTCAAATTATTGAGCAATAATCTGCTGACTGAGTTCCTTAAAGGTGCATAGGGAGGGTGGAAGATAACAAATGGCTTAACAATAGTAATGAGCGAACGTGCTCGAATAAGGAGTTATCCGAGCATGCTCGTGTGCTAACCGAGTGTCTTCGAAAAATATGTTGTTTTTCTCATGGCTGTTTAACAGTCGCAACACATGCAGGGATTGTGTAGACAGGCTGTCTCTGCATTTGTTGAACAGCTGTGAAATGTGCATCCGCAGGAACTCAAACATTTTTTGAGCATGCCGAAGCACCTTATCCAAGCACGTTCGCTAATCACTACTAAACAAGCATTTAGACAGTTAACAAAATGTGTACGTACTGTGTCTTAAAAGCACAGGAAACACATTTATATTTAGAGAAAGTCAGTTGTAGATGAAAGTGGACAAGAAATAATAATCCCAGAAACCTGAAAAGACTATTTATGTACTACTCACGCTTTCTTAATATCCTCCGGAGAAGAATTCCTATCAACTCCTAACACTTGGTAATAGTCAACCATGGTTTAGACAGATTGAGTCAAGGAACCTAGAAAAAAAAAAAAAGCATAATGATGACGTCAAATTACATATCATACTCTGTATTTATTTTTTTCTCTTACTACTGCACAGAGGTTTGTCTTGTGGGTGGGTATATACAGTCATGGCCAAAAGTATTGACACCCCTGCAATTCTGTCAGATAATACTCAGTTTCTTCCTGAAAATGATTGCAAACTTGGTATTATCTTCATTTAATTTGTCTTAAATGAAAAAACACAAGAGAGAATGAAGCAAAAAGCAAAACATTGATCATTTCACACAAAACTCCAAAAATGGGCCAGACAGAAGTATTGGCACCCTCAGCCTAATATTTGGTTGCACAACCTTCAGCCAAAATAACTGCGACCAACCGCTTCCGGTAACCATCAATGAGTTTCTTACAAAGCTCTGCTGGAATTTTAGACCATTCTTCTTTGGCAAACTGCTCCAGGTCCCTGATATTTGAAGGGTGCCTTCTCCAAACTGCCATTTTTAGATCTCTCCACAGGGATTCAGGTCTGGACTCATTGCTGGCCACCTTAGAAGTCTCCAGTGCTTTCTCTCAAACCATTTTCTAGTGCTTTTTGAAGTGTGTTTTGGGTCATTGTCCTGATGGAAGACCCATGACCTCTGAGGGAGACCCAGCTTTCTCACACTGGGCCCTACATTATGCTGCCAAATTTGTTGGTAGTCTTCAGACTTCATAATGCCATGCACACTGTCAAGAAGTCCAGTGCCAGAGGCAGCAAAGCAACCCCAAAACATCAGGGAACCTCCGCCATGTTTGGCTGTAGGGACCGTGTTATTTTCTTTGAATGCCTCTTTTTTTCTCTTGTAAACTCTATGTTGATGCCTTTGCCCAAAAAGCTCTACTTTTGTCTCATCTGACCAGAGAACATTCTTCCAAAACGTTTTAGGCTTTTTCAGGTAAGTTTTTGCAAACTCCAGCCTGGCTTTTTTATGTCTCGGGGTAAGAAGTGGGGTCTTCCTGGGTCTCCTACCATACAGTCCCTTTTCATTCAGATGCCGACGGATAGTACGGGTTGACACTGTTGTACCCTCGGACTGCAGGGCAGCTTGAACTTGTTTGGATGTTAGTCGAGGTTTTTTATCCAACATCCGCACAATCTTGCGTTGAAATCTCTTGTCAATTTTTCTTTTCCGTCCGCATCTAGGGAGGTTAGCCACAGTGCCATGGGCTATAAACTTCTTGATGACACTGCGCACGGTAAGGTACCTTCACACATAACGATATTGTTAACGATATCGTTGCTATTTGTGACGTAGCAACGATATCGTTAATGAAATCGTTATGTGTGACAGCGACCAACGATCAGGCCCCTGCTGGGAGATCGTTGGTCGCTGAATAAAGTCCAGAACTTTATTTCGTCGCTGGACTCCCTGCTGACATCGCTGGATCGGCGTGTGTGACACCGATCCAGCGATGTCTTCACTGGTAACCAGGGTAAACATCGGGTAACTAAGCGCAGGGCCGCGCTTAGTAACCCGATGTTTACCCTAGTTACCATGCTAAAAGTAAAAAAAACAAACACTAGATATTTACCTACCGCTGTCTGTCCTCCAGCGCTGTGCTCTGCACTCCTCCTGTACTGGCTGTGAGCCGGAAAGCAGAGCGGTGACGTCACCGCTCTGCTTTCCGGCTCCCAGACAGTACAGGAGGAGAGCAGAGAAGCAGAGCGCAGCGCTGGAGGACAGACGGCGGTAGGTAAGTATCTAGTGTTTGTTTTTTTTTTACTTTTAGCATGGTAACCAGGGTAAACATCGGGTTACTAAGCGCGGCCCTGCGCTTAGTTACCCGATGTTTACCCTGGTTACCGGCATCGTTGGTCGCTGGAGAGCGGTCTGTGTGACAGCTCTCCAGCGACCAAACAGCGACGCTGCAGCGATCCGGATCGTTGTCGGTATCGCTGCAGCGTCGCTTAATGTGAAGGGGCCTGTAGACACAGGAACATTCAGGTCTTTGGAGACGGACTTGTAGCCTTGAGATTGCTCATGCTTCCTCACAATTTGGTTTCTCAAGTCCTCAGACAGTTCTTTGGTCTTCTTTCTTTTCTCCATGCTCAATGTGGTACACACAAGGACATAGGACTGAGGTGGAGTCAACTTTAATCCATGTCAACTGGCTGCAAGTGTGATTTAGTTATTGCCAACACCTGTTAGGTGCCACAGGTAAGTTACAGGTGCTGTTAATTACACAAATTAGAGAAGCATCACATGATTTTTCCAACAGTGCCAGTACTTTTGTTCACCCCCTTTTTTATGTTTGGTGTGGAATTATATCCAATTTGGCTTTAGGACAATTCTTTTTGTGTTTTTTCACTTAAGACAAAATAAATGAAGATAATACCAAACAATTTGTGTTTGCAATCATTTTCAGGAAGAAAATGAGTATTATCTGACAGAATTGCAGGGGTGTCAATACTTTTGGCCACTACAATTTTGATCAGCAAAATCCAAAATCTAGTACACAAACACCAGCGTCCTGGGGACAGGAACTGCAAGCCGACTGTTGCTGGAGTCTAGGGATGGTATTTTTAGAAATGCTCCCTTGCGCTGCAGGATTTAGGTCATACCGTGACCTGCGACATGCGCCAATCTATACCAACCACACTAGGAGACCGCCAACAGCCACACAAAGGAACATACACAATGATGGGATCGGCAGAGTCAGAAGAACTGCTTTTTTTTAAAAAAAATATACTTGTAAAAGGAACTCTATGCCAAAGTCACAGCATAACTTTCACCTACATTATAGGGTTATTTATTATGCTTATACAGTGTCATTATACTTCACAGCACTTTACAGACATCACTGTCCCCATTGGGCTCACAATCTAAACTCTATTACCAGTATATCTTTGGAGTGTGGGAGGAAACCGAATAACCCCGAGGAAACCTAGGCAAACATGGGGAGAACATGCAAACTCATAGCAGATGTTGTCCTTGGTTGGATTTAATTAAACCCAGGACCCCAGCGTTGCAAGGCTGCAGTGCTATCCACATAATACATTCCTGCTCCAAATCACATTCATATAATGATAGAGTTGGAAGGGACCTCCTGGGTCATGGTGTCCATCCCCTGCTCAAAGCAGGATTCACTAAACCATCTCAGACAGATGTCTGTACAGCCTCTGTTTGAAGACTTCCATTGAAGGAGAACTCACCCCATCTCCCGACAGCCTGTTCCAATCATTGATCACCCTCAATGTAACTGTGCATGCCAGTGCAGTGAATATTCATTTCTCTGTAGCAGCGGGCACAGGCTTTAGCCGCAGCAGCCGGCTTCTGCTTCCTGTCACCTGCTGCTCCCCTGCACAAAAAATGTGCTCAAAAACTCGGCTTATACACAAGTATATACGGTAATTTTGTATTTTTATTTATTTATTTTTAAATCAGATCATTTTTATTGATTTGATTTTATAATAATAATAATTTTTATTTATATAGCGCCAACATATTCCGCAGCGCTTTATGAACAATTACATACATTATACAATATAGTACAAACACAAACTTAACAAAAACAAGTTTAACCCTTAAAGTTTATATAGTCCTATACCTGCCAAGGTATTCCATGCTAAACAAAGTTATCAATTTTGTCCAAATGAAAATTTTCATAAAGACTGGTGACACGTTATTAAATACAGGGATTATACCAAAACTAGCATTGGTTGTATGTTCAATAGCATGTTTAAGAGCAGAAAATAATTGGTATCTATATGACCTCAACATACAATATTTAAAAAGCCGAAACAGCCGTCCGGTCTAGTAGTTATTCTGACTAGGTCCACAGATGTCACCCCAGGGGTGACTAGCCACCATTCCCATGTATTGATAAACTTTCTTATTAAGTTATATACGGTAAGTTTTTTGATCCCTGCCCAATCTCTCCTCATCCACCCTAACCCTCCTCTGCCCATTCCTCTTTTTACCCCCCTCCTCACCCCCTTGCACATATCCAGCAGCCGCCAAGCATTGATTAGCAATGAACTTCACCAATCAGCATTCGCGCCCGCAGACAAAGTACGCCTGCGCCGGAGCCGTGGCTGAAGATCAGAAGAGGACATCTTGGAATGAAGATGGGAGGCGCCGCAGCGGACCAGAGACGCCCATCCGACCGGACCAGCAGCGGGACCGCCCCTGGGTGAGTATAATATAACGTCTTTTTCTCCTCTTTCAGGTGGAGTCTGGCATGAGCCCCAAGGTATTTAGACAAGTGTTTTTTTTAACCAAAAGAAATGAAGGACAGCATCTAATCCAGGTGAAAAAACGCTTCTTTTATTGTGCCAAATGCGACGTTTTAACCACCAGAGAGAAACGTCGCATTTGGCACAATAAAAGGCGTTTTTTTCACCTAGATTAGATGCTGTCCTTCATTTCTTTTGGGTATGTACATCTCCATTTTGGTCCGCAGAACTAGGACGGGCATCGCATTACCAGTTGTGCCGTCAGCTACTCTGGAGTTTTGAAGCGTTTTTTTTTTTAAGTCTCTGTCTTCTGCTTTTCCCCCCATGCCCAGCACATGGTCACACTATATTCAAATGCACATGAATGGTTCCACGGAAAATATAGATAGTACACCGATACAATTATCCAGTTTCAGGGCTGCAAGGAAATAAATTATATGATTGGCGCATAGAATCATAACAGACACTCAAAATGCAAACAAATGAAAAAAACGGGAGGTTTTTTTTTTCTTAAAGAGAATCTGTCAGGATGTTTCTGCTACCCCATGTTTGAGCAGCATAATGTAGAGACAGAGACCCTGATTACAGCAATGTAACACTTACCAAGCAGTTTGCTGTAATTATGATAAAATCCACATTTCTCTGCTACAGATTTAGACGTTCTCCGAATGCTGCGCTCTGTATAAACTCGCCCACAGCACCGATAGGCAGCTTACTGCCTATGCACAGTGTACACAGAAAGCTGAAAATCAGTAGTGGGGGCAGAGTTATACAGAGCTCATGAATATGATTGACTACCTGGCAACCTCTAATGATATTGTGATTTTATCAAAACTACACAATGAAGCCTAGTAAGAGATACAGAGACCCTGATTCCAGTGATGCATCTATAATTTGCTGCCCTCACATTATTTATCAAAAACAGATTCCCTTTAAGCGATGCACATCAGGCACACAAACATAAGGCCCTACTCTTACTGATCGTTCACCCTCATGATCTCGTTAAATTTCAGTCATGATAAATAAAACCAAGAGCAGCAGTCGCACTGTGGGAATCCTCGCAGTGCATTAGACGCTCGCCACCAGCGATGTGTATGGAAAGCTGAAGGTCATGTTATGAGAATTCCAGCTTGTCCCGCACACCCACATGCTCTATTTATGTAGTCCTCAGCTCTTCACAGTGGTGACACCAAACTGCAGATCTTGTTTATTACAGGATTTCCTCTCGGATCACAAGAATGACACAAATATATTAAGATCATAAGGAATATTAAAAATCGCCAAGAAAAAACTCCCTGTAGCTCTTCTACATATGATCCTCGCTGCTGCGGTCCCGGGATAGATAGCCCAACCTCCTACTGTTTATGAAGAATGAGAAATTAAAGAATTTATTCATTTTGCAACATGCTACTTTTGGTCGATAAGAGTCTACAGGATCAGCTCATATGGCTAAACATACGGCTGTGAGGAGAACCCAACATATTGTGGCCTGGTATGAACAAACAACGCTGTTAACACAAGTCCCCGGACTATCAGCCGGACCAGGACCTGTCAGTCTTAACACAGATGAGAACATTCGGCCATTATACAATTGTGAGAATTAACCCACACGCTGCGTTTAAGCATAAATTTTTTTCTAAAAGTTTTCTGGCTAATATTAACATGAGCATTTAAGCGCTCAGCTTTTTAATATAAAGATTATATTCAGGAACGGAACATCAGATTAAGTACACCAATCTCATCAGGTCCAGGATGCACAGTATTGAATGTATACAGTTTGCTTTGTAATATCTGGTGAAAGAACCGCTTTAATTCTCATGGGTTGACAGACAGGGCACCTGCAGTTTTAAAATGATACAATCTCTAATATGTCTATATGTAGCAAATTGTCGTTAAAGCCCCATGTGCAAAGGGACAAAATACCTGCACAATTGTTTACTGTAATCGGAGTTCCATTAAATAGAGGTCCATAGAAGAAAATAATCTAGCTATGTAAGAAAAAAAAAAGTTCTATAAGCGACAATATTGGAGTAAAAACACTTCCTCCAGTGTCTGCATAGAGTACAGCAAAGTGTGTGTGTGTGTGTGTGTGTGTGTGTGTGTGTGTGTGTGTGTGTGTGTGTGTGTGTGTGTGTGTGTTATAGCTGCTCCAGTGAATAGGAAGCCATTAACAGTGAAGATCAAAGTCTACCATAGTCTTTATAGAGTGATGGATTAAAGGCCCCGTCACACACAGCGACGCTGCAGCGATACAGACAACGATCCGGATCGCTGCAGCGTCGCTGTTTGCTCGCTGGAGAGCTGTCACACAGACAGCTCTCCAGCGACCAACGATCCAGAGGTCCCCGGTAACCAGGGTAAACATCGGGTAACTAAGCGCAGGGCCGCGCTTAGTAACCTGATGTTTACCCTGGTTACCATTGTTAAAAAAAAAAAAAAAAAAAAAAACACTCTACATACTCACATTCTGATGTCTGTCACGTCCCCCGGCGTCAGCTTCCCTGCACTGTCAGCGCCAGCCATAAAACAGAGCACGGCGGTGACGTCACCGCTCTGCTTTACGGCCGGCGCTTACACAGTACAGGGAAGCGGACGCCGGGGGACGTGACACACATCAGAATGTGAGTATGCAGTGTTTTTTTTTTTATTTTTTACTTTTACAATGGTAACCAGGGTAAATATCGGGTTACTAAGCGTGGCCCTGCACTTAGTAACCCGATGTTTACCCTGGTTACCCGGGGACTTCGGCATCGTTGAAGACAGTTTCAACGATGCCGAAGTCTTTCCCCGGATTGTTGGTCGCTGGAGAGAGCTGTCTGTGTGACAGCTCCCCAGCGACCACACAACGACTTACCAACGATCACGGCCAGGTCGTATCGCTGGTCGTGATCGTTGGTAAATCGTTTAGTGTAACTGTACCTTAAAGGTACCACCACACTCAGCAACTTTGCAAAGAGAACGACAACAATCCGTGACATTGCAGCGTCCTGGATAGCGATCTCGTTGTGTTTGACACGCAGCAGCGATCTGGATCCCGCTGTGCCATCGCTGGTCGGAGCTAGAAGTCCAGAAATGTATTTAGTCGCCAGGTCGGCGTGTATCATCATGTTTGACATCAAAAGCAACGACGCCAGCAATGAGCATAGGGCCCCTAGATGTGTGTCGGATCGGTACACTCCGGCTGTTTGACATGGAGCCAACAACCAGCGAGAACGAGGAGTCACCGTTACGTCACTGGATCGCTCCTGCATTGTTCTGGAATTGCTGTGTTTGAAGTCTACAGCGACCTAAACAGCGACGCTCCAGCGATCTAGTTTAGGTCGGCTCGTTGTCTATATCGCTGCAGTGCTGCTGAGTGTGACGGTACCTTAAGGCTAGGTTCACATTGCGTTAGGGCAGTCCGTTTAGCGCATAGCGCTACGGACTGCGCTAACGCAACGTCCCAAAAGGGATCACGTTTGCCGATCCCGCTAGCGCAGATGCCCGATCTGCGCTAGCAAGGAACGGACCGCGAACGCTGCAAACAGCGTTCGAGGTCCGTCACTCAAATGACGGCACATCGCTAGCGCACGCCCAATGTGGGCGTGCGCTAGTGATGCGTTCGCCATTACAAGCAATGGCGGCGTTAACGGACTACATTACGCCGCGGTGTAACGTAATGCGTTTAAAAGGTTCACATAACGCAATGTGAACCTAGCCTTAGCTATGTGCACACGTTCAGGATTTCTTACAGAAATTTCCTGAGAAAAAACTGAAATTTCTGCAAGAAATCTACATGCGTTTTTTGCCGCTTTTTTTGTGTGGATTTTTCTGGATATTTCCCAATGCATTCTATAGTGGGAAATCCACAAAATTAATGAACATGCTGCGTTTACCGCGATATGTTTTTTTTCGCATTCTAAATGATGGGATGCTTAATGTATGCTTTTTTTTGCGGTTTTATAGCGAAAAAACGTGAAAAAAATGCGAAAAATCAGCAACGTGTGCACACAGCCTAAGGCCATGTTCACACGTTGCAGATTTCCCTGCGGATTTTTCTGCACTAAAAACCGCAGCTCTTGGCAGAAAACGCAGGTGCGTTTTTTGGTGCGTTTTTGTGCCTGTGTGTGTTTGCTAGGAAGTTTTTTTGCTAGGAAGTAAGGGTTAAAATGGCTGAAAATACCCTAACACTACCCCTAACCCTAGTTCTAACTGTAGTGGGAAAAAAAAAAATTTCTTTATTTTATTATTGTTACTACCTATGGGGGTAATAAAGGGGGGGGGGGGGGGTCATTTACTTTTTTTTAAAAATTTTGATCACTGGAACGAATCTGCCGGCCGATTCGGCGGGCGCACTGCGCATGTGCCCGCCATTTTGGAAGATGGCGGCACCCAGGGAGAAGACGGACGGATGGACGGACACCGGGAGGCCCGGTAAGTATAAGGGGGGGAGATGAGGGCACGGGGGGACATGGTGCCTCCACTGATTCCTGCCAATTTTGCGTTCAAAGTCAAATGGTGCTCCTTCCCTTCTGAGCTTTGCCATGAACCCAAACAGTAGCTTTTCCCCACATATGGGGTGTCAGTGTACTGACAGGAGAAATTGCACACCAAGTTTTGTGATCCATTTCCTCCTGATACCCTTGTGAAAAAAAACAAATTGGTTCCAAATTAAAAAAAAATAAAAAAAAATTGTGGAACAAAAAAGTAAAATGTTCATTTTTACCTTCCACATTGCTTTAGTTTTCTTGAAGCACCTGAAGAGTTAATTAACTTCTTGAATGTGCTTTTACGCACCTTGAGGGGTACAGTTTTTAGAATGGTGTCACTTTTGGGTATTCTGTTATGTTGACCCCCCAAACTCACTTCAAATGTGAGGTGGTCCCAAAAAAAAAAAAAAAAGGTTTTGTAAATTTTCTTGGAAACAAAAGATCGTTGGTCAAGTTTTAACCCTTACAACGTCCTAACGGAAAATGCTGCTGTACAAGTCTGGATGCTTTTTTTTTCCCCAACAGGACAGAAGAGATTTATACTGTGTGTAGTCAAGACACTAGGAGACAAAAGGAATCACTTATTTCTCACCACTGACTATATCCAAAGAATGTATAAAGGGGGAATAGACCATGCAGCACCCTCCACCTACCCCACATTCACAACAGGAGCTTCTCTAATTGCCGCAGCACATGCTACAGAAACGCCTTACTAAGAATTAAACGAAGGGCCGGAGTCACTCTTTATGACACTTATGAAGTTGACAGACTATAAATGCAGCAACGTAACTTTAATTTTATAATGGCGGTAACACTAATATAAGCCGTGTAACTGGTATGAAAACAAGACTTTATTATCATGATTAAGTCAAACCTGCAAGACAATGGAGAACCAATCCTATACACTCACTCCACTGTATCATGGATGCAGAAATGCAGATCATATAAACCTTCCCAGGACTAGACATACAGCCACTTTTATCCTCACGTATGTAATCATTTATACGATCCTAGGTGTGGCGTCTCACTTTAAGTTTCCATGTAGAAAGGCGTCTGCTCTTCCTGTCAGCCATCAGGAATTAGAAGAGTCTGTGTGATAAGTCAACTTATCTTCTGGGCATTACAGAGTACGTGATGCAAATCTGCAAATACCCCACGGTACAGTCAGCTCGTCAATAATAAGCAGCCGTTAGTACTCAATACATTAGAAGAACTACAGAATTGGACAGACTTGAGTTAAAGGGAATCAATCAATAAGATCAACCCTCCTAATAATAATCTTTATTTTTATATACAGTTTGCACACAATCATCGCTGTCCCCGATGGGGCTCACAATCTAAATTCCCTATCTGTAGGTCTTTGGAATGTGGGAGGAAACCGGAGAACCCGGAGGAAACCCACGCAAACACAGGGAGATAAAAACTCCTTGCAGATGTTGTCCTTGGTGGGATTTGAACCCAGGACTCCAGCGCTTATAAATTATTAAGAAGGTGAATAAAATAATACATTTATATCTGTGATGTCTTACTGCACAGAAATCTACACTTTCTTAAAGGGAGCCTGTCACCCCCTCAGGCGTTTGTAACTAAAAGAGCCACCTTGTGCAGCACTAATGTTGCATTCTGACAAGGTGGCTCTTTTAGTTATGCTCCCTGCACACGCTGAAATAAACACTTATAAAATGTGCCCCCTCATACCATGAAATCGTCCCAGGGCGGGTCTTTCCCCCTAATCAGACGCAACACAGCCGTCACTCCAGACCTGTGCGCGCCGCCTCCTCTTGCTTCATTAGCGTTCCCCGCGCCTGCTCTGTAAGTATTTTTTTCCGGGCATGCGCAGTTGTACTGCCTTTCGTACTTACAGGTCGGGAGTAAGGGCTGTGCTGCGTCTGATTTGGGGGGGAAAGACCCGCCCCCGGGATGATTTCACGGTATGAGGGGGCACATTTTATAAGCGTTTATTTCAGCATGTGCAGGGAGCATAACTAAAAGAGCCACCTTGTCAGAATGCAGCATTAGTGCTGCACAAGGTGGCTCTTTTAGTTACAAACGCCTGAGGGGGTGACAGGTTCCCTTTAATATCTAGATAACCTGTTAATATCTATCGGCCGGACATCAATCTCCCGGGGAATCTACTACCAGATTATTGTAAATGAAAGGGGGAGTTACCAGTGTGAGACATGTAGATCAAGAAAGCTGACTGTCAGTCATTACATGTCTCACGCTGATAACAGCCCATATCATTTAAAATAAGCTCTGGAGGCAGATTGTAAGGAAGGTCCATGTGCAGATGTCTCTGGAATAAGACAACAGAAAGCAGATAAGGGAATCATTTTATTCAGCTTCCTATAACCTGCATTGTCCATATAGACGACTTAAAGGGAATCTGTCAGTAGGATCAACCCTCCTAAATTCCCAATGAGCAAAGACGCAGCATCTTGCAGTTCCAGCAAAGCTTACGGGATTTATACAACCCCTGGCAAAAATTATGGAATCCCCGGCCTTGGAGGATGTTCATTCAGTTGTTTAATTTTGTAGAAATAAAGCAGATCACAGACATGGCACAAAACTAAAGTCATTTCAAATGGCAACTTTCTGGCTTTAAGAAACACTAAAAAAAATCAAGAACAAAAAATGTGGTAGTCAGTAATGGTTACTTTTTTTAACCACGCATAGGGTAAGAATTATGGAGTCACTCAATTATGAGGGAAAAAAATTATGGAATCATGAAAAACAAAAAAACAAAACAAAAAAAAAACAAAACACTCCAACACATCACTGGTATTTTGTTGCACCACCTCTGGCTTTTATTACAGCTTGCAGTCTCTGAGGCATGGACTTAATGAGTGTCACACAGGACTCTTCATCAATCTGACTCCAACTTTCTCTGATTGCTATCACCAGATCAGCTTTGCAGGTTGGAGCCTTGTCATGGACCATTTTCTTAAATTTCCACCAAAGATTTTCAATTGGATTGAGATCCGGACTATTTTCAGCCCATGACATTGACCTTATGTGTATTTTCAAGGAATGTTTTTACAGTTTTGCTTTATGGCAGGATGCATTATCATATTGAATAAGGATTTAATCATCCCCAAACATCCTTTCAATTGATGGGATAAGAAAAAAAAGTGTCCAAAATATCAACATAAACTTGTGCATTTATTGAAGAGTGCATTTACTGAAGATGTAATGACAGCCATCTCCCCAGTGCCTTTACCTGACATGCAGCCCCATATCATCAATGACTGGAAATTTGAATGTTCTCTTTAGGCAGTCATCTTTATAAATCTCATTGGAACGGCACCAAACAAAAGTTCCAGCATCATCACCTTGCCCAATGCAGATTCACAATTCATCACTGAATATGACTTTTGATGTACAAGAATAAACGTGTGCACAGCCATTTAGAGAGGTGCCAGAGTAGGTTCCAATACCATGAATAGCAGCAAAAAGCTTGGCACTCAGACTTAACTAAAGGTACCGTCACACATAGCGACGCTGCAGCGATACCGACAACGATCCGGATCGCTGCAGCGTCGCTGTTTGGTCGCTGGAGAGCTGTCACACAGACAGCTCTCCAGCGACCAACGATCCCGAGGTCCCCGGTAACCAGGGTAAACATCGGGTAACTAAGCGCAGGGCCGCGCTTAGTAACCCGATGTTTACCCTGGTTACCATCCTAAAAAGTAAAAAAACAAACGCTACATACTTACCTACAGCCGTCTGTCCTCGGCGCTCTGCTTCTCTGGTCTGGCTGTGAGCGCCGGGCAGCCAGAAAGCAGAGCGGTGACGTCACCGCTCTGCTTTCCAGCTGACCGACGCTCACAGCCAGAGCAGGAGGAGAGCAGAGCACAGCGCTGGAGGACAGACGGCTGTAGGTAAGTATGTAGTGTTTGTTTTTTTACTTTTAGGATGGTAACCAGGGTAAACATCGGGTTACTAAGCGCGGCCCTGCGCTTAGTTACCCGATGTTTACCCTGGTTACCAGCGAAGACATCGCTGAATCGGTGTCACACACGCCGATTCAGCGATGTCTACGGGGAGTCCAGCGACGAAATAAAGTTCTGGACTTTCTTCCCCGACCAGCGACAGCACAGCAGGGGCCTGATCGCTGCTGCCTGTCACACTGGACGATATCGCTAGCGAGGACGCTGCAACGTCACGGATCGCTAGCGATATCGTCTAGTGTGACAGTACCTTTAATCAGAAAGTGATTTAATGGTGTCTACGGTAAGTTACAGAAGAAACATTTCGGTCCTATAGCCGGACCTTCATCAGTCACAATATTTGATCGTGAACGGAAGCTAGTGGACCTGAAAGATTGTGGGTTTTCATTAGGGTCATGTATATAGGTGGACACAGCCAGTGTCTCAGGGGATGGCAGTATTGCCTTCTGTGGAATGGAGCCTGCGTGTCCTGGTTAGTGGAGGACGCGGTATCCACCGTCGCACGGACTTGCGGTGGGAAGAGGGTCCCAAACGTCCCAGTATGAAAGGACATTGCTCTATCCACAGTCTATACGAGTTGGGGGATCGCACAAGCTTACTACCACTCATTCAAGACAGACCCCCATCCTTTGAACGAGTGATAAAAAAATTTTAAAACTCAAGTACGGAGATAAAGTCACAAACAGAATGAGTAGAAATAAACGGAAGATTCTCCAGACACTTTACTAGATGCTTCAAGCCCTTTGACGGACAATTACAATGCCTAAACATGGGTTTATAAAATCCCAACTTTAGAAATGGGCTGCTGTTGCGATAACATTTACAAGCCATTCACTTACACTAAGGAACTTGCAAAAGAATTTAGAAGATTTAAAAAACAGCAGAGAAAGACCAACCAATACAATGGAGAATGAAAAAAAAAAAAAAAGAAAAATAATCAAACTTTCTGCAATCAAGCACTGGGGCAAAGTCATACAACTGCAGCCGCAATTTCTCTTTAGTATTATGCCCACAATTCTTGGCTAGATCAAAGGGCAACTAAAGCGCCAGAGGCAAAAACCATGTTATTAGGGTCATGAGACCCATGGTGCGGGCAGCAATTACAGCCATATAACCTGAACACAGTTCAGGACAGGAGGCAAAAAACTGACCTCCTAGTACACTGGGTGTACGGTAGTTTGGACGAGCAATAGAGTACACGATGTGGGAACATAATAGCAGCCATATCAAATAGAGAATAATAGGCCCTCGCATAAAGAATCAAGGTGTACATGCCTTATATTTGTCACAAACAATAACGAAAGGAAAAACACGGCTGTCTGAACCCTCCTTGGTAATGACTGATATTCATTGAAAGCTATTTTAACAGTGCAAGAAAGTCCAAGCCAAGATAGAGTGTCATTAACCTGAGGACATGATAAACTGAAACGTCACGCACTTCACATCTAATCAGCTCATTGGATTTCATGGTTACAGGCCAATAGAATCAACAGCAACAAGCAAGAAACAATCATCCTACCAATAAGACCAGAAATCCAGAAGGCTACATGCTTGCACACTGCATGACCTGCTCTCATTCTCTCTCAGGCACAAGCTGTGATCCATGTATAATAAATCATAAGTGTAAAATAGATTATAAATCATGCCATGTACGAGACAGCAGACAGCCAAACATCTTCACTCGCTGCCCTATTAACAGGCCACTCTGCTCCCATGAGCAGGTCTGACATTTCCATGGTGGGAGAACAGAACCTGTCCACTCAGGGTTGCCATAGTCAGGGACTTGAGGAGTTGTCAGCTTTTAGATGTTTGGTAATTGAATCTTTGCTCCATGTAGGTGGCAGGAGATTTGGAAATAATATCTTAAACGGATGAAGAATGCGAGTCATCACCTATCCTGTGAATAGGTGATAGCTTGCTGATCGCTGGTGCCCTGGACTAAAGGTACCTTCACACATAACGATATTGTTAACGATATCGTTGCTATTTGTGACGTAGCAACGATATCGTTAATGAAATCGTTATGTGTGACAGCGACCAACGATCAGGCCCCTGCTGGGAGATCGTTGGTCGCTGAATAAAGTCCAGAACTTTATTTCGTCGCTGGACTCCCTGGAGACATCGCTGGATCGGCGTGTGTAACACCGATCCAGCGATGTCTTCACTGGTAACCAGGGTAAACATCGGGTAACTAAGCGCAGGGCCGCGCTTAGTAACCCGATGTTTACCCTGGTTACCATGCTAAAAGTAAAAAAAAACAAACACTACATACTTACCTACCGCCGTCTGTCCTCCAGCGCTGTGCTCTGCTCTCCTCCTGTACTGGCTGTGACGTCACCGCTCTGCTTTCCGGCTCCCAGACAGTACAGGAGGAGAGCAGAGAAGCAGAGCGCAGCGCTGGAGGACAGACGGCGGTAGGTAAGTATCTAGTGTTTGTTTTTTTTTACTTTTAGCATGGTATCCAGGGTAAACATCGGGTTACTAAGCGCGGCCCTGCGCTTAGTTACCCGATGTTTACCCTGGTTATCGGCATCGTTGGTCGCTGGAGAGCGGTCTGTGTGACAGCTCTCCAGCGACCAAACAGCGACGCTGCAGCGATCCGGATCGTTGTCGGTATCGCTGCAGCGTCGCTAAATGTGAAGGGGCCTTAACCCCTTTCCAAAGCAATTATGGTCCTGCTAGTCTATAGGACTACTGGACACAGTCAAGGACAGCATTGGGCTCTCCGGCAGTCCTATAAACAGAACCAGCAGTCTATTCAGACTACTCCAAAGCCTTTAGGTACCTTCACACATAACGATATTGTTAACGATATCGTTGCTATTTGTGACGTAGCAACGATATCGTTAATGAAATCGTTCTGTGTGACAGCGACCAACGATCAGGCCCCTGCTGGGAGATCGTTGGTCGCTGAACAAAGTCCAGAACTTTATTTGGTCGCTGGACTCCCTGGAGACATCGCTGGATCGGCGTGTGTGACACCGATCCAGCGATGTCTTCACTGGTAACCAGGGTAAACATCGGGTAACTAAGCGCAGGGCCGCGCTTAGTAACCCGATGTTTACCCTGGATACCATGCTAAAAGTTAAAAAAAACAAACACTACATACTTACCTACCGCTGTCTGTCCTCCAGCGCTGCGCTCTGCACTCCTCCTGTACTGTCTGTGAGCCGGAAAGCAGAGCGGTGACGTCACCGCTCTGCTTTCCGGCTCACAGACAGTACAGGAGGAGAGCAGAGAAGCAGAGCGCAGCGCTGGAGGACAGACGGCTGTAGGTAAGTATCTAGTGTTTGTTTTTTTTTAACTTTTAGCATGGTATCCAGGGTAAACATCGGGTTACTAAGCGCGGCCCTGCGCTTAGTTACCCGATGTTTACCCTGGTTACCGGCATAGTTGGTCGCTGGAGAGCGGTCTGTGTGACAGCTCTCCAGCGACCAAACAGCGACGCTGCAGCGATCCGGATCGTTGTCGGTATCGCTGCAGCGTCGCTTAATGTGAAGGGGCCTTATTTTCGAGATCAGTGGGACCATCAGCAACTAAAAAAAAGTTGCAAATTTTCTTAAAAGCACTAAAATTTTACCTACAAACTCATTTGGCAATTCAACATTACTATTAGTGGAGAAGTTGCCCATAGCCATCAATAAAGTAGTTATTTTTATTTCATTAGTTGCTTCGGAAAACTCTTCCATTATGATTTTGCACCAGAATTCGTAAACCTCCCGCCTGTCTAGAGATTGCAGCTCCAGCAGAGGAGGCCTTCCTGCAAGATAGCTGGAGATGATGGTACAGAGATCGGACAGATTGTAACTATGTCAACTATTCCAGAAATGATATACATTAATCACTGCTCTAATAGCCTCAAGTGTGCCGGAGATAAGACCAAAGCGAGCACACAACTATGTAGGAAACTAATCATTGGCCAGAGAGGGAAATGTTGACACTGGCCGCACACACCTCTGGTGTGGATCGCTAAAAATAATGCCAATGGAACACTATTTTAAAGCAAGCTATAAAGCGGTTCTTACCAGTGATAACGAGCTATCTGCTTGTCCCTTACTGCACACTGTGCCAACATGCATGAAGAGAATGCTGGGAAACAGCCGACTGCGGCCTCCGACCCCACGGGTGCTCGTGTTACACACATACAACATACAGTAGTCTAGGAGCCAAAGCCAGATTAGGAATGTCGATCAGGCGCCACACGCAATTGTGACCAGTCAGCCAATCAACAGGTGCAGTTCGGCGATTGGCTGAAGCTGCTGATGTATCCATCTATTTGGACATCATTGTTATGGGGACTCTTCCAATGACAAACGGGAAATAAGGAATGGACTATGCATGTGTATGGATACGTCAGGTGAGGTTGTCAGGTTGTTCACCCAGATAAAAGCCACCACCATGAAGCACAGAGGATCGTTCAGCCAACAAGCATCTAATGTGAAAGGCAGGCTTTAGGCTATGTGCACATGTTCAGGTTTTTTCGCGTTAAAAAAAACGCTATAAAAACTCATTAAAAACGCATAATATATGCATCCTATCATTTAGAATGCATTCTGCATGTTTTGTGCCCATGATGCGTTTTTTTCCGCAAAAAAAAAAAAAAAGCATTGCGGTAAAAAAAAGCAGCATGTTCATTAATTTTGTGGATTTTCTGCATTTTTCCTGCTATTCTATGCATTTGGGAAAAAACGCACCAAAAATGCATGAAGAAACGCGAAAAAAACGCATGCAGATTTCTGGCAGAAATGTCCGGTTTTTGTCAGGAAAATTTCTGCAAGAAATCCTGACGTGTGCACATACCCTAAAGGTACCTTCACACTCAGCGACGCTGCAGCGTTACCAACAACGATGTCGATCGCTGCAGCATCTCTGTTTGGTCGCTGGAGAGCTGTCACACAGACAGCTCTCCAGCGACCAACGATGCCGGTAACCAGGATAAACATCGGGTTACTAAGCGCAGGGCCGCGCTTAGTAACCCAATGTTTACCCTGGTTACCAGCGTAAAAGTAAAAAAAAAAAAAACACTACATACTTACCTTCCGCTGTCTGTCCCCGGCGCTCTGCTTCTCTGCACTGACTGAGCACAACGGCCGGAAGCAGAGCGGTGACGTCACCGCTGTGCTTTCCGGCTGGCCGGCGCTCACAGCCAGTGCAGAGGAGCACAGCGCCGGGGACAGACAGCGGAAGGTAAGTATGTAGTGTTTGTTTTTTTTTACTTTTACGCTGGTAACCAGGGTAAACATCGGGTTACTAAGCGTGGCCCTGCGCTTAGTAACCCGATGTTTACCCTGGTTACCAGTGAAGACATCGCTGAATCGGCGTCACACACGCCGATTCAGCGATGTCTGCAGGGAGTCCAGCGACGAAATAAAGTGCTGGGCTTTCTGCAGCTACCAACAACATCACAGCAGGATTCTGATCGCTGCTGCCTGTCAAACTGAACGATATCGCTAGCCAGGACGCTGCAACGTCAAGGATCGCTAGCGATATCGTTCAGTGTGAAGGTACCTTTAGGGAAGACATTCGCCACTCTGAACACACAAACATTAATATGCAGGTTCATCACTTGCTTTACTTCCTGCAGACCGAAAACATGACATTTCTCTATCCATTGACTTAGAATACTGTTCAGAATAAAATTTAAAAAAAATTGTTATAAAAAGGTTACAACAAACTCTGCGGTCAGACAAGAATAAAGGTGCCATTTTTAATGAAAATCTATTTCAAAAATATTGTAGAAACAGAAAAAAAGAGAGAGGGTTATTTCCAAAATAGTAAGTTGTCTCCCATTTATGTGTTAGGGGATAATTTACTGATCACTGGGAGTCCAACCTTTGTAACCTAACCTGATGCCAAAATGTTGGCTCTAGAACCAGATTCTCATGAGCCTTGGCTTTCTCCTGCAGTACCATAGACAATGAATGGAGCTCAAGTTTATGCACATCTAGCCAATCTGCTGGGGTCTGCTTTCCACGTCCTCTACTAAGGTTGGTTTATTATGGGCACTTTTCCTTCATCATTCCCAATATGATTTACTGCACATTACCTATGGATCCATGTTCCATTATAACTTGAGTGGAGTTAGCCATGTTTATTTTTGGTTGGGCTTCTTTATTATTACCCCATCTGGATATTTGTTTGTACTATGCATATATTACTTTATATCCTGGGACCCTCATGAATCATCTGAAATAATTTCTCAGTAGCTGCTACCATTTGTACTTTTTACTATATTTATTAATATACCGTATATACTAGAGTATAAGCCGAGAATTTCAGCCCTTTTTTTGGGCTGAAAGTCCCCCCCTCGGCTTATACTCTGGTCATACCCAGGGGTCGGCAGCGGAGGGGGAGCGGGGGCCATCTAATTATACTTACCTACTCCTGGTGCGGTCCCTGCTTCTTCCAGCGCTGCATATTCTTCCTGTACTGAGCGGTCACATGGTACCGCTCATTACAGTAATGAATATGCGGCTCCACCTTCCATAGGGGTGGAGCAGCATATTCATTACTGTAATGAGCGGTAACGGTGAAGGCTCAGTACAGGAAGAATATGCAGCGCCGGGAGAAGCAGGGACTGCACCGCGCCAGGAGCAGGTAGGTATACGGGGAGGGGGAGCGCAGCACTGCGCGATATTTACCTCTCCTCGTTCCGCTGCAGCTCAGTCATCAGCGTCCTCTGGCTGTGATGCTCAGGTCAGAGGGCACGGTGACGTTGTCAGTGCGCGCCCTCTGCTGAACGTCAGTGCTAGACGGAGCCGCACCCGAACAAGGAGCAGGTAAAAGTGCCGGGGTCCTGAGCGACGGAGAGGTGAGTATACGATTTATTTTTTTTATCGCAGCCACAGCAAATGGGGCAAGTGACTGTATGGAGCATGTTATGGGGCCATAACGATTTTGCAGCATTATAAGGGGCAGTGACTGTATGGAGCATTTGTATGGGGCCATAACGATTGTGCAGCACTATAAGGGGCAAGTGTCTGTATGGAGCATCTTATGGGGCCCTTATTACCCTTTATGCAGGATTATATGGGGCATATTTTAATATGGAGCATTTAATGGGGCCCATCAAACTTTATGGAGCATTATATGGGGCTCCTGATTCAATATGGATATTCAAAAACACTTAACCTACTGATGTCTCAATTAATTTTACTTTTATTGGTATCTATTTCTACTTTTGACATTTACCGGTAGCTGCTGCATTTTCCACCCTAAGGCTTATACTCGAGTCATTAAGTTTTCCCAGTTTTTTGTGGCAAACTTAGGGGGGGGTCGGCTTATACTCGAGTATATACGGTATATCTACTATATAATTGTCTAAGGGTCTGTCTGTCACGGAAATCTTAAGTCACCGATTGGTCGCGGCAATCAGCGACGGGCACAGTCCGGCGGCAAAATGGCCGCTCCTTACTCCCCGCAATCAGTGCCCGCTCCACTCTCTCCTCCAGTCAGCGCTCACACAGGGTTAATGGCAGCGTTAACGGACCGCGTTATGCCGCGGTGTAACGCACTCCGTTAATGCGGCTATTAACCCTGTGTGACCAACTTTTTTACTATTGATGCTGCCACGTAGTATATTGCCCAGCGACGTAGTATATTGCCCACTCCGTGGGCTGTGCTATACACTCCGTGGGCTGTGCTATACACTCCGTGGGCTGTGCTATACACTCCGTGGCTGGCCGTGAACAATCAGCGACAGGCGCAGTCCGGCCGCGAAATGGCGTGGGATTTGAACCACGCTTCGCTAGTTGGTCGCAGTTGGCCGAATCCTGTGTATTCAATGCATTATTCTAAAATCTTCATAAATAAACTACATACATTCTAGAACACCCTATGCGTTAGAATCGGGCCACCATCTAGTGTGTGTGTGTATGTATATGTGTGTGTGTATGTATATGTGTGTGTGTGTGTGTGTGTGTGTGTGTGTGTGTGTGTATGTGTGTGTGTGTGTGTGTATGTATACGTGTGTGTGTGTGTGTATGTATACGTGTGTGTGTGTGTGTATGTATATGTGTGTGTGTGTATGTATATGTGTGTGTGTGTGTGTGTGTGTATGTATATGTGTGTGTGTGTATGTATATGTGTGTGTGTGTGTGTATGTATATGTGTGTGTGTGTGTGTGTGTATGTATATGTGTGTGTGTGTGTATGTATATGTGTGTGTGTGTGTATGTATATGTGTGTGTGTGTGTATGTATATGTGTGTGTGTGTGTATGTGTGTGTGTGTATGTATATGTGTGTGTGTATGTATATGTGTGTATGTATATGTGTGTGTATGTATATGTGTGTGTATGTATATGTGTGTGTATGTATATGTGTGTGTATGTATGTGTGTGTATGTATATGTGTGTATGTGTATGTATATGTGTGTGTGTGTATGTATATGTGTGTGTGTATGTATATGTGTGTGTGTATGTATATGTGTGTGTATGTATATATGTGTGTGTATGTATATGGGTGTGTATGTATATGTGTGTGTATGTATATGTGTGTGTATGTACAGTTAGGTCCATATATATTTGGACAGAGACAACATTTTTCTAATTTTGGTTATAGACATTACCACAATGAATTTTAAACAAAACTATTCAGATGCAGTGGAAGTTCAGACTTTCAGCTTTAATTTGAGGGTATCCACATTAAAATTGGATGAAGGGTTTAGGAGTTTCAGCTCCTTAACATGTGCCACCCTGTTTTTAAAGGGACCAAAAGTAATTGGACAATTGACTCCAAGGCTATTTCATGGACAGGTGTGGGCAATCCCTTTGTTATGTCATTCTCAATTAAGCAGATAAAAGGCCTGGAGTTGATTTGAGGTGTGGTGCTTGCATTTGTTAGGTTTTGCTGTGAAGTAAACATGCGGTCAAAGGAGCTCTCCATGCAGGTGAAACAAGCCATCCTTAAGCTGTGAAAACTCACTGCAGGGGAGTAGGGAGGGACTAATCGGACTGTGACCGTCACTGATTGGTCGCAGCAGCCATGACAGGCAGCTGGCGAGACCAATCAGCGACTTGCATTTCCAAGACAGAGGCCGCAACCAATGAATATCCGAGCCAGAGAAAGAAAGACGGACAGACTGAAGTGACCCTTAGACAATTATATAGTGGAAAATATATATATATTTATATATATTATATTTATATATATATATATTATATATTTTCTTCGGCTGTCTCTTATAGGGATCATATGTGCATGTTTACATGTTTATGGGCCAATTTTATTTTTTTAATTACATTTTTTGGGGGACGTGGCACTAAGGCGTCACTACACCTTTTTGCTTTGTGTTTTCTATTTACTTATTTTTATGATGATCATACTGTCTTGTTATAATCAGCAATAAAATTTATATTTTAAATATTGCTCCAAGATCCATTTTTTTGCTTTTTTGGTTCTTTCTCCAGCAGTACCATAGACAATGAATGGAGTGGACCTCAAGCTTATGCACATCCACCCAATTCAAGGCACCCCATATAAAATGAAAATAAACTAAATATAGCAGCTGTTCTCATTACCTTTTCTTGAATGTTGTGTACTATTCTACAAATTTATCTAATTGGGGAAACTCATCACCTGAGATCTTCAAAAATCCTTCTCTTACAAATCAGATACTTTGACTCCAAGGGAAAATATTTTTGTGATCATGTCTTTATACCGAGGCACATGGAGTACAAGGCTATGAAACATTGGGCACATCTATACACATGGCTGCTGCCTGCATGAAGCTTAAAGCGTAGCTGTGACCTAAATACAGGGACAAGTTCATTCATCTATTAGCAGAAAAAATATAAATCCATTATAATGTTCAGCTAACAAGCGTGATCAAATAAGTTTGACTCCAAAGGCTCTTTCATGACTGCTTTCATTAGGCTAAAGGCTATGTGCACACCTTGCGTCGGGTCCCTGCGGGTTCTCCCGCAGCGGATTTGATAAATCTGCAGGGCAAAACAACTGCGGTTCTCCCTGCAGATTTATCGCGGTTTGTTCCGCGTTTTCCGCTGCGGGTTTCCGCCTATACTATTGATGCTGCATATGCAGCAATATGCAGCATCAATAGTAATGTTAAAAATAATAAAAATTGGTTATACTCACCCTCTGATGTCCGGATCTCCTGGGCGCTGCACCCGGCGGTCCGGTTCCAAAGATGCTGTGGGAGAAGGACCCTTCGTGACGTCACGGTCATGTGACCGCGACGTCACCGCAGGTCCTGGTCGCACAGCAACTCTGACCGGACGGCCGCGTGCAGCGCCCAGGAGCTCCGGACATCAGAGGGTGAGTATAACCAGATTTTTTATTTTTTAACCCCAAATATGGTTCCCAGGGCCTGGAGGAGAGTCTCCTCTCCTCCACCCCGGGTACCACCCGCACATTATCCGCTTACTTCCCGCAACGTGGGCACAGCCCCATGCGGGAAGTAAGCGGTTCAATGTATTCCTATGGGTGCAGAATCGCAGCGATTCTGCACAAAGAAGTGACATGCTGCGGGTTGTAAACCGCTGCGTTCCCGCGCGGTTTTTCCCGCAGCATGTGCACAGCGGTTTGCGGTTTCCATAGGGTTTACATGTTACTGTAAACGCTATGGAAACTGCTGCGGACCCGCAGCATCAAAATCGCGGCGGTTCCGCGGTAAAAACCGCTAAGTGTGAATATAGCCAAAGACATTTAACAGAAGCCAAAGGCAGGGACCAGCCTAGGACTAGTCCGTTAAATGGGTTGTCCGGTCTAAAATTAATTCTGCGCGCTGCAAGGATTCGCCCTTCTCTGCCTCAGGAACAGCGGTCAGGTATGTGATATGCATATTCCTGGGTACAACCCATCCAGTGGCCACAGCTCATGCAATACAAACCAGCTCTGGTTCAGGCAGGATAACTAAGGCTTCTTTCACATTTGCGTCAGTATGCGGCCGTCGCTAAGTGTCGGTGTGACGTACCGACGGACGTTGTGAAAATTCGGCACAACGTGGGCAGCGGATGCAGTTTTTCAACGCATTCGCAGCCCATTCTAAAGTCCCCGGGAGGAGGGGGCGGAGTTCCGGCCGCGCATGCGTGGTAGGATTTGCAGGATCTGACGTACGAAAAAACGTTCCCTTGAACATTTTTTCGTGACGACGGTCTGTGAAAACACGACGCATCCAGTGCAAAACGGACACGACGTATGGCCATACGTGGCGATCCGTCGGCAATACAAGTCTATGGGAAAAGACGCATCCTGCGGGCACATTTGCAGGATGCGTTTTTCCCAAAAACGACGCAAATGTGAAAGTAGTCTAAGTTGACAGGTTCCCTTTAAAAAGTCTAAATTTACATCAGTCATCCATAGGATTCCAATGAAAAAAAAAAAAGTTAGAAGCGTACACAAAAATGGAGGCAGCATTCATGAGGAGCAAGTAAAGAAAAAATGAAATGTGAAGGTCTGTAAACTACCTACTGTACATTAATTTTTTTGTCTTTTTTCTTGGATGCTCACCTGCTTCAATTGTATTGATTTATACTGTGCCCTGGGAGTTGGAGTTAATGCTTGGAGCATGATGTTATCACTACTATCATTTTAATCGTTTGCTCACTATTACTTAGTGCAGTCCTTGCGGTCTAAAAATTAAACTAAATGAATATTTGTTTAAAGTTTGGGTACGTGCCCTCTTCCAACATGACCTCAGAACCATTTAGCCTGCCTACCAGCATTTAGCCCATTTCCAATATGCACACCATATTTCCATTTTTAACCAATCAGATCTCTTTCTGGCATGATGCCTTTTTCCAAAATGGCTACTGTCGAACCATATTTCTAGAAAACATGTGGGGATCATGCGACTCTCTGGAGCCAGCTCCATCCTTTTAGTTTGTGTGATTTACACTATTTTGTATGGTGAGTGACCTGTACTGTAAATGTTTGCACTCACATTGCGCAGATTTTATGTGGATGCACAGCATATATCACCGCCGTTATGGAGTGACTGCAGACTTTACATTTTAGACCGGACAATCCCTTTAAGGCTAGTTTCACATTTGCGGTAGAGTCCGCAGAGTCTTGTCCGCAACTGCATGCAAAACGCATATTTGCGCAGCGTTTTTTTATTCGCATCAGCTTACGCATGACGGCAAAAAAAAAGAAGCTGCGTTTGCATGCGTTTTTGTGCATGTTTGCAATTTTTATGCGCATGTGTTTAATATGTCAAGGAGGACATGTCTCAATGGGAGTGTAAATCAGTTCCTGGACATGTGCAGTCTGAAGTACGCAAGCACAGCGAATGCATGTATACGCAAATACATGCGTTCCCATAGGCAGTAATGCGTTTTTTGAACGCACTCATCCGCATGCCTGCACATATTTGATGGAAATTTGCCGCCTCCAAAATTGCAACATGGTGCATTAGCCGCGCCCCGCAGCACACCGCGAAAAGACGCATGCGTAAACAAACGCAGGCGAACGCATGAACCTGCGTCAACAATGTAAAATTAAATAGATTAATCTAAGGACGTAGAGAAGTCAATTACCAAAAGTATATTTTATTGTTG
This sequence comes from Ranitomeya imitator, assembly GCF_032444005.1. Lineage (NCBI taxonomy): Eukaryota > Metazoa > Chordata > Amphibia > Anura > Dendrobatidae > Ranitomeya > Ranitomeya imitator. The sequence goes on from NC_091287.1 coordinate 64,304,140, forward strand.
AAAGAAAAATTATTTGACCAGACATACAGTGAGCCAATGTTTCGGCCACAATTGGCCTTCGTCAAGGCAATTATCTGTATGGTGGTACAAGGAGTGAAACTGGCAAAATAGGATGTGTAGGGTCCCGGATACAGCCGCAATAAAAATGAGGTGCCATCAATGTAAAAGATATGAAATCAAGACGCATGCGGATGTATGCATCAGAAACGCCGCAGACACAACGCAAATGTGAAACCGGCCTAAGTATGGTTTGGGAGATCTCCCTACATATTTGATAAACTGAAGGAAGACATGCCATCTGAAAAGAGCTGAACTCATATGCATGTAAGATACCATCCAAGTACAGACCATGATCTCTGGACCAGCCGCTGGTCTTCAGACCCAAACTCCAGTCTCAGGTATATTTGAGGTTGTTGAGTTCAGGTGAGGTGACTCAAGGCTGGTCAAAAAAATAATAAAATCACAGTCTGTACAGAGACCGTGTTCAGCAGTCAGAGCTCGTCCAGATGAGTATATAAGCAGACTAAGCTTGGTTCACACTTTCGTTCAGCAGCCCTGCGTACTTCCTCCCATAAGCTCCGCCTACTTCCGTATGCGTCCTGCGTACCTATCTTTAACATTGGGTACGCAGGGACATGCGGTTGTATGCGGATGCGTCCGCATGCGGCGTTTTGATGTGCAGAAGAACGCATAATGTTGCATTTTCTTTAATTCACACAACGATTTCGTTAACGATATTGTTGCTTTTTGTGACGTAGCAACGATATCGTTAACAAAATCGTTATGCGTGACAGCGACCAACGATCAGGCCCCTGCTGGGAGATCGTTCGTCACTGGGAATGATCAGGACCTTTTTTTGGTCGCTGATCACCCGCTGTCATCGCTGAATCGGCGTGTGTGACGCCGATCCAGCGATGTGTTCACTGGTACCCAGGGTAAATATCGGGTTACTAAGCGCAGGGCCGCGCTTAGTAACCCGATATTTACCCTGGTTACCATTGTAAAAGTTAAAAAAAAACAAAACAAAAACAGTACATACATTCCTGTCACGTCCCCCGGCGTCAGCTTCCCGCACTGACTGTCAGCGCCGGCCGGCCGTAAAGCAGAGCACAGCGTTGACATCACCGCTCTGCTTTACGGCCGGTGCTTACACAGTGCAGGGAAGCTGACGCTGGGGGACGTGACAGGAATGTGAGTGTTTTTTTTTACTTTGACAATGGTAACCAGGGTAAATATCGGGTTACTAAGCGCGGCCCTTAGTAACCCGATGTTTACCCTGGTTACCCGGGGACTTCGGCATCGTTGAAGACAGTTTCAACGATGCCGAAGTTGTTCCCCGGATCGTTGGTCGCTGGACAGAGCTGTCTGTGTGACAGCTTCCCAGCGACCACACAACGATTTACCAACGATCACGGCCAGGTCGTATCGCTGGTCGTGATTGTTGGTAAATCGTTTAGTGTAACGGTACCTTTAGCCTTAGTGCATCACAAATCGCACATGGACTTAAAAAAAAAACAAAAAAAAAAACAAAAAAAAAAAAAAACACTCAGCATGCACTTTTCTGGTTTATTTTACAGACCAGAGTAATTTCAGCTCTGGCACCCATTAACGATGCAGACGAGCCTTTATTTTGATCAAAAAAACTTTAATGGACATGCCAAAACCCCCAAAAAGTGTTTCCCCTTTATTTGATAAGGGGAAAGAAGGGTGATTTGAATTATTTAAATTATTCGTTACATTATCTTTTAATCCCCTTAGACAACTTTCAGTGATTCTGCAATCTATAGTAAAAACCAATCTGATATTGAATCAATCTTCAGTGGAATAACAAAATGAAGGGACCCATAACCCCTGTGATCACAAAGCAGAGGTCAGTTGGGACCCGATGCGAATGAGCACTGGCGAATGTTTCACTGAAATGTTGCTGTCAGTTTGACAGCAGCATCTAATATTGATAGCAGCATCTAAATGGTCAACAGCCTTGGCAAGACTTCAGCCTCCCCCTGTGTGGAGCACCACCCAAGGCGTTAATCCACTTCCTAATGCAGGAAGGAATAAGAAAAGAAAAGGCTGCATAACTTTCTACCCTCAATGTACAGCAGTAATATTTTATTCTATATACAGATGGTCATTAATAAAGTCAGTAATGATGCCCTAATAGCATTTTAGGAGTAACAAATCTTTAAAACCTGATACATGTTGTTTAATGTTATGATAACACTACAAAAAGAAAACAACATGATCCCATATTAATACAAAAAAAAACCATAATATAATAAAACCTACTGTGGTAGAAAAGACTTTCCACCAACACATTCAAAACATATTACATCGGTGCATAAAACTTTGAGGGAGGAATTACAAGAGGTGACAGCTTTGAAGTTTCTGGTAGAGACGGGCTAGAAGGTTTCTTAAGAGTGGCATCATTAACTATATAATTGGAATTAGTGCAATTTTCTCCTCAATCAGCTTCACTACTGTCAAAGACAACCTGTCACAGTTTTATTTATTACCACCAAAAGCCACTAAAATACATATTAAGTTGTGTTCCCCTTCCCTTAATTATTTCATATATTCAACATGTTTTATCGTTTATATATCTGTCATATTTATTTTGTAATTTATTTCACACATTGTGCCCTCACATAAGTTGATAAACATCTGAAGGGCTTTTATCCTGCAGATGTCCACTGTGACTGGCATATTAGTCCCAGTCCCATACGGCCTGCACTGCTGACTGGGCCTGCCTTCTCTGCATCAGGTAATCACATGATTCGGGTTCAGTGAAGGAAGTACTTTTAGCTCTTTCTATACTGTATACACAGCCTTTATTCAGTGTTGTGTATATAGTTAACAGAAAGGCAGAAATGGTAATAAATCATCTCGGCCTGCTCTACAGTGAGGCTGGCTGTGTGACAGCTAGTTCTCCGCTCCTGCATGATACGATTTCAGCAGCTGCTGACTTCATAATAATGTTCAAAAAAGTCAGCCATATGCGGACTGTACCAACTGCTTAAAAGTTGACGGGTGTCTGGAAACCGTTATCCCCACCTCTGCCGTTCATGGCCGCTGCGCTGTTCCCGAAACTCCCAATTATTTTTATGGCAGTTGCACAAATTGGAGTACAGCTGCACATGGTTGTTATTGTAATCCCAACCGAAGTGGTGGGGAATTAGATACAGTTATTACACCGTGGCCATGGAAGACCGAGATGGGAATAATCCTTTAAAGTGTGAACATATATTCCCCTTAAAGGGAATCTGTCACCCCAAAATTTGCCTATAAGCTGCGGCCACCAGCATCAGGGGCTTATCTATAGCATTCTGTAATGCTGTAGATAAGCCCCCGATGTATCCTGAAAGAGAAGAAAAACAAGTAAGATTATACTCACCCAGGGGCGGTCCCGATGTGGTTCGGTCCGATGGGTGTCTGGGTTTGGCGCCTCCCATCTTCATACGATGATGTCCTCTGCTTCCTGCCGCAGCTCCTGTGCAGGCGTACTATATGTTATGTATTACCTGTTGAGGGCAGAGCAAAGTACTGCAGTGCACAGGAGCTGGGCCTCTCTGACCTTTCCCTGCGCACTGCAGTACTTTGCTCTGCCCTCAACAGGTAAAACAGATAACAGATAAAGTACGCCTGCACAGGAGCCGCGGCAGGAAGCAAAGAAGAGGACGTCATCGTATGAAGATGGAAGGCGCCAAACCCAGACGCCCATCGGACCAGACCACACCGGAACCGCCCCTGGGTGAGTATAATCTAACTTGTTTTTCTTTCAAGTGAACCTCAACACAAACCCCAACACAAACCCTAACCCTAAAACACAAACTCTAACCCAAACCCTCACCCTAGCCCTAACCCTAGGGATCCTAACCCTTATGGTTAGGGTTTGGGGGTGGCTTATCAGTGTGTATTCTTGTGTTTTTCTATAAAAACGCATGCAAACGCATGTGCTTAAAAACGCATGCGTTTACATAGACATCAATAGGTTTTTTTGCCGCAAAAAAACGCCGCTAAAATTACTACATGTTGCACTTGTGCAACACAACGCATGCAGAGAAAAACGCATGCGTTGCAAAAACGCGTCAAAACGCATGCAAAAAAACGCATGCGTTTTTAATGTTATGTATAGGGAAAAAACGCATGCGTTTTTTTGCGCAAAAACGCAAAAAAAAAAACGCAAATGTGAAACCAGCCTAAGTGCGCGCCCTCTGCTGAGCGTCAGTGCTGGAGACGGAGCCGCACGAGGAGCAGGTAAATATTGAAAGCGCCGGCGTCCTGAGCGAAGAGAGGAGAGTATGTGATTTTTTTTTTTTTTATTGCAGCAGCATTATATATGGAGCATCTATGGGGCCATAATCAACGGTGCAGAGCAATATATATGGGGCACAACTTTCTATGGAGCATCTATGGGGCCATAATGAACGGTGCAGAGCATTATATACGGCACAGCTTTATGTGGAGCATCTATGGGGCCATAATGAACGGTATGGAGCATCTATTTTTATTTTTGAAATTCACCGGTAGCTGCTGCATTTCCCACCCTAGGCTTATACTCGAGTCAATAAGTTTTCCCAGTTTTTTGTGGCAAAATTAGGGGGGGGGTCGGCTTATACTTGGATCGGCTTATACTCGAGTATATACGGTATAAAGGCATTGTAGCATGATCGGATCTATAATAGCTGTATATTCATTTTACTTAGCAACATAAATTTATTGAGAAGAAAAAAAATTATTCCTCAAAATGGCTCCGGCTGCGCAGTAGCATAATTTGGAACGTGATAGATGCTATTGTACAGGAGCCATCACCAGCCCCATTTTGCTAGAGGGAAAAAAAAAACCCAAAACATTCTATTCATCAAGATGGCGCCACCTGCACAAGGGCATTTATCAGATCGCCGATAGATGCCACTGCGCAGTAGCATCTATCGTGTTCCGAATAATGCTACTGCGCCATTTTGAGGAAAACTTTCTCAACAAATTTATCTCTCTAAGTAAATGGATATATGGATATTAGAGATCCGATCATGCTACAATGCAGGCGCCACCGCCTGTATGATGAATGTAATTTTTTTTTTTCCAAAACAATAAGATACAGTATGTAAAATAGGGGGCAAGTCCCTGCGGGATCAGTGACCTGTCATAAGCCATACGGATGAATATGTAAGCAGAGCACCACATTAAGGGTATGTGCAGACGTTGCGGATTGGGCCCTGCGGATCCGAAGCAGTTAACCATGCATTGTACAGTACCAAGTAAACGTGTGCAAAACAAAATCTGCAGTGCACATGCTGTGGAAAATTCAGTGCGGAAACACTTCGGTTTATTTTCTGCAGCATGTCAATTCTTTGTGCGGTTTCCGCAGTGCTTTACACCTATTCCATAATAGGAATCCGCAGGTGTAAAAACGCAAGTGAAATCTGCACAAAAACTGCACTAAATCCGTAGGGAACCCGCAGGTAAAACACAGGGCGTTTTACCTGTGGATTCTGCAGAATCCGTGCGAAAAAATTCGCAATGGAATCCGCAACGTGTGCACATACCCTTAGGCTATGTGCACACAATGAAGCTTTTGTGGTGTTTTTCTACACAGAAATGGGCCAAAAACGCTATGGAATCCTTATGCAAGCTGTGTTGTGCACATGATCAGCAATTTTTCTTAAGTATTTGCAGGGCGTTTTTTTTTTTGGAGCATGTCAATGCGTTTCTGCAACACTTTTCACCCATTGACTTCAATTGAGTAAGTCAAATCTGCAGCAAAACCGCAGGTATAAAGAACTTTCTCACGCAGCAGTGGTGCCATAAGGGAGATCACAGGAGCAGATCAGCTGGTGAACTCCAACGGCAGCTCAGTGATACACTGCGGGAGCGATTACCTCCTGTCAGTGTCTATGAGAGCAGTCACATGACTGATGTGAAAGCTCTCTAAGTGATCAGGATCGTCGTGGGACATTATGGGTTATCTTCTCAGCAGACAGGTGAAGAATATTGTGGTACATTTCATTTTTGTTGTAGGAGGCGTTGGCGTCGGTGGATTACGCGTTCAGTGAGTATGGTTTAATTAAGATTCATTAAAGGAGTCTGACATTATTTCAAATAAAGGACTTTATTCTGGATGTCTGTTTTATACAATATCACTATGGGGTTACTAATGGATAGGTGTGTTATAGACGCCTCAACCTGTGGGCTTGATGTCACCCAACAATACAAAGGTGACATCAACCACACACACATATGAACCTCACTTGCCACCACTACAGGGCAAGTGGGAAGCGGAAGGCTAAACGCCAGATTTGGCGCATCTTATAGAAGCGCCTTTTCTGAAGCAGCTGAGATGATTATGTTTTTTAGTCTGGGAGGGGCCAATATCCATGACCCCTCCCTAGGCTATTAACCCCTTCATGACCCTTCAGTGTTCGTTTTTCAAAACAGCTGACATGTTGCGGCTTTGATGTGGGTTCACCGCCGGAGCCCACATCAAAGCAGGGGATCTGACCTCGGACGTACTATCCCGTCTGAGGTCAGAAAGGGGTTAATATCAGCCCACAGCTGTCCGCCTAGCCTTTGCTGGTTAGATTTTATATGGGACTCAATTTTTTCTGGTGTCCCCCTGTAAATTAGCCAGTAAGGGCTAAGCAAACAGCCGTGAGCTTATATTAATAGCCTAGGAACCTTTATGGCTACTGGCTCCTTCCCAGATTATCATCAACCCTCAGCCTTCCCTCTGCTGGTTACTAAAATTATGCGGGAGCCCAAGCAATTTTTTTTTTCTTTAGAATGAACAGATGCTGTCTGGTTAATGTTTGTGTGCGTTTGTTTTGTCAACACTCCTACATAATATGTAAAAAAGGGAAAAAATCTTCAGCTCACCCAAATGGAGTCCAAATTCCAAGAAGAAATCCGAGCAAGGATCAAGCGTGCAGCCAACAACGTCATGGATACAAAAGAAACGAGGGAGATCCAGCTCCAGGAAGGGAAATAGTCTCTGATAAAATCCAAAATAGCTTTATTGTCATGAAAAAATTTAAAATGTGGACTCCAATGACAAGTGGTATAACAAAGGAATCACATAGCAGCTCTCACTGCACTGAACGCGTTTCGAACACAGCTGTGTTCTTAGTCCTTAGTATATACTGAGGACTAAGAACACAGCTGTGTTCGAAACGCGTTCAGTGCAGTGAGAGCTGCTATGTGATTCCTTTGTTATACCACTTGTCATTGGAGTCTACATTTTAAATTTTTTCATGACAATAAAGCCATTTTGGATTTTATCAGAGACTATTTCCCTTCCTGGAGCTGGATCTCCCTCATTTCTTTAACACTCCTACATAGGCTGGTGACAATGTGTGCGTTACTGTTTACTTATTGGCTTCTTAATAAGGGAGTCGGGCTGACAACTTTTCATTACTAAGCATAAAGCTAGGTGTCAATGACAGATGCCGACACCAAGCGCTAACCCGTTACTCTGATGCCAGTACATGTTGAACAAAAATTACATCACAAAACTTAAAAAAAAAAAAATCTTTAGCTCAAAAAAGCCTTCATTCCTGTACAAAAACACGCGTTTTTGCAGAAGTATTTTTCCTTCTGAGATGCAGAAACCTTGCAGAAATTTCCTCAGGCAAATACTCAATGTGGGCACATCAAACTACAAATAAAGATTAAACAGCCACAAGAAGGATTTCATCAACCAAGTCATCATTTTAATCAGTATAACAGCACCAACCTGGCACTGTATGTAGGTTACTAAGCACAATCCTGCGGACAAGTTCACTTTAAAGGATTATTCTCTAAAATCCTCAGGTGCACACTGTGCATTGCCTCCTGGCTTCCAGTTAGCTGGGTGGCAGTGGTCTAATGAAGATTGACGGGTTGGCACATCACTATCGATGCCCCAATCTTTGTTCCTTTGGATGTTATTGGCAAATCAGCTTTGTCTCTGCAGCACAGAGGAATGCAGGAGTACTGAAGCTGTGTATTAAACCACGCACCCCTTGCTTAAGACACCGGCCACCTCTGACACACTGTAGAGGGGGAGTGGTGAACAGCTATAGAATTAAAAATCCTTCTGTGGGTGGAGACTTTAAAAGTTTTCAGCAGTTAAGAGATGAAACCCAGCTACCACATACAGTAAGTACTTTTTCAGTACCTTCAATTGAGACACGCATGGCATAAACATAAGTCCCTTACATAATCATTTATTGTTTTCTGTGATTGGAAACCAGGATCGTGTCGCTGGTGCAATTTCTAGATTTTATTAACTACTCCTTTCCCAGGTTATAGATAAGCATCCGATGAAGCTTAAAGATAAATGGTAGCATGCGGTTGGGAAAGAGCAGTGGGATGACATATCCTCGATTCCCAAGCTGTCTCATAGTGAGGCATAAAGGCTGTCACAGATGTACCTGCTGCATCTGCTCTACAGGACTCCCAATTCCTGCATAAAATTGGGGTAAGAGGATGACTTGTGCCTGAGATGCGGTTTGGGCCCTGTTGATTTGCTACATATGCTTTTGTCAAGTGGTTCCATCTGGAATTTCTGGACACGTGGTGTTTACGGTTGGAATTCCCACGCATCCTCTGGTTTGTGTCTTGGGTTTTGTGGACAGGGTTGCTGAAGATGCAAATATGACACCAAGGCTTCTTTCACACTTCAGTCTTTTTGTTTCAGTCAAAATCCGTAGTTTTGTAAAAAAAAAAAAAAAAAAAACATCCAGCTAATTTGTCCACTGGATCCGTCTTTCTCTCAGACAAAGTAACGTTTTTTGTCTGTGTCGAAAAGTCAGACAGCGACGGATCCAGCGGCATCTGTCGTTGGCTAGAAAGGAAGTCTAAGGACGAAGGATCAGTTGCTGTCCGTCGACGGACTCTTTTTTTTTTTTTTTTTACACTGAGCATGCTCCAAATCTGTATTTAGTAGCCAGTTGGGCAGACAGCCCCAAATCTATATAAACCTGCCATGTGGCTTCATTCCTCAATGTGCCAGCAAGGAGCATACAAGCAAGAAGCCTGCCAGCAACCTGCCTGATGGATAGATGCATAGATGGTCACAATATTTGCTAGAACTCCTTCCATTTCTGCCACTTGCAATACAACCTCTCAAAGATGGGGTGTTAGACACTCAATATACAGGTTTCCATTATTTTCCAGTAGCCAATCACGTTTGAGAGCCTCCCATTTGGAGAGATGGAAAAAAACAGATGCGACGGATCCTGTTGGATCCGTTGTTTTCGTCTTTCACTATTTGACGGATCCGTCGCGACGACTGATGCCAGAAGACTGAAGTGTGAAAGAGGCCTTAAAAGAACGTTGTATCAAGGCAAAAAAAATTATAGCAGCAAACTGGTTGGACAACGCGCCAAAAACATTTAGGGGCCTTTATGGAAAAAATGAATCTACTGCTATGTCTGGAAGAAGGAGTATATCATAAGAGAGCCCTGGATAAATTCTGTAAAATATGGGAGTACTGGAAAATTCACCAAGGCATGGATATTATGTCCTTACTTGGGGGTGCTGGGTTTCCCTATTGTCCTTCCTGTTTCAGGTGAAAATAAAGAACTTGGGAGACTTGAGACTTATTTTTCATAATGTTTATTTCCACATTATTCAGCTTAACCCCTCTGTGACCTTAGACGTACTATCCCGTCGAGGTGCCCTGGGCTTATCTGACCCTGGACGGGATAGTACGTCATAGCCGATCGGCCGCGCTCACGGGGGGAGCGCGGCCGATCGCGGCCGGGTGTCAGCTGCTTATCGCAGCTGACATCCGGCACTATGTGCCAGGAGCGGTCACGGACCGCCCCCGGCACATTAACCCCTGGCACACCGCGATCAAAGATGATCGCGATGTGCCGGCGGTGCAGGGAAGCACCGCGCAGGGAGGGGGCTCCCTGCGGGCTTCCCTGAGACCCCCGGAGCAACGCGATGTGATCGCGTTGCTGCGAGGGTCTCACCTCCCTCCCTGCTCCCTCCAGCCCCGGATCCAAGATGGCCGCGGATCCGGGTCCTGCAGGGAGGGAGGTGGCTTCACAGAGCCTGCTCAGAGCAGGCACTGTGAAGCCTGCAGCGCTGCATGTCAGATCAGTGATCTGACAGAGTGCTGTGCAAACTGTCAGATCACTGATCTGTGATGTCCCCCCCTGGGACAAAGTAAAAAAAAAATTTTCCAAATGTGTAAAAAAAATTAAAAAAAATATTCCAAAACAATGAAAAAAAAATATATATATATTATTCCCATAAATACATTTCTTCATCTAAATAAAAAAAAAACCAATAAAAGTACACATATTTAGTATCGCCGCGTCCGTAACGACCCGACCTATAAAACTGTCCCACTAGTTAACCCCTTCAGTAAACACCGTAAGAAAAAAAAAAAAAAAACGAGGCAAAAAACAACGCTTTATTATCATACCGCCGAACAAAAAGTGGAATAACACGCGATCAAAAGGACAGATATAAATAACCATGGTACCGCTGAAAGCGTCATATTGTCCCGCAAAAAAAGAGCCACCATACAGCATCATCAGCAAAAAAATAAAAAAGTTATAGTCCTGAGAATAAAGCGATGCAAAAATAATTATTTTTTCTGTAAAATAGTTTTTATCGTATAAAAGCGCCAAACCATAAAAAAATGATATAAATGAGGTATCGCTGTAATCGTACTGACCCGAAGAATAAAACTGATTTATCAATTTTACCAAACGCGGAACGGTATAAACGCCTCCCCCAATAGAAATTCATGAATAGCTGGCTTTTGGTCATTCTTCCTCACAAAAATCGGAATAAAAAGCGATCAAAAAATGTCACGTGCCCAAAAATGTTTTCAATAAAAACGTCAACTCGTCCCGCAAAAAACAAGACCTCACATGACTCTGTGGACCAAAATATGGAAAAATTATAGCTCTCAAAATGTGGTATTGCAAAAAATATTTTTTGCAATAAAAAGGGTCTTTCAGTGTGTGACGGCTGCCAATCATAAAAATCCGCTAAAAAACTCGCTATAAAAGTAAATCAAACCCCCCCTTCATCACCCCCTTAGTTAGGGAAAAATAAAAAAAAATGTATTTATTTCCATTTTCCCATTAGGGCTAGGGTTAGGGCTAGGGTTAGGGCTAGGGTTAGGGCTAGGGTTGGGGCTAGGGTTGGGGCTAGGGCTGGGGCTAAAGTTAGGGTTAGGGCTAAAGTTAGGGTTAGGGTTTAGATTACATTTACAGTTGGGAATAGGGTTGGGATTAGGGTTAGGGGTGTGTCAGGGTTAGAGGTGTGGTTAGGGTTACCGTTGGAATTAGGGTTAGGGGTGTGTTTAGATTAGGGTTTCAGTTATAATTGGGGGGTTTCCACTGTTTCGGCACATCAGGGGCTCTCCAAACACGACATGGCGTCCGATCTCAATTCCAGCCAATTCTGCGTTGAGAAAGTAAAACAGTGCTCCTTCCCTTCCGAGCTCTCCTGTGTGCCCAAACAGGGGTTTACCCCAACATATGGGGTATCAGCGTACTCAGGACAAATTGGACAACAACTTTTGTGGACCAATTTCTCCTGTTACCCTTGGGAAAATACAAAACTGGGGGCTAAAAAATAATTTTTGTGGGAAAACAAAAAGATTTTTTATTTTCACGGCTCTGCGTTATAAACTGTAGTGAAACACTTGGGGGTTCAAAGTTCTCACAACACATCTAGATAAGTTCATTGAGGGGTCTAGTTTCCAATATGGGGTCACTTGTGGGGGGTTTCTACTGTTTAGGTACATTAGGGGCTCTGCAAACGCAATGTGACGCCTGCAGACCAATCCATCTAAGTCTGCATTCCAAATGATGCTCCTTCCCTTCCGAGCCCTCCCATGCGCCCAAACGGTGGTTCCCCCCCCACATATCGGGTATCAGCGTACTCAGGACAAATTGGACAACAACATTTAGGGTCCAATTTCTCCTGCTAACCTTGGAAAAATACAAAACTGGGGGCTAAAATATAATTTTTGTGGAAAAAAAAATATTTTTTATTTGCATGGCTCTGCGTTATAAACTGTAGTGAAGCCCTTGGTGGGTCAAAGTGCTCACCACACATCCAGATAAGTTCCTTAGGGGGTCTACTTTCCAAAATGGTGTCACTTGTGGGGGGTTTCAATGTTTAGGCACATCAGTGGCTCTCCAAACGCAACATGGCGTCCCATCTCAATTCCTGTCAATTTTGCATTGAAAAGTCAAACGGCGCTCCTTCCCTTCCGAGCTCTCCCATGCGCCCAAACAGTGGTTTACTGCCACATATGGGGTATCAGCGTACTCGGGACAAATTGGACAACAACTTTTGAGGTCCAATTTCTTCTCTTACCCTTGGAAAAATAAAAAATTGGGGGCAAAAATATAATTTTTGTGAAAAAATATGATTTTTTATTTTTACGGTTCTGCATTATAAACTTCTGTGAAGCACTTGGTGGGTCAAAGTGCTCACCACACCTCTAGATAAGTTCCTTAGGGGGTCTACTTTCCAAAATGGTGTCACTTGTGGGGGGTTTCAATGTTTAGGCACATCAGTGGCTCTCCAAACGCAACATGGCGTCCCATCTCAATTTCTGTCAATTTTGCATTGAAAAGTCAAACTGCGCTCCTTCCCTTCCGAGCTCTCCCATGCGCCCAAACAGTGGTTTACTGCCACATATGGGGTATCAGCGTACTCAGGACAAATTGGACAACAACTTTTTGGGTCCAATTTCTCCTGTTAACCTTGGTAAAATAAAACAAATTGGAGCTGAAGTAAATTTTTTGTGTAAAAAAGTTAAATGTTCATTTTTATTTAAACATTCCAAAAATTCCTATTAAACACCTGAAGGGTTAATAAACTTCTTGAATGTGGTTTTGAGCACCTTGAGGGGTGCAGTTTTTAGAATGGTGTCACACTTGGGCATTTTCTATCATATAGACCCCTCAAAATGACTTCAAATGAGACGTGGTCCCTAAAAAAAAATGGTGTTGTAAAAATGAGAAATTGCTGGTCAACTTTTAACCCTTATAACTCCCTAACAAAAAAAAAATTGGTTCCAAAATTATGCTGATGTAAAGGAGACATGTGGGAAATGTTACTTATTAAGTATTTTGTGTGACATATCTCTGTGATTTAATTGCATAAAAATTCAAAGTTTGAAAATTGCGAAATTTTCAAAATTTTCGCCAAATTTCCGTTTTTTTCACAAATAAACGCAGGTACCATCAAAGAAATTTTACCACTATCATGAAGTACAATATGTCACGAGAAAACAATGTCAGAATCACCAGGATCCGTTGAAGCGTTTCGGAGTTATAACCTCATAAAGGGACAGTGGTCAGAATTGTAAAAATTGGCCTGGTCATTGACATGCAAACCACCCTTGGGGGTAAAGGGGTTAAATACGTTGGTTAATATAAGATACTTGCTAATTGCTGTGTGGTCCAGAACAAAGGGGTGGGTTGGATGGGTGTTCTCTTTTGTTGTGTTGAAAAATTCGATACAAATGTTATCTGATTGCAAAACAAAAATCCTTATGTTCTTGAGAACAGAGAGCATTTTTACAAAGATAAATTGCCAAACTCTCCAAATGTCAGAAACAGAGACAATCCATGGAAGTCTTATCTAGATTACTGGCCATATAACATTGGAGGATGCAAGAGCTTCTACAGACACAACTGAGGGTACTTTGCTGTACATAGAAATACTGTAATAATAATAATAATAATAATAATAATAATAATCTTTATTTTTATATAGCGCTAACATATTCCGCAGCGCTTTACAGGTTGCACACATTATCGTCGCTGTCCCTGTTGGGGCTCACAATCTAAATTCCCTATCAGTATGTCTTTGGAATGTGGGAGGAAACCGGAGTGCCCGGAGGAAACCCACGCAAACACGGAGAGAACATACAAACTCTTTGCAGATGTTGTCCTTGGCGGGGCTTGAACCCAGGACCCCAGCGCTGCAAGGCTGCTGTGCTAACCACTGTGCCACCATGCTGCCCACGGTGTATCGTCTGCTCCTCCTCTTCAACTGTCACCAGGTCACAAGTGCACAAATGTTACAGGTATTCTAGTCCCATTTCTTTTGAGTATTCAGCGTTTTATTTTTGCGGTTCCAGAGACATTTGATCTTTTTATTTAGTGCACCTAGTATGCTCGCTTTGATGGACTTTACCACATGATCATCACTTGCAAGATTTTCTGGGAGTGCGTCTTTAAGCTGCAATATAATCACTGCGAGCATCGCCCCCTTAGTAAAATAATAAGGGCCCAATTCATCAAAGTGTTCAAGCCAGAATTATGGCGTAAAAGCTTTGAGGGGGAAAAGAAAAACAAAAAATTTACACAGCTTTTAGGACTTGGCAGTTTCACACCAGTTTCCCCAGCTCGGACAGAATGGGAGTGGCTGGGGTAGAGCGGGGGGTGCGCCAGCTCCCCCAATTCATGATGTGCTGTGGGGGGCGCTGTATGCCAGAAACCGCACTCTAGTCTATCACGACGCTACAGAGTCATCACGGCGAAAAAAAACGCACCAATTCCACATAGTGGGAACATAGCCCAAGAATCACACGAAACGTGAGAGGTCACATGTCACCATACAGCAGTAGAAAGCGTGGGTAAGAGGTCACTGCGGAAAATTCCCCAAAAGAGAGAAGACGAGTCGCTGCCCCACTTCCCAAAGTCATTTAGATGGGAAACAGAGCCGCAGACCCCAATTGTGAGTGTGCGGCAGCCCCCTCCCCCACAGGGCATTGTCAGGCCAGAGCCGTCACATGGGATTACACCTTAAAGGGGTTGTCATTATAGCATGACTGCAGCCTTGTCACTGTACACAGGACAACCCCTTTATTGCCGGAGGCCGAGTACAAAGAATGGTGGCCATGAAGGAGGAGAGTATGGGGGGTAATATGGGCGAACTGCAAACATATGCACTAAAGACCCCACACAATTCGGTGCAGACCCCGCATGACCACAGGACAGGGGGCCTCAGCGGTCACCGTGTAATACAGGACGAGGTACAAGCCGCCGCCTTCAGGATGGCAACTGCCCGCACGCTGGGACTTGTAGTACCACAAAAACAGGCCAGACACAGGCTGTGTAATCCCCACAGCAGCCGTGACATGCGCAGACACAGGGCAGGACGCGGCGCTCTACGTGCACACTGCCGGCATTGTCACCCCCATCCTCCCTCTGCCGCCCGCCATGTCTCCGGTCCTGCCCTCCCCCACATCCCCGGACCACGTCTCACCTCCGCCTCGTCTCGCCGGTGTCCGCCGCCGCCGCCGCCTCAGACGCAGTTATCAGCTCCGTGCCGGAAGTCTGCGTTACTAACGCGAGTTTTGCCAGAACGTCACTTCCGGTCTCACTGTTGCCCCCGGTGACTGGAGTGGAATTTTCTCGAATGCTTCTGATCTTCTGGTCCTGGGGCGGCGGGGTCGTGATGTCCTGACCTAACCGGATTGTTCTCCTGCGTATAGGGGGCTCTAGTGCGCGATAATCTGGGAATATGGCGACTGTCGGGATATGACCTTGATAAACCGGGTCTGTCATGTGGAAAGGCTATTAGTTACAGAGACAACCAATCAGAGCAAGGCTTTCATGTGTCACTCTGCTCTGGAAATATAAACCGCAGTCTGATTGGTTGCTACGGGCACTGCAGTTCTGGCTATGGGGTGGTAGCCTCTGTCTCTGCAGGGGCCACACAGACACGAAAGGTCCCCTGGACAAGGACACTGGGGGTTGCAGACTAATAGCGCTGTGACTTGCTGGTTAGGAGGTGGTTCTCCTGTGCGGCTGCACCAATGATATGTACATACCATAGAGGGGGTCCCAATTCAGGACCCCCATCACTCTGCCAGAAGGACGTAAGCCTTATTGCGCTCCACCCATGCGGTAACTACATGGACGCCGTGTCCCCGTGTGCCGCCACTAAGGCTCCAGTCACATGTGCTTCACAGGCTCCATCGCAGATTTCCTCACATTTGACAAAATATGGTGCTAATTCTTTACCACAAAATGGCGGGACCCTCAGAGACCCCATTATAAAAGCCTCCATACCCATTATAAGTGGGCCTCAGCAGACTAATATGTTATGGGGACCCTCTGACATAACGTCGGGGACATATGGATCCAGCATGGCCGATTCACACTGTTGATCCTTTTATTGGTGGCGAGATAAGGCGGCTCAGACAGCGGCTCCGTCACCGAGAACACACAGGGCCTTCATGTTTAACAGAGGGGGCCTTAGGCTACTTTCACACTAGCGTCGGACTCGGCCCGTCGCAGTGCGTCGGGCCGAGGTTACCGACGCTAGCAGTGAAACGGAGGCAGCGGATGCATTTTTGCTGCGCATCCGCTGCCCCATTGTAAGGTGCAGGGAGGTGAAAGCGGTCCGTCAGCAGCAAAAAACGTTACATGTAACGTTTTTTGCACCCGGCGGTCCGCCGCAACCGTCGCACGACGGTTGCAACGTGTGTCAATGCGTCACTAATGTTAATCTATGGGGCAAAAACGCATCCTGCAAACAACTTTGCAGGATGCGTTTTTTCCCATAAACGACGCATTGCGACGCTAGTGTGAAAGTAGCCTTAGTAACCCAAAGCAGGCAGACTGCATGCGCCAGAACTTTGGCTCCGTTCACTTACATGCCTTGCTCCACATTTATTAGTTTTTAAAAAAGTGTTTTTCGACATCGTCAGCATGGACCCAGAGCCTGTTTGGAAGAAACACCAAAATGGCACCGCAATTTAGCATAGTTTTCTGGAACAAAGGGGCATTTACTCTGCAAGATCATTGTGAAGAAGCGTTGTTGCTTTTTTAAATTTAACTTTTATTAAGTCTTGTGAAGAAAAACGAATACAAGTCATAACAGAAGCCTTAGCGTATGTGTCCACGTTCAGGATTGCATCAGGATTTAGTCAGGATTTTATGCAGATAAAATCCTGACCAAATCTGCACCTGAGGTCACTGGCAGGTCACCTGCGCTGTCCTTGCGTTGTTTCTGCAATGTAAGGACATGCTGCGTTCTTAAAAGACGCGCCATATGTGCGTTTTCGCGGGTATGCCGCCTGCGTCTTTTAATGCATAGTGGAGACGGGATTTCATGAAATCCCCTCCACTATGCTGTAACATCTAGACGCTGCGTTTTTGACGCTGCGGCTCAATGAAGCGTAAAAAACGCAGCGTTTCCTGAACGTGGAAACATACCCTAAATTGTAAGCATCAGTCGCGTGTCTTATATAATGAAAAGAGAAAAGTATATACTGCAGCGTAAATGCAAACTGTACATTGATGCAACAATTTTAGAATAAAACAGCAGATTTATGACTCGTACTTAACAAAAGAATCTCCTGCCCAAATAAATTAACGCAGAAGGAGGAGAGAAGAAAGAGACCTGAAAACACTCCAAGACAAGGAAAATTCCAACCAATAAAACCATGTTTTATAGAATGTATCATGAGTGTTGTTAATCATTGAGATAAGCTCCTCCATCAACATGATCTCATTTATTTTAGGCTAGGGTCACATTGCGTTAGGGCAGTCCGTTTAGCGCATAGCGCTACGGACTGAGCTAGCGCAATGTCCCAAAAGGGATCGCGTTAGCTGATACCGCTAGCGCAGATCCCGCTGCAAGCAGCGTTCGCGGTCCGTCACTCAAATGACGGCACATCGCTAGCGATGCGTTCGCCATAGACAGTAATGGCAGCGTTAACGGACTACGTTACACGGCGTTATGCCGCGGTGTAACGTAGTCCGTTAAACGTACCGCCATAACGCCGTGTGACCCTAGCCTTAGAGAATCAAAGTGAGACTGTCGGGGGTGCCACTTGTCTGCAATATGGGTATACACGCCCTAGTAGACGTAATCCAATGTCTCAGAGTCGAGCTTTTATACGTTTTCGGGGGGATGTCACTGTGCTGGAGGAGAGCGATAGCCGGATCAAGGTCAGAAATGAGATCCGTGAATCTGCGAATAACTAGTTGTATGTTTTCCCAAAAAGGCGACAGGACTTTTCAAGACCCAAAAAAATGAGGAAGGCTGCCTTATTTCTCCCTACACCTCCAACATACAGGATCAGAATTAAAACACTGCCCCACTTGGGACTCCATGAGTTTAGTATATTTTTACTCCAGTGGCATGCAGTTGTTTCTGGATCCCATCTGGAGTTGTAATTACCATACGGCTGGGTCTACATAGTGACGTGTCATGCAGCCAAACACATCTGTGCAACTTGCTGTTCCATGCCTGTTTTAGAGCTGTAAAAAATGGCAAATTGCAGAATAGTCGCACATAAGTTGCAGTCACATTTGATTTACCTTGTAATCTATGGCAAGTGAGTCGAGTGAAGTTTGTAACAGAAAAAAACACTTGCAATTGTGTTGCAGGAAGTCGCTGGTCGCAATTTTGACACATAGGAGATCATTAGATAGGATGTCACAATGCGACGCTGCGATTTAAGTGTTACACGACGTGTAGCCCCAGCTTTATGCTTCCCTGTTCTTTTAAAATGACTAGTGTTCTGCGTACAACCTGCACCATAACGATGCACGACCAGCTCTACCCTCACCTACTGTATCCTCACCCATCCCTTGTAGATTGTGAGCCCTCACGGGCAGGGTCCTCACTCCTCCTGTACCGGTTGTGACCTGTATTGTTTAAGATTACTGTACTCTTTATTATGTATACCCCTTTCACATGTAAAGCTCCATGGAATAAATGGCGCAATAATAATAATTTGTGCTAACTACATAGAACAAATGTGATATTGCACGTACTTGCTTTAATCCAGCATTAGTAATCCGTTCTCATTTTTTCCTTGTGTGTGCTGGAGATATTTGTGTGTGCATTCATCGGTCCTTGAGTGACCAGGGGTTTATACCTTCAGTTCATCCCCTGGATTTCCATTCATGATGGCATCTCTTAATTGTAGACTTTCACAATGTTATGAGCTAACAAAAAGGATGTTTGGAGGCTTACTGTAAATAACCATTATAAAAAATAACTTTTATTAAGTATATCTTAAAAATTTGCCTTAAAGAGTGAAAAAAATGCTTAAGGCTAGCAAATAAACTAATGGGGGTGGTCTGATCAGCTGAAGTTGGTCCCAGAACACACCTTCCTGTCTGAGGTGGGTATACTATGAAAAAATTAGCCCCCCCACTCAATCGTCGACCTAAAAAATAGATAAGGGACCATTATCAGTCGACAATAGCTCTGATAGAAAATACCTCAACTGTGGAATGGATATTCACAGGAGAATGTACAATATAGATTCTACAAGGCTGATATACCGAGAAAAGTCCTCAGAATCTGTGAAGAAATCCCTCAAAAATATATAGAATAAAAAATAGGGACACAGGATATATAATACCCTAAGGTAGAGAACTGAGTGTATCTGCTGGATCCAGTACCAAAAAATCAGTGCAACACATACACTTACAAAGCCAGTGTGAAGAAGGGGTGCACTGTCGCTAAGGCTACGCTCACATTTGCGTTGTGCGGTGCTGCGTCGGCGACGCAACGCACAACGCAAACAAGAACGCATGCAAAACGCATCATTTTTTGATGCATGTGTCCTTTTTTGGCATGATTTTGGACGCAAAAAAAATGCAACTTGCTGCGTCCTCTGCGCCCTGACGCTTGCGCCAAAAAAGACGCATGCGTCACAAAACGCAAGACAACGCATGTCCATGCGCCCCCATGTTAAATATAGGGGCGCATGACGCATGTGTCGCCGCGGCTGCGCCCGACGCAGCCCCGCAAAACGCTAATGTGAACGTAGCCTAAGACTGGAGCCTGCTGCATACCTTCCTACTTGCATACGTTGGTTCCCCATATTGACGAGAGATAGCGCCCCTGCTCATGTGTCGGCTTTCTCTAGATTCCTCAAGGAAGCCCTAAAATAAGACGCATAGGTAGAAAAAAGACCAGGCTAGTGTCACAGGTGTGCCAGGTGCATCAGACAATCATTTTGGATCCGGCTCTTGAAGGTCATTGCACTTGACTTTGGATGCATCTTCTTGATTTTCATCTCTGTTATGGAGTGATATCCTTCTGCCTTTAGGACTTAGCAGCGACCTGCACCCTCGGCTGCTTTTTGACACACCCTTGTGGATGTTTAAATACCCTGAATCCCTTCAGCAATGCGCTGGTGTTAGCTCTATTTACCTCTGTCTGTTGGAAGTGCTACAAGTCAACTAGTTTCTTCTTGGAGCTTCTTTGAGGATTGCTGGTTTGAGCTCTCTTGTGTTGTTTCAAGCTATGTATTCCCTCGTTTGTCTTCCTGCTTTGTTTTTGTGGTAGTGGGGGCTGAGTAGCGCCCACCCTATCCCCCCTCTATACAGGGCCTATTGCTAGGGGCAGTCAGGGATTAGGTTCCTGCTCGGCGATAAGTGCGGAACCGGGCAGAAGGGTTGACAGATCTGCCTAGGGGTCTCCACTCCAACCTTTCCTAGTGTTTGGGCTCCTTCAGACTCTTAAGGTTGTTTCGCACTTAGCTTCTCCCTCACCCAGCGTGACAGATAGATCAAGTTACCTATGGGTGTAGGTCTGAAGGTGGATATTGTAGATGAGAAGTTGTTAGAAGAGGTTGTAAATGGGATTCCGTCTGTGGACTAGTAATAGAAGGTGCAACACAAGGTATCTAATAGATTGGTGTGTTGCAAATGGAAGGTGATTGTCCGTGAACTACTCAGTAGAGGAAAATCCCAAGCATGCCTCAACACACTGTCAGTCATCCAGGTACCAAAAATGAATGCAGCACAAAATTACACAGACATCATAGCAAAGATATCTAGGGTGTCTGTACACTCAGGGTTGTACATTCCTAGTGACAGTAGAATTGCTATCAAAGAGCATATTCATGATAACCAGAGAAGATAAAGAAAAGCAGTAAGAAAAAGGTTAACAGATAAGATAAGATAGTCTCACTGAGGAGACTCAGTGATAAACAGTCATTAATGATGCAAAAGAGTTATAACCATAAACTTCTCTTTAGATGCTACTGCTCCTAATGTGAAGCAGCCTCATCTGTAGGACACTAGTCTGCTATTATGCCTATCTCTGATCTCCTATGGGGGAAACAAGTCAAAATCACATTAGAAGCAGTGAGACTAGGATATCTTATCTGTTAACCTTGTTCGTACTGCTTTTCTAATGAGTTATCTTCTTTAGTTATCATGAATATGCTCTTTGATATCAAGATCCTATCCCAATATGTAGTAGGTGTAATAATCTATATATATAATTGTCTAAGGTCCACTTCCGTCTGTCTGTAATGTAAATCCCGCGTCGCTGATTGGTCGCGGCCGATCAGCGAGAGGCTTTACTATTGATGCTGCCTATGCAGCATCAATAGTAAAAAGATATAATGTTAAAAATAATAAAATAATAATAAATCGTGATATTCTCACCTTCCGGCATCTCTTGCAGCTTTTCCCGCTCCTTTCGATGCTCCGGTCCCAGAAATGCTTTGCGGTAATGACCCCAGATGACGTAGGATCACACAAGACCACTACATCATCACGGGTTATTGCCGCAAAGCATCACTGGGAACGGACCTGGCGGGAGCATCGCCAAAGGCCTGGGCTGGATTCGGGGGCCGCCGGAAGGTGAGTATATAACTATTTTTTATTTTAGTTCTTTTTTTAATCATGAGGCATCCTCATTCACACGGGTATAGAGATTAGTCCCGCTATACATGTGGTCTAAAAAGTAATGGCTGTCTGCGCGTCTCCCGATGCAAACAGGAAATGTGCAGCCACAATAAGCAAACGCTGTAGAGACCGACTGGACACAAACGGAGCGGGGACCGACCGGGCACAAACGCTGCGGGGACCGACCGGGCACAAACGCAGCTGGCACCGACCGGGCACAAACGCAGCTGGGACCGACCGGGCACAAATGCAGCGCGACCAATCAGCGACAGGCACAGTCTGGCCACGAATTGGCACGGGATTTGAACCACACTTCGCTGATTGGTCATGCCCGGCCGGCCGAATCCTGTGTATTCATTGCATTATTCTTAAATCTTCATAAATAAACTACATACAGATTCTAGAACACCCGATGAGTTAGAATCTGACCACCATCTAGCAACAATAATATTAGCAAATACCTCCAATTAAAAATGTGTAGTTCTTCTGATGCGATATGTAACTTTCGCAATGCTGTGCCTTGCCGTACCTTAGGTATCCATGGTTATGACCACCAACATCTATAACACTATATGAGTGGTCGCAGCCATGGATGCCTAAGCTACTGCAATGCCTGCACATGTGGTAAGCGGCATAGTAGTATACCTACTACATATTGAGATATGATCTTGGAGATGGGAATACCCCTTTTATAATACAGTCTACAGCAGTACCCCACCTCCACCTTGCTGGCTTCTGAGTCAGAGTGCATGTCTGTGCCCATTACTGATCCTGCCATGGGCCCATCCATCTGGTCCATCAATAGTCGCTCTCGTCTCTTCAGTCCATAAAACCTTTGAAACATCTGTCTTCAGATATCTCTTGGCCCAGTCTTGACGTTTCAACTTCTGTGTCTTGTTCAGTGATGGTTAAGTGTCAGCCTTCCTTACCTCGGCCATGTCTCTGAACACCTTGTACTTCTGGGCCACCAGGGAAGTTGCAGTTCTGGAATATGACAGCACTGGAGGATAATGACTTCCTTGTTGCTTCACGTTTGGTTCTTCTCAAATCTTTGGTAATTAATATGCATCTTTTTTTCTCAACATGTTTTTGCAACATTGTTGACTATGTGAATCAAAGCTTGATGGTTCTGTGATCACGACTCAATGTATTAGCAATTTCAAGAGTGTACATCCCTCTGTAAGACTTGTAACAATACTTGACTTTTAAGAGTCAGTTAAATCCCTATTTTGGCCAATTTTGCCCAAGGAAAACAAGCTGCCTAATAATTCTACACACCTTGATATCCTGATATGGCCTCACCCTGCTCATTATACAAATACACATCACCTGATGAACTTCTTCCAATAAGCATTCACGAGTATACAGCTTGGAGTTCTAAAATATGTATTAAAATGATGATATCGTCAAAATTTCACCTTGCCAAATAATTGTGCACACAGTATACAAGTATATAGGGAACAACCCTCCTTACCATGGCATCCTAATTTTCTGTCATTGTTTATGGATCAAGTAAGAAGTAGGTTAGTGTGTGATACAATTCTGTGTGTCTCTAGATGCTCATAGTAATGGGCAGTGGACATATTGTTGTTCAACAAAATAAATATGTCCTACGAGCCTCGTAAATGCTGTAATTGTGCTTTTGGAACAGAGCAAGAAGTACATTAGATCTGAAGGAGAATAAGAAAGGCAGAAAGGCACGCTGATCCTGTGTGTAGTCAGCGCTGATCATTGTCATAGCAGAAAAAAGAAAGCTGACAATTACGGTGCTTTTCCAGCTGCAGATTCCATGGAAGAAGGACAAGGGACTGAGTGAGATTAAAACTAAAGAGGACAGAGACAGCCTCCAAAGTTCACATTTAGTGCTGAGTAGGCTATCTTCCGTGTGTAGCTATGGAAAACAACGTTTAAATAGAAACATGGTGGAGGCACTACTGATGATGGAAAGCCTAGCTACAGCTTAGCATGTGCCAGAGAGGATATACTGCATATTCCTTGACTGACTGTACAGAAAGAATCAAAAGAAGAAAGACAAGCCAGCAAGGCCAAGCAGAGGCAGGAAAACAACTGCATTCTGAAAGCACCTGGTGTACCGACAACACAGCTAACAGCAATGTCACAGGTGTTGTCCAGTTACAGCTACAAATGTTGAAGTTCTATTGTGACACAACAGATAAATATTAGAGACTGCACATGGCCCTGAGAGAAGAAATTCCCAAGACTGATAATTGTTAGAGATTGTTGCATAGATCATAGGGAATTTTGCCATCATTGTGTAGAGTGTCACATGACTGCAGATTGATATCCTGGGACTAGGGGCTCCTTCACTATCCCTAAAGCTATGGGCGCCCTAGCTATCCATTCTCCCCAGATTACTTCTAATGGTGAAGATGCCAGGGCCATGTACCATGCTGAGCTCCTGAATCAGCCCTTATATGTTCCCTCCTCCACCCAGGGAATTGGGGAGTAGTTGTATATAAGAATACACAAACTAGACTAACAAAGGAAGACTAACAAGGAATAAATAAAAATACCAATCTTATAATTATGCACTCACAGACAACAGAGTGGAACACAAGTAAAAGGAAGGAAGAACCAAATAGATGAGGATGAGGATATACACACATACAAATTACCAAGCAATACTCCAAACACCTCCTCAGCAAACTCCTCCAACTCCACACCAGGCAGTATAAAACTAACGCTGGCAATTCTAATAGCCAGAGGTGAGTGTATATAGTAGAGAGGAGTGGCCAATACTGAACAGCTGAGACTATTAAAGCAGGAAAGCTTCAGGGACTTTCAACTGAACAGATTTAAGCCCTGCACTGCTAGCAGAAACCTGCACTGTTTAATATGATGGTGAAGTGCTTTGTTGTGAATTCAGCTTTTGGGCTCCCTCCGGTGGTTGTAGAGGGTAATGCAGTTGTGCCTGGACTGCAGGACGGGACAGGTGTATCTACTAATTGCAAAACTGACTGGGGTATATAGCTTTGCTGGATCCTTTAGTCAGTGCCAGTTGTCCATTGTTCTTGAAGGATTCACTTCCCTGCTGGTCTCTCCAGTTTGCTGTGTTTTTCTACAAAGATAAGTCCTGGCTTTGTTTTTGCTGTCCACCTGCAGTGGACCTTATAGTTCTGTGCATTTTCATGTTTTTGTCCTGTCCAGCTTGGTCTGTGAAGGATTTTTTGCAGCCTAGCTATTTCTCTGGAGATGCAGATATACCCCCCATGTCTTTAGTCAGATGTGGTGATCCGTATTTTCTGCGGTGGATATTTTCTAGTGTTTTTATACTGACCGCATAGTACTCTGTTCTATTCTTTCTTTTTAGCTAGTATGGCCTCCTATGATAAAATCTGATTTCATATTTGCGTATGTTATTTCCCTCTCATCTCACAGTCAATATTTGTGGGGGGCTATCTATCCTTTGGGGATTTTCTCTGAGGCAAGATAGGTTTCGTGTTTCTGTCTTTAGGGGTAGTTAGATTTTAGGCTGTGCCGAGGGGTCTAGGGAGTGTTAGGTACCCCCCACGGCTACTTTTAGTTGCGCTGCTAGGTTCAGGGTTTGCGGTCAGTACAGGGACCACCTTCTCCAGAGTACGTCTCATGCTGCTCCAAGGCCACCAGATCATAACAGTACAACTGGCCAACAATGAGTTAATTGCATCTCAGAAGAAGGGTGGAAAGATTTTGAGCCATTTTTTTTTCCTTAGCCTGTTTGGTCTGTTCCTCCCTCTTTACCTCTGGGTGGCTACGGAGTCTAGTATTAACATGAATGTTCAGGAGTTAGTTTCTCGGGTGGATCAGCTTGCTGCTAGGGTACAGGATATTTCTGATTTCATTGTTCAGACTCCTGCCTTAGAACCTAAGATTCCCACTCCTGATTTATTCTTTGGTGACAGATCCAAATTTTTGAGTTTCAAAAATAACTGTAAACTGTTTTTTGCATTAAGACCCCGGTCTTCTGGTGATCCTATTCAGCAGGTTAAAATCATCATATCTCTGCTGCGTGGTGACCCACAGGATTGGGCATTTTCCCTGGAATCTGGCAATCCTGCTTTGCTTAATGTTGATTCGTTCTTTCAGGCATTGGGGTTGCTGTATGATGAGCCTAATTCTGTGGATCAGGCTGAGAAAATCTTGTTAGCCCTGTGTCAAGGGCAAGAAGCGGCAGAATTGTATTGCCAGAAATTTAGAAAATGGTCTGTACTGACTAAATGGAATGAGGATGCCTTGGCGGCAATTTTCAGAAAGGGTCTTTCTGAATCCGTTAAAGATGTTATGGTGGGGTTCCCCACGCCTGCTGGTCTCAGTGATTCTATGTCTCTGGCCATTCAGATTGATCAGCGCTTGCGCGAGCGCAGAATTGTGCACACTGTGGCGTTGTCCTCTGAGCGGAGCCCTGAGCCTATGCAGTGTGATAGGATTTTGTCTAGAGCTGAACGTCAAACATTCAGGTGTCAGAATAGGTTGTGTTTTTACTGCGGCGATTCTGCTCATGTTATTTCTGATTGCCCTAAGCGTACTAAGAGAATCGCTAGTTCTGTTGCCATTAGTACTATACAACCTAAATTTCTGTTATCTGTGACCTTGATCTGCTCATTATCATCATTTTCTGTCATGACATTTGTGGATTCAGGCGCCGCTCTGAACTTAATGGACTTAGAATTTGCCAGACGTTGTGGTTTTCCCTTGCAGCCTTTGCAGAACCCTATTCCTTTGAGGGGCATTGATGCTACACCGTTGGCTAAAAATAAACCTCAGTTTTGGACACAGCTGACCATGCGCATGGCGCCAGCCCATCAGGAAGATTGTCGTTTTCTGGTGTTGCATAATTTGCATGATGATATTGTGCTGGGTTTTCCATGGTTGCAGCTACATAATCCGGTGTTAGATTGGAAATCCATGTCTGTGACTGGTTGGGGTTGTCAGGGGGTTCATGATCAGGTTCCTTTGATGTCAATCTCCTCTTCCCCCTCTTCTGAAGTTCCTGGTTTTTTGTCTGACTTCCAGGATGTATTCGATGAGCCCAAATCCAGTTCCCTTCCACCGCATAGGGACTGTGATTGTGCTATTGATTTGATTCCAGGTTGTAAGTTCCCTAAGGGCCGACTTTTCAACCTGTCTGTGCCTGAACATACCGCCATGCGGAGCTATATTAAGGAGTCTTTGGAGAAAGGGCATATTCGGCCATCTTCTTCACCGTTGGGAGCGGGGTTCTTTTTTGTTGCCAAGAAGGATGGCTCCTTGAGACCCTGTATTGATTATCGCCTCTTGAATAAGATCACGGTTAAATTTCAATACCCCTTGCCTTTGCTTACTGATTTGTTTGCTAGGATTAAGGGGTCTAGCTGGTTTACTAAGATTGGCCTTCGAGGGGCATATAATCTTATTCGTATCAAGCAGGGTGACGAATGGAAAACTGCATTTAATACGCCCGAAGGCCATTTTGAATACCTTGTGATGCCATTCGGACTCTCTAATGCCCCATCTGTGTTCCAATCCTTCATGCATGATATCTTTCGGAGTTATCTTGATAAATTCATGGTTGTATATTTGGATGATATTTTGATTTTTTCCAATGATTGGGAGTCTCATGTGAAACAGGTCAGGATGGTATTTCAGATCCTCCGTAATAATGCTTTGTTTGTGAAGGGGTCAAAGTGCCTCTTTGGAGTGCAGAAGGTTTCTTTTTTGGGTTTCATTTTTTCTCCCTCATCTATAGAAATGGATCCGGTTAAGGTTCAGGCCATTCATGATTGGATTCAGCCCACATCTGTGAAGAGCCTTCAGAAATTCTTGGGCTTTGCTAATTTTTATCGTCGTTTCATTGCCAACTTCTCCAGTGTGGTTAAACCTCTAACCGATTTGACCAAGAAAGGCGCTGATGTGACGAATTGGTCCTCCGCGGCTATTTCTGCCTTTCAGGAGCTTAAACGCCGATTTACTTCTGCCCCTGTGTTGCGTCAGCCAGATGTTTCTCTTCCATTTCAGGTTGAGGTTGACGCGTCTGAGATTGGGGCAGGGGCCGTTTTGTCTCAGAGGAATTCTGATGGTTCCTTGATGAAACCGTGTGCGGAACGCAATTATGATGTCGGCAATCGGGAGTTGTTGGCTATGAAGTGGGCATTTGAGGAGTGGCGACATTGGCTTGAGGGGGCCAAGCACCGTATTGTGGTCCTGACCGATCATAAGAATCTGATTTACCTCGAGTCTGCCAAACGGCTGAAACCTAGACAGGCTCGATGGTCCCTGTTTTTCTCCCGTTTTGATTTTGTGGTCTCGTACATTCCTGGTACTAAGAATGTTAAGGCGGATGCCCTCTCTAGGAGTTTTTTTCCTGATTCCCCTGGGGTTCTTGAGCCAGTCGGCATTTTGAAGGAAGGGGTGATTCTTTCTGCCATCTCCCCTGATTTGCGACGGGTTCTTCTGGAATTTCAGGCTGATAAGCCTGACCGCTATCCTGTGGGGAAACTGTTCCTGATAGATGGATTAGTAAAGTGATTTCTGAGGTTCATTGTTCTGTGTTGGCTGGCCATCCTGGGATTTTTGGTACCAGAGATTTGGTTGGTAGGTCCTTTTGGTGGCCTTCTTGTCACGGGATGTGCGTTCTTATGTGCAGTCCTGTGGGATTTGTGCGCGGGCTAAGCCTTGCTGTTCCCGTGCTAGTGGGTTGCTTTTGCCATTGCCGGTCCCTGAGAGACCTTGGATGCATATTTCTATGGATTTTATTTCCGATCTTCCCGTTTCCCAAAGAATGTCGGTTATCTGGGTTGTCTGTGACCGATTTTCTAAGATGGTTCATTTGGTGCCTTTGCCTAAATTGCCTTCTTCTTCTGATTTGGTTCCGTTGTTTTTTCAGCATATGGTACGTTTGCATGGTATTCCGGAGAATATTGTGTCCGACAGAGGTTCCCAGTTTGTTTCAAGGTTTTGGCGGGCCTTTTGTGCCAAGCTGGGCATTGATTTGTCTTTTTCCTCTGCATTTCATCCTCAGACAAATGGCCAGACTGAGCGAACTAATCAGACCTTGGAGACCTATTTGAGATGCTTTGTGTCTGCTGATCAGGATGATTGGGTGGCTTTTTTGCCATTGGCCGAGTTTGCCCTTAATAATCGGGCTAGTTCGGCTACTTTGGTTTCGCCTTTTTTTTGTAATTTTGGTTTTCATCCTCGTTTTTCTTCTGGGCAGGTTGAGCCTTCTGACCTTCCTGGTGTGGATTCTGTGGTCGACAGGTTGCAGCAGATGTGGGCTTATGTGGTGGACAATTTGGTGCTGTCTCAGGAGGAGGCTCAGCATTTTGCTAACCGTCGTCGGTGTGTTGGTTCCCGGCTTCGGGTTGGTGATCTGGTTTGGTTTGGTTATCTTCCCGTCATGTTCCTATGAAGGTTTCTTCCCCTAAGTTTAAGCCTCGATTTATTGGTCCTTATAAGATTTCTGAGATTATTAATCCGGTGTCCTTTCGCCTGGTGCTTCCGGCCTCTTTTGCCATTCATAATGTCTTCCATAGATCTTTGTTGCGGAAATATGTGGAGCCCGTTGATCCCTCTGTTGATCCTCCGGCCCCTGTATTGGTCGATGGGGAGTTGGAATATGTTGTTGAGAAGATTTTGGATTCCCGTTTTTCGAGGCGGAAGGTTCAGTACCTTGTCAAGTGGAAGGGTTATTGCCAGGAGGATAATTCTTGGGTTTTTGCCTCTGATGTCCATGCCGTTGATTTGGTTCGTGCCTTTCATCGGGCTCATCCTGATCGGCCTGGGGGCTCTGGTGAGGGTTCGGTGACCCCTCCTCAAGGGGGGGGTACTGTTGTGAATTCAGCTTTTGGGCTCCCTCCGGTGGTTGTAGAGGGTAATGCAGTTGTGCCTGGACTGCAGGAGTGGACAGGTGTATCTACTAATTGCAAAACTGACTGGGGTATATAGCTTTGCTGGATCCTTTAGTCAGTGCCAGTTGTCCATTGTTCTTGAAGGATTCACTTCCCTGCTGGTCTCTCCAGTTTGCTGTGTTTTTCTACAAAGATAAGTCCTGGCTTTGTTTTTGCTGTCCACCTGCAGTGGACCTTATAGTTCTGTGCATTTTCATGTTTTTGTCCTGTCCAGCTTGGTCTGTGAAGGATTTTTTGCAGCCTAGCTATTTCTCTGGAGATGCAGATATACCCCCCATGTCTTTAGTCAGATGTGGTGATCCGTATTTTCTGCGGTGGATATTGTCTAGCGTTTTTATACTGACCGCATAGTACTCTGTTCTATTCTTTCTTTTTAGCTAGTATGGCCTCCTATGCTAAAATCTGATTTCATATCTGCGTATGTTATTTTCCTCTCCTCTCACAGTCAATATTTGTGGGGGGCTATCTATCCTTTGGGGATTTTCTCTGAGGCAAGATAGGTTTCCTGTTTCTGTCTTTAGTGGTAGTTAGATCTTAGGCTGTGCCGAGGGGTCTAGGAAGTGTTAGGTACCCCCCACGGCTACTTTTAGTTGCGCTGCTAGGTTCAGGGTTTGCGGTCAGTACAGGGACCACCTTCTCCAGAGTACGTCTCATGCTGCTCCAAGGCCACCAGATCATAACCGTGCTTCTAATCAGTGCAAGAGTATGTGGAATCAGACACCGCGGTCTTCTGACCCCTCTCTGTCACGATAAACCTGTGACACAAAGGCTATTTACAGTCCTGTTTTAAAGAAATTCCTTAGTTATCGCTCAAAGACTTTCATATTTGTTCATTTACCTGCTGCAAATTTACTATTTGAACCAATTTTGCAAAGATTAGTAAGCCAAGGGGGAGCTACACCAGTGTTTAAAATTGCCTGTCTGCATCCTGTCATATATATGGACATGGTAGCTATGCATTGGTAAGTATGGCTTTTTTTTTTGTTATGTATTTGGACTCAATCTCCTTTTCAGTGAATTTTAATATTATGCCAGTCCCTGATTGCTGCTTCCAACAGGTGGCACTATAATTTCTCCATCTTCTCCATTGGCGGTGTATATCGCACAGAACTCGAATGTCACTTGCACCCATATAACTCTATGTTCTCGCATGTCGTCTCGGCATGAGAAAATAATTGCAGACGTGAGCTGCTCCATAGATTAACACTGGTCCGAGTGCTATGCAATGTTTTCTCGCATAGCACTTGTCCGTGTTATTCGCCAGTGTGCCCCCGGCCTTTATGGGAGAATGTAGACAGGACATGTATGTGTTTCCTTGTTTTTACACTCTGCTTTTCCTTTTGCACTTTTTTTTTTACATAGTAACAGGTCTGTTTATCATTTTTACACCATGATTTATTATTTCTTTTATTATTTTTTTTTAATACTGGTCTCCTAACTGGTGGAGGAATTTGGTTGTATCAGTATTCCATCTCTTGTATCTACATATTAAACTTGATTTGCCCGAATTTCCACATTCTTTTACTCACAATATGATTGTGAAATTTTAGATTTTTTTTTAACTTATTTTAGGAAAACCTTTAATTACACATAGTATAAAAGAGCAATTTTTAACATGCTGTGCTCAGAGTAACCACTAGGTGGTGCAATTATACTTACAAAAATACTAGCTGGAGCTACTTTTTCTCATGTAAAGTATGTAGATTAGTGATGGGAAATCTAGTTCATTTTGGTGATTAGTTCACCATGAACTAGTTCACTGAAAAGATTAGTTCAAAAGATTAGTTCATTTAGTTCAGTATTTCTCTGGATTCTCCTGAGAAGTGATGGATCAGTTCTAGTTCGTTACACAGAAGTTGTGGCTCCTAGGATGAGTTATAGTTTTGTTAAAATGATCAGAAATAGTTAATACATCTGATCATTACATAACAAACTCTTATTAATGGGGTGCTCAGTCTGGAGAAAAAAAATTCAAAAGTTATTTATTCAAGTTAATAATTTCTTTTTTTTCCTTGTGAAATATTTATTATTATTAATATTATTTAAATGGCGTGACAGATTACCCACAGAACCGCAAGCTACACTTATCACATTTGAGCAGTAGGAACATTTTGCTTTCTTCTCCACTAAGGCTATGTGCACACGTTCAGGATTTCTCGCAGAAAATTCCTGAGAAAAACCGGACATTTTCTGCAAGAAATCCACAAAAAAACCGCACGCGTTTTGCCGCGGTTTTGACACGTTTTTGCTGCGTTTTTTTCCGGACACTTCCCAATGCATTTTGTAGTGGGAAATCCGCAAAAAAAACGCAAAATTAATGAACATGCTGCGTTTTTTACCGCGATGCGTTTTTTTTGCGGAAAACAACGCATCATGTGCACAAAACACATGCATTTTTTTTGCGGTTTTATAGTGTTTTTATCGTGAGAAACCGCGAAAAAAACGCAATGTGTGCACACAGCCTAGGTGTGAAATGATTCCATTCCTGGCTTCTTTCTCTTCAGTGTATTATCTGCAGACATTATGGTCACTTGCAGTCTCTGGTATTGAGCACTGAGCAGTCAGACAGGATTCATTTCATTTCCTATCCTGTGAGGAGCTGATAGGGAATGCATCATGTCATGTGACCTGTGAACTAAATGAACTATGTGAACTAAATGAACTATATGAACTAAATGAACTATATGAACTGCTGAACTAGATGTTCTGTATTGAGGCTGATCCTCTCCAGGAGGCTGATCTTATCACAAAGACTGGTGAGGGGCATGAACCACCACAGAAACACTCTCTCTCATACACACATGAGCTGTGTCTGTCTACTGTACAATTTCAGTTTGTATTATTACTATTATATTTGTATTTACTATTTGATGTGTGGTATAGTGTTTTACTACCTTCTTTTCCAGCATCAGGAGCTATAAAGAGCAAGTGTGAGACCAGGGATCTTCAGTGTGAGGGATCACTCTCTGTCTCCTCCCACTTGCTGTTTAGTTCACAATGAACTAATCTCTGTCAGGATGGTGAACTAGATGAACTAGTTCACTCTGAAGATTAGTTCATTTTGAACTACTCACTCACGAACTACCCATCACTAATGTAGATAGGATTGGAGTCAAGTCCTTATTTTACAGAGATAGGCCTCATTCAGATGCCCATATTTCACATACAGTACACGTACTTTCTTAGGATGTTCCCACATTGCATTTTGTCACTCACTCATTGGGCCCATCGGGGCTTACGTCCGAACCCCCCGCAAAACTGGATTCAGGCGTATGTGCTGACAGGGCCATAGACTGTAATGGTGGCGACAGAGCGAATGGGTGCTCTCTCGTGCATCATTTTCTGGCGTGTACGCAGAGCTGAACTGGCCATCTGGCAAATGCCAGAAGGGCCTGTCTGGTCTTGGGCCGCGTTGGATGCTACATTGTTATCAGGATCTACATCCTCAAGATGCCCACACTGTTAGCAGTTGTGACACAGCACAAGGTTGCTGGCTTCATCACCTACCTCAGCAGGCCATGTATCCATGTTGTCGGCAACCTGCCGTGGCCAGCAACAACAGGGTAACATGAAAAACTCTAAAGGTTGCACTGTGAATTACCAAGAATGATTACTCTAGAATATTGAAACTGCATTACTGCCATAGAAAATGGGGAAAAAAATGAAAAAAGCGCTATATAGTGTATATATGAAATATTCATCTGCATAATTGGTATGAAAAATACAGTAAAAAAGAAGGTAATTAGCACATAGATTGTCCAATTTATGTGAGCCCAACTGCAACGTCAAGGCATCCTTCAAAGCTGGGTCCCTGTCCTGATATGTCACCTCTCCTGGGCAAAAAAGCAAAATCTCTAATGGGTCCCCCAATTATTGCAAGTTTTTAATAGCATTAGTCTTTTTATGTAAGTCAAAGGGACTTTTGGGGCCCCTAGGCTCCAGGGCCTGGGTGGGATTGCAACCCTTGCACCTACTGTAGTTTCGCCCCTGATCATTTTACCACAAGTGTGTGATTTGCATACATGCAGTCAGGTGCTGACTAGATGTGCACAGCCTCGCTCAATGCAAGTGAAAAAAGTAAAGCCATGTAATTCCAGCATCAGAGAATCCTCACAGTGTGCGCTATGTGGATTTAGAAGTTTGAAGATAATAATAATAATTTTATTTCTATAGCGCCAAAATATTACGCAACACTTTACATTTTAGAGGAGACTAGAACAGACAATAGACATTACAGCATAACAATTAACACATAGCTCAAAACAGATACCAAGAGGAATGAGGGCCCTGCTCGCAAGCTTACAGACTATCCGGAAAAAGGGGAGACACGAGAGGTGGATGGTAACAATTGGTTTCGTTGCTCGGACCATCCATAGTGTAAGGATCGGGTGTTCATGTAAAGCCGCATGAACCGGTTATCAACCTAAGTATGTAACAGTACAGACACAGAGGGCTAATAACTGCATAAAGCATGGGAATTAATCGTATTAACCTAGGTAGTGCATTCCAAAGAATTGGCCCAGCACATGAAAAGTCTTGGAGACGGGAGTGGGAGGTTCTGATTATTGAGGATGTTAACCTCAGGTCATTAGCAGTTCATGGAGAGCACAGGTAGGGTGGTAGACTGAGACCAGAGAGATGTAGGGTGGTGCTGAGCCATGGAGTGCTTTGTGGGTGAGGGTAATACTGTATTTTCTGGAGTATAAGACTACTTTTTAACCCCTGAAAATCTTCTCAAAAGTCTGGTATCGTCTTATACGCCAGGTGTCGTCTTATAGGGCAGGTGCGGAGTAATCTGCGGTCGCCGCGTATTGTTGGGGGAGCGACCCCAATGACGAGGTGAGGGGGCACCTCACTGGGAAGGTGTAAGTGAAGCAGAGGCAGAGAAGGAGATAATAGGATACAAGGGCGAGCCAGATGAGTGAAAGAGGAGTGTTTTTCTAGGGACAGCATCGCTCTCTCTCTTTTTTGCGTAACCCTGGCGTCCCAGACGCTGACAGTTTGCTTCACTTACACCTACACTAGCAGCTAGTCTTTCCCCACCAGCTTAGAGACAATTGAAATAGACACAGAGCTTGCAGAGGGAAAGAGTGGTGAAAAATGCAGGCTACAAATCATATAATGACCTGAAATATTGTGGTTCCTCCTTTTTAAGGGATTAATAAAAGTTGAAAATGAGAAAATTGCTGTAAATATGAATCTATTTGTATTTAAGTGATACTTTTCCTCACTAAAGTGTTTTATTTTGCAAAAATAATAAGGAAAAATTATAATTACTTACCGGTAATTTGATTTTCCAGATCCATGACAGCACCGATACATGAGATGGCCCTGCCCCCAGGAACAGGAAACCTGCAGTGGAGATAAAAGATTGGGGCGGTACCTCTCTCCCCAGTTTGTTTACAGAGTATGCAAGGTAACTGCTTCGTTAGTTTGGGTATATGTACATCACATTAATTTCCAAAAGGTTATTTATTTATTATTATTCTATACATTTTAGGAGGGTATATCCCAATATATATATATATGTATATATATATATATTTTTTTTTTTTTTTTTTTTTGTGAATCGCACAACCATCACGAAGATAGGGCGGGAATTAGTGCGGTGCTGTCATGGATCTGGAAATTCAAATTACCGGTAAGTAATTGTAATTTTTTCCCTTCCCCATGTCGGCACCGATACATGAGAGGAAGAATAGAAAGAACTCCTAGGGTGGGATAACAGCGGATAGCATTTGATAGTCCCAGATTTAATCTATAATGGCGACAAGGTTGTCTGACCCTTTTAAGTGTGTACTTGTAAGAGGTAAGAGATGGCTTTCGGCCCAACGAAATAGCCTTCTTGCTTCTTCCATCAGGGGACTCGATCTTTTTCCTCCCTGTCGATTTATATACGATACTGTACTGTGTGTTGGGGGAGCTGCACTACACTGTGTGTTGGGGGGAGTTACACTGTACTGTGTGTGGTGGGGAGCTGCACTGTACTGTGTGTGTGGGTGGGCTGCACTTTACTGTGCGTGTGGGGAGAAGCATTATACTGTGTGTGGAGAGGGGCTGCCTTATACCGTGAGGGCGCTGCTTTATACTATGTGTGTGTGTGGGGGCTGCATTATACTGCGTGTCTGGGGAGGGGCTGCATTATACTGTGTGTGGGGGAAACTGCACTATACTGTGAGTGGGGGGCTGCATTATACTGTGTGTGTATGTGTGGGTGTGGCTGCAGTATAATCTGAGAGTATTGAGGACTATCTGTCAACATCATTCTTCCTCAGTCGGTGTAAAGAAACTTGGGACCAAGCGTTGAACGACTTCATTATTGTCGATTATACTCGATTAACGACCTGAACTCTGCACCTGTAAATACAGCCAAAATATTTGTTTGCTGTGGAATATGTGAGCATTTGGGGCTCCACTTTCTCTAAAACCAGCCCTTTAGGAGTCAGCATAGCAGCTAGTCTTTCCCCACCAGCTTAGAGACAATTGAAATAGACATAGAGCTTGCAGAGGGAAAGAGTGGTGAAAAATGCAGGCTACAAATCATATAATGACCTGAAATATTGTGGTTCCTCCTTTTTAAGGGATTAATAAAAGTTGAAAATGAGAAAATTGCTGTAAATATCAATCTATTTGTATTTAAGTGATACTTTTCCTCACTAAAGTGTTTTATTTTGCAAAAATAATAAGGAAAAATTATAATTACTTACCGGTAATTTGATTTTCCAGATCCATGACAGCACCGATACATGAGATGGCCCTGCCCCCAGGAACAGGGAACCTGCAGTGGAGATAAAAGATTGCGGCGGTACCTCTCTCCCCAGTTTGTTTACAGAGTATGCAAGGTAACTGCCTTGTAAGGCTACGTTCACACTAGCGTTGCGCCGCCCTGCGTTGGCGACGCAACGCGCGACGCACGAAAAAACGCGCACAAACGCACGCAAAAACGCGCGCGTTTTGCGACGCGTGCGTCGTTTTTTGACGAGAATCGGACGCACAGAAAATGCAACTTGTTGCATTTTCTTGCGTCCGACGCTAGCGTCGTAAACGACGCAAGTGTCAAAAAACGCCACCCAAAAAACGCACGCGTCCCCTATGTTAAACATAGGGGCGCGTCGCCGCTGCGTCGCCGGCGCAACAGCGACGCACATTGGCGGAACGCCAATGTGAACGTAGCCTTAGTTTGGGTATATGTACATCACATTCATTTCCAAAAGGTTATTTATTTATTATTATTCTATACATTTTAGGAGGGTATTATATTTTTTTTTTGGGGTGAATCGCACAACCATCACAAAGATAGGGCGGGAATTAGTGTGGTGCTGTCATGGATCTGGAAATTCAAATTACCGGTAAGTAATTATAATTTTTTCCCTTCCCCATGTCGGCACCGATACATGAGAGGAAGAATAGAAAGAACTCCTAGGGTGGGATAACAGCGGATAGCATTTGATAGTCCCAGATTTAATCTATAATGGCGACAAGGTTGTCTGACCTTTTAAGTGTGTACTTGTATGAGATAAGAGATGGCTTTCGGCTCAACGAAATAGCCTTCTTGCTTCTTCCATCAGGGGACTCGATCTTGTTCCTCCCTGTCGATTTATATAGGATACTGTTGTGCTGTTGTCGGACAACACAACTAGATGTCTCCCTTTGATGTTCGCTTCTGTTTGAAGAATCGCTTGCCTTACTGCTGTTAGTTCCTTTAGGTTTGAGGAAGCCGTTTGCATATGAGGATCCCATAGACCTTGTAGGATCTGATTAGATAGGTGTGCCCCTCAGCCTAACGGGCTCGCATCCATGGTCAGTACTACCGGATTCTGGATTGACCATGGGACCTCTTTTTTAAGTTTCCGGATTTTAGCCACCAATTTAGAGAGTCCAGTACCTGTGGTGATAATACGATTTTTCGATTTAGGTTGTAGGGTTTTTTTGCTTGTTCTGACAAGATCTGCTATTGTAAGTCTCTTGAATGCAGCTGTGCCCATTGGACCGCCGGAATCATTGCCGTCAGCATACCTAAGAGGGACATGGCTTCCCTCACCGAGACGGACTGGGCCGCCTCTATTTGTATTATCCATTGTTTTATTGCCTCAACTTTCCTGTCTGGAAGGACACAGTCTTGTCTGATTGAATTTATCTGAATCCCCAGGAACTCCTGCATCTGGACTGGAATCATTCTTGATTTCCTTAAGTTTATTATCCACCCCAATTTGGTCAATAACTCTCGTACTCTCATAACTGCCTTTGTGCAGTCTTCCTGATTGTCTGCTATAAGGAGAAAATCATATAAATAAGGTACTAGTAGAATATTTTCTCTCCTTACAAAGGATGCTATTTCTGAAATTATTTTGGTTAAGATACGAGGAGCCACTGATACCCCGAAGGGGAGACATCGGTACTGTAGATGGGTGTAGACTTGCTCCAGCTGTACTACCAACCTCAGATACCGTTGATGCTCTACGCAGATTGGTACATAGTATTGGTACATCTGTAAGATCTATCACTGCCATGTACCAGCCTGGATACAGTAATTTTACTGCCGTTTTTATAGTTTCCATTTTGAATTTTTCTACTCTGATGTATTTGTTTAATGCTTTTAGATTGAAGATTGTCCTTAATGACCCATCCTGTTTTGGTGTGAGGAACAGGGTGCTGTAAAACCCCTTCACCAAAACTCTTTTGGTGGTACTCTTACCAGGACTTCTTTGTCTAGAAGGAGATGAATTTCCTTTTCTAGTATCATTTGATTTCTTTTGGCAACACGGGTGACTTTTATTCGATGAGGAGGCAGGGAGATAAAGTATAACCGTAGGCCCTCGGATAACAGGTTGATCATCCATTGAGAGGGTTGTGGGATTACCCACTGATGGACAAAAAAACGCAGCCTCCCCCCCCACTCGGAACATGGCGTCACTGTTTAGAGTCTGGTTTTTGAGGGGGTTTATTGAAGAGGAAACCTCTCTCCCTTCTTTCGCCCCAGGTCTTTCCTCGTGTGGGTCTATCTGTTGGACGGCCTCGGCCCGCTTTACCTGATCCCCGAAAGGACTGACGAGTGTCATTCCAACGGTGCTTAAAGAAGGGGGGCGGAGGGAAATGCTTTTTCTTATCCGCCGCTTTTTCTAAAATTTCATCTAATGCTTTCCCAAACAAATATTGCCCTTCACAGGGTACTGCGCCGAGCTTTACTTTTGACTGAAAGTCAGCATTCCAGTTTTTTAAGCACAAAGCTCTTCTGCCCGAATTGGAGAGGGCACCCACCTGGGCACGAAATCGTACTGAATCAATGGCGGCATCTGCCAGGAACCCCGCTGCATTTTGTAATGAAGGGATGACTTCCAGAAGTCTGTCTCTTGGACATTTGTCTTTTATTTGGTCGCTTAGCTCATCTAACCATGGCACGGGCAGTACAAGTAGCTTCTACCCCTGGTTTGAACGCCCAAGTTGAAGCTTCCCAGGCTGATTTTAGAAAGGCATCCGCCTTTTTGTCAAGAGGGTCTGTTAAGGCACCCATGTCCTCGAAAGGAAGTGCTATGCCCCTCGAGGTACTTGCAATAGCTGCGTCTAGCTTAGGTGCCTTCTCCCATTTTTCGCAAATTTCCTCATCAAAAGGATATTTATGTTTTAGAGCCTGGGGAACTGAAATTTTCTTATTCGTTTTTTTCCATTCCTTTTTAATTAGTTTTAATATCATGAAACGGAAAAACTCTCCGTTTCCTCCCTTCCAGATTGCTGAACAGAGTCCTGAACTGTTTGTTTTTCTTTTGGTGTTTCAACCCCCAGGTCTGACCAGTTTTAGCAACTTTCCCACATCTTCGGATAACACATACGGGCGACCACACTCTTCATCTGAAGAGTCCAGTTCTGAGTCCTCCCGGGTGGTAGTTCTCCCGGTTCACCCTCAGATTCTATATCAGAATTTTGGGCAGGCGTAGAAGGCAGATTTACAGAGCTCTGCAACCCCTGTTATTTCAATTGCTCCTTCACTGTGTTTTGCACTTTGTCCCTAACAATAGCCTTAACCCCTTTACCCCCAAGGGTGGTTTGCACGTCAATGACCAGGCCAATTTTTACAATTCTGACCACTGTCCCTTTATGAGGTTATAACTCCGAAACGCTTCAACGGATCCTGGTGATTCTGACATTGTTTTCTCGTGACATATTGTACTTCATGATAGTGGTAAAATTTCTTTGATAGTACCTGCGTTTATTTGTGAAAAAAACGGAAATTTGGCGAAAATTTTGAAAATTTCGCAATTTTCAAACTTTGAATTTTTATGCAATTAAATCACAGAGATATGTCACACAAAATACTTAATAAGTAACATTTCCCACATGTCTCCTTTACATCAGCATAATTTTGGAACCAATTTTTTTTTTTGTTAGGGAGTTATAAGGGTTAAAAGTTGACCAGCAATTTCTCATTTTTACAACACCATTTTTTTTTAGGGACCACGTCTCATTTGAAGTCATTTTGAGGGGTCTATATGATAGAAAATGCCCAAGTGTGACACCATTCTAAAAACTGCACCCCTCAAGGTGCTCAAAACCACATTCAAGAAGTTTATTAACCCTTCAGGTGTTTAATAGGAATTTTTGGAATGTTTAAATAAAAATGAACATTTAACTTTTTTACACAAAAAATTTACTTCAGCTCCAATTTGTTTTATTTTACCAAGGTTAACAGGAGAAATTGGACCCAAAAAGTTGTTGTCCAATTTGTCCTGAGTACGCTGATACCCCATATGTGGCAGTAAACCACTGTTTGGGCGCATGGGAGAGCTCGGAAGGGAAGGAGCGCTATTTGACTTTTCAATGCAAAATTGACAGGAATTGAGATGGGACGCCATGTTGCGTTTGGAGAGCCACTGATGTGCCTAAACATTGAAACCCCCCACAAGTGACACCATTTTGGAAAGTAGACCCCCTAAGGAACTTATCTGGATGTGTGGTGAGCACTTTGACCCACCAAGTGCTTCACAGAAGTTTATAATGCAGAACCGTAAAAATAAAAAATCATATTTTTTCACAAAAATTATATTTTTGCCCCCAATTTTTTATTTTTCCAAGGGTAAGAGAAGAAATTGGACCTCAAAAGTTGTTGTCCAATTTGTCCTGAGTATGCTGATACCCCATATGTGGCAGTAAACCACTGTTTGGGCGCATGGGAGAGCTCGGAAGGGAAGGAGCGCAGTTTGACTTTTCAATGCAAAATTGACAGAAATTGAGATGGGACGCCATGTTGCGTTTGGAGAGCCACTGATGTGCCTAAACATTGAAACCCCCCACAAGTGACACCATTTTGGAAAGTAGACCCCCTAAGGAACTTATCTAGAGGTGTGGTGAGCACTTTGACCCACCAAGTGCTTCACAGAAGTTTATAATGCAGAACCGTAAAAATAAAAAATCATATTTTTTCACAAAAATTATATTTTTGCCCCCAATTTTTTATTTTTCCAAGGGTAAGAGAAGAAATTGGACCTCAAAAGTTGTTGTCCAATTTGTCCCGAGTACGCTGATACCCCATATGTGGCAGTAAACCACTGTTTGGGCGCATGGGAGAGCTCGGAAGGGAAGGAGCGCCGTTTGACTTTTCAATGCAAAATTGACAGGAATTGAGATGGGACGCCATGTTGCGTTTGGAGAGCCACTGATGTGCCTAAACATTGAAACCCCCCACAAGTGACACCATTTTGGAAAGTAGACCCCCTAAGGAACTTATCTGGATGTGTGGTGAGCACTTAGACCCACCAAGGGCTTCAGAGAAGTTTATAATGCAGAGCCATAAAAATAAAACAAAATTTTTTTCCCACAAAAATTATTTTTTAGCCCCCAGTTTTGTATTTTCCCTAGGGTAACAGGAGTAATTGGACCCCAAAAGTTGTTGTCCAATTTGTCCTGAGTATGCTGATACCCCATATGTGGGGGGGAACCACCGTTTGGGCGCATGGGAGGGTTCGGAAGGGAAGGAGCGCCATTTGGAATGCAGACTTAGATGGAATGGTCGGCAGGCGTCACATTGCATTTGCAGAGCCCCTAATGTACCTAAACAGTAGAAAC
Source organism: Ranitomeya imitator (assembly GCF_032444005.1). NCBI lineage: Eukaryota > Metazoa > Chordata > Amphibia > Anura > Dendrobatidae > Ranitomeya > Ranitomeya imitator. The sequence goes on from NC_091287.1 coordinate 64,345,724, forward strand.
CCCCCACAAGTGACACCATTTTGGAAAGTAGACCCCCTAAGGAACTCATCTTGATGTGTTGTGAGAGCTTTGAACCCCCAAGTATTTCACTACAGTTTATAACGCAGAGCCATGCAAATAAAAAATATTTTTTTTTCCACAAAAATTATATTTTAGCCCCCAGTTTTGTATTTTTCCAAGGTTAGCAGGAGAAATTGGACCCTAAATGTTGTTGTCCAATTTGTCCTGAGTACGCTGATACCCGATATGTGGGGGGGAACCACCGTTTGGGCGCATGGGAGGGCTCGGAAGGGAAGGAGCATCATTTGGAATGCAGACTTAGATGGATTGGTCTGCAGGCGTCACATTGCGTTTGCAGAGCCCCTAATGTACCTAAACAGTAGAAACCCCCCACAAGTGACCCCATATTGGAAACTAGACCCCTCAATGAACTTATCTAGATGTGTTGTGAGAACTTTGAACCCCCAAGTGTTTCACTACAGTTTATAACGCAGAGCCGTGAAAATAAAAAATCTTTTTGTTTTCCCACAAAAATTATTTTTTAGCCCCCAGTTTTGTATTTTCCCAAGGGTAACAGGAGAAATTGGTCCACAAAAGTTGTTGTCCAATTTGTCCTGAGTACGCTGATACCCCATATGTTGGGGTAAACCCCTGTTTGGGCACACGGGAGAGCTCGGAAGGGAAGGAGCACTGTTTTACTTTTTCAACGCAGAATTGGCTGGAATTGAGATCGGACGTCATGTCGTGTTTGGAGAGCCCCTGATGTGCCGAAACAGTGGAAACCCCCCAATTATAACTGAAACCCTAATCTAAACACACCCCTAACCCTAATTCCAACGGTAACCCTAACCACACCTCTAACCCTGACACACCCCTAACCCCAACCCTATTCCCAACTGTAAATGTAATCTAAACCCTAACCCTAACTTTAGCCCCAACCCTAACTGTAGCCCCAACCCTAACCCTAACCCTAGCCCTAACCCTAGCCCTAACCCTAGCCCTAACCCTAGCCCTAGCCCTAACCCTAGCCCTAACCCTAGCCCTAACCCTAGCCCTAATGGGAAAATGGAAATAAATACATTTTTTTTTATTTTTCCCTAACTAAGGGGGTGATGAAGGGGGGTTTGATTTACTTTTATAGCGAGTTTTTTAGCGGATTTTTATGATTGGCAGCCGTCACACACTGAAAGACCCTTTTTATTGCAAAAAATATTTTTTGCAATACCACATTTTGAGAGCTATAATTTTTCCATATTTTGGTCCACAGAGTCATGTGAGGTCTTGTTTTTTGCGGGACGAGTTGACGTTTTTATTGAAAACATTTTTGGGCACGTGACATTTTTTGATCGCTTTTTATTCCGATTTTTGTGAGGAAGAATGACCAAAAGCCAGCTATTCATGAATTTCTATTGGGGGAGGCGTTTATACCGTTCCGCGTTTGGTAAAATTGATAAATCAGTTTTATTCTTCGGGTCAGTACGATTACAGCGATACCTCATTTATATCATTTTTTTATGGTTTGGCGCTTTTATACGATAAAAACTATTTTACAGAAAAAATAATTATTTTTGCATCGCTTTATTCTCAGGACTATAACTTTTTTATTTTTTTGCTGATGATGCTGTATAGCGGCTCTTTTTTTGCGGGACAATATGACGCTTTCAGCGGTACCATGGTTATTTATATCTGTCCTTTTGATCGCGTGTTATTCCACTTTTTGTTCGGCGGTATGATAATAAAGCGTTGTTTTTTGCCTCGTTTTTTTTTTTTTTTTCTTACGGTGTTTACTGAAGGGGTTAACTAGTGGGACAGTTTTATAGGTCGGGTCGTTACGGACGCGGCGATACTAAATATGTGTACTTTTATTGTTTTTTTTTTTTATTTAGATTAAGAAATGTATTTATGGGAATAATATTTTTTTTTTTTTTCATTATTTTGGAATATTTTTTTTTATTTTTTTTACACATTTGGAAAATTTTTTTTTAACTTTTTTACTTTGTCCCAGGGGGGGACATCACAGATCAGTGATCTGACAGTTTGCACAGCACTCTGTCAGATCACTGATCTGACATGCAGCGCTGCAGCCTTCACAGTGCCTGCTCTGAGCAGGCTCTGTGAAGCCACCTCCCTCCCTGCAGGACCCGGATCCGCGGCCATCTTGGATCCGGGGCTGGAGGGAGCAGGGAGGGAGGTGAGACCCTCGCAGCAACGCGATCACATCGCGTTGCTCCGGGGGTCTCAGGGAAGCCCGCAGGGAGCCCCCTCCCTGCGCGGTGCTTCCCTGCACCGCCGGCACATCGCGATCATCTTTGATCGCGGTGTGCCAGGGGTTAATGTGCCGGGGGCGGTCCGTGACCGCTCCTGGCACATAGTGCCGGATGTCAGCTGCGATAAGCAGCTGACACCCGGCCGCGCTCCCCCCGTGAGCGCGGCCGATCGGCTATGACGTACTATCCCGTCCAGGGTCAGATAAGCCCAGGGCACCTCGACGGGATAGTACGTCTAAGGTCACAGAGGGGTTAATATTCTGGAGTAAAGATGATGACTCTTCAGTCAGTTTTCTCTATACATGGACGACATATCCGCTTCTCATATGTCCTGGGAAGGCTCTTATGACAGAGTGCACATACTTTATTCCTTTGTTTAGAGGTAGCTTTCTTTCCCTGCATACATATACAGAAAGACAATGTTACTGATATAATCTAGTAAGAAGGAACATAAACCAGCTCACCCGTGATTCAGCAACCAAACCTCGGGAGCACGGACCCGCTGTGTCCAGGTGTGCAAGATCCAAGATCATGATTAAGGGAGCCTAGTCTCCAGAAACGCGTTGAGATTCTTACCCATATGGTTGTGCTGAAGTCTGTATCCTCCATGTTTAAAGTTTGTTAATAAAGAAATCGCTTTTTTACGGACTCGGTGAAGCTGGACATTTCTTTCTTTTACTGATATAATCTGCCTTACAAAGGCACTCACCCACCGGACCCTCAATACCATGACAGGCTGGGGAGAGAGGTACCACCCCATCTTTTATCTCCACTGCAGGTTTCCTGTTCCTGGGGGCAGAGCCATCTCTCATGTATCGGTGCTGTCATGGGGAGGGGAAAATACTACATTCTTCAAGTTTTTATTGCCCATGTGGGAGAAGCAGATGACCGTGCAGCCTACGGTATATAATGGTGGTTATAATGGATGCATCTGGCCCGCGGTGCTCCACTATTTCCAGGAACAATCTGCTCCCTTCACTGATGGGATATTTAAGAAGCAATGTCCAGTCAAGGTTCAAATGTAAAACTATTCATAAGGATTGTGCCCTTGATCACCGAAACCTAATCTACTTCTTCTATTACTTTCCTATTGTTATTACGATTCTGGCAATCACATATTCTGCTTATTAAAGATTGCAGTGCTGCAGACTCACCCGTATTGGCTATTTTCATAGCTAGATCTAACAAGGAACATTAAAATAGATGTTACATTTACTGGCAGTGTTAATATAAAGCCCGATCTCAAAGGACAATAGACATTCTAGAATAGACGGACATTTTTTTTTTTTCATTTCAATGCAATTTTTATTAACTGCCGAAAGTTTCTCTAGGAAGAACAAAAGGATCTGGTGTTCATATTCACACAGTCCAATTCTGCTAATGTGTATGGGAGGAAACATTTATCTCCTGTTCACTGTAGTTGGCATAAAGCTCACACACCATGCTTTACTACAGATTATGCAGGAAGGTGGCATTTATAAAGGTAATGAAAACATTTCTAGTGATGAGCGAACGTGCTAAGATCAGGTGCAAAATGAAGTCCGTCCATGTGTGACACCCCAGGAATCCGGTTGTCACAGTGGCACTTGCCTGCCTTCCGGGGAGGGTGATGCCATGCCTGGTAGCGAGAAGGAGTCCCCTAAGCAGGTAACACTTACATACAACACTTTACTGACTCCAGGCCAGAAGGGGGGAGCTCTAGACCTGGTTTCAGGGTAGCTTCCCTATAAGTTCTGGTCTGGAGGAGTTAGAAGTCAGTCTGTGTGAGACAGTGAAGGGAAAGGAAGCATGTGAAGAGAAGAGAACTGGAGTGGAGCTGCGATTGGGCTCACTCCAGGATAGAGCGCAAGAAACCGGACACTGGAGTCTGATGTTGTGTAGGAACTGTATGCCCCACAGCAGAAACCAGAGGGCAAGAGATTGCAGGTCTTCAAGCCACAACTGACACCTGAAGGCACAGCAGCAGATTAGAGCCCGGAGGCACCACGAGAAAGAGACACCTGTAGAAAGGCTCGAGCTGCCTGCCATGCGGGTAGAGTTCCGCTCATCAAGAATACAGAATTCAGCGCAGAAAGGCTAGAGGGATTCTGAACCGCTTCCAGGCTGCACTGATTTCAAGATCACCTGTAATCTATGTACCTGACATTCATCAGTAAAAGATAAAGAGACTGCAATCCTGTGTCCTCCAATTATTTCCTGCATCCCAACATCTACAACCCCTCCTAGTCTGTCCTCGGTAGCCCTGGGGCCTCCGCTCCACCTGTGGGGAGCAAAACCATTTAAGCTGCATCACCATCGGTCCCAGCGGATCCCTTTGAGCAGTACCACAGGTGGCATCAGGAACATTACTACATTAGACTTTATTTGCCACTACACTTTATCCCCTTTAATTGGATGCCCAGGGCCACGGACCGGGTCACTGCAGCCGTGACTTCCCCTTTAAGAACTGTGCGGACCCGGTACCGAGTATCTCATGGTCCTAGAGGGTGCTCCACATGCAAAAGCCAAGAGGTGGACATCCAGGCAAAATATCGGAGTTAATATATTGGCACATCACAAGATCTAACAGTTTTTGAGCGGCAAACATGTTGAAGTAGACAGTGGAGGTGGCTTGTATGCTCCGTAATAGTGAGATCACAGACGTCCATGCAAGCACCTTGCGACACACAATATCCAATTCTGGAATGGTGGTCTGAAAAAAGGTGAAGAAGCCTTGACTTCAATATTGTGTCAAGGTGTTTTGGTTCGAGTTTGCAAAAAAGTACGAAAAGTGGACAGTAGAATATTGGAAATGGGTGATTTGAAACTATGAGATAAAAGTCAATGCTCTTTCCTCTGATGGGTGCAAATGGGTCTGGAATAAACAAGGGAAAAAGGGGTTAACGGATTGAGAAATTAAAGAAGCTGTCAAATTTCATCTAAGAAGCGTGATGTTATGGGGTTGTTTCACAGCCATAGGCATTGGATACTTGACCAAGATCGATGGTAATCTCAATGCGGGGCTGTATGCGAGTATCCTCTAAAACAAATTAGTTCATACATTCAAGTTCTATGGATATGAAAAGGACTATATAGTGTTTGAGTAGGACAACCCGAAGCATACGTCGAGATTGGTGAAGAAATGGTTTCCCGGTCTTCAATCCAATCGAACGCTTGTGGGTAGAGCTGAAGAAAATACTGTATACATACCTAGATCAATCAACCAACTTTGGGAACGTGTAGAAGAGACCTGGGTTCAGATTTCAAATGAGACATGCTTGAATCTGATGGAGAGCATGCCCAGGAGGATTAAAGCAGTGCTGAAAGCCAAAGGTGGATCTACAAAATACTAACTAAATAATTAAAATTTAGATTTTTAGGAGCAAAACAGTAACAATGCAGTGACATGACAAGAATCTGCATAACTAATCATATAGTAAATAGTTGCAAGTCAAATTTACATATGACATGGCCAAGATGATTGTCTATAAAATGATGGTAGTCACACATTTAAAGCAGTAGTGGATGGTGAGATACGGAGCCTGAAACTCAAAAGTTCACAGCATTGATACCCTTTTGCTCGTCAGTGTACCTCCCTTTGGTGAGCTCATGTGGGGACTGGTTGTGGGTTATGCTGGGTCTTTCAGAATTTTATGAGATCCCCAACTTAAAGGATATTTTCACTCATGGAGGTCCCAGACAGTAGATATTATTGTCATGTTTATCGCAATTTTCCTTAATATCGATATGAAACATCCATCAGAACGTTATTAATTTGGAGGGGTGCTGCCAACTTTACAGTGATGTGAGTGAATGCGTTATGTTTGTTCCTTTGCTACGACAATAAAAATATATCTCCCTTAAATATCGGTTTGATGCAGATTCCAATATTCATCACTGACCACTGGCTCCAAAAGGTCTAGGGAGCCATGCTTTGATCAGAGGAAGCTTTTTGATTTGGAAATGTACTTCCCTGCCTCTGCGTAAACTAATCTTGGACTTTGTGTCTTTTTTACAGCAAATCTCTCTGCTGTAATTACCTGCTGGAGGCCCTTACTTCAATGGAGGTGGCAGGGTCAGCTCTCTCTCACTTTTCCTGTTTTAATTAGTCTCACGGGGTTACTGCAACAGTATGGAGCCAGAAGACTGCAGCGTCTGATCGCTGAGAAGAAGCACTTCTCCTTAATTTTAATGGTGTGTATTCCTTCTGGCAGAGCAGGGGTTAATCAGCCATATTGGAAATCTCTGTGCTTGCAGCTGAGCTCCGTTAGCAACTATTTTCCCATTTATAATCTAGTCTTTCATGCAAATCCTTGTCAGAGCTATCATTTGCTGCAGGGCTAACAGAGGGAGAGGTGTTCTTATGAGAAGGAGAGTTGGAGGAGTTATCTGTGACTGTTGCTTGGTTTGTATGTGTGGTAATTCCCTATCCTTCTCTATTTTGCTTTATTCCCCTACCTCCATGTCCCGATGCATTCCTCTGTTATATGTGGGTGAATATTTTGTTTGCCTGGAGTTTTCTGTTAACCCTTGTTTGCGTTGCCTTGTTTGTCGGGTTGGTGTACTACGGTACACGGTAGTGCCCCTCTTTCCTGGGTAGGGGAAGAGAACAGACTGAGGGCTGACTCAGGAGATAAGGCAAGTGTGGAGGCCCTGGCATCGTCACCTTCAGAAGTTTTCTGGGTAATAGGGAGAGCTAGGGCGCTTCCTAGTATTAGGGACAGGGAAGGAGCCCCTAGTCCCGGGTCATCCGACAGCTGTGTCATGACAATTAATCTCTTCACTAGTTATAATTAGTTCCACATGTTCAATGTGAGGATAAGTCCCCTCTCTGCAGGTGTCTTATGGATTTTTTTATTTTCCTTTGACAGGGGCCAATACCTTTATTTATATTTTTTAATGTTATTGACCTATATTACACCATTAACTCTGTACCACTTTTACAGATATCGTCAGTGTCTCCATTGGGGCTTACAATCTAAATTCCCTATCAGTAGGTCTTTGGAGCGTGAGAGGAAACCAGAGTACCCGGAGGAAAACCATGCAAACACATAGAAAATATACAAACTCCTTGGCAGATGTTTTTGGTTGGATTTTAACTCAGGACACCAGTGCTGCAAAGTAACAGTGCTAACCACTGAGCCACCGTGCTGCCATTTCCTTAAAAAGTCAGTTTGAGAGCATGTATCAATAAAATAAGATGCCATCACGCAAAGTATTTAAACTAAAGCCTGGGACAACTTTCTTGATGATTTTTATGTTTAACCCTTGGCATTCCTTAAGTTATAACTTTTTGATTTATGATAAAACTAAATCACCGTCACGAAGCAATGCGGCATCTGTAGCCGCAACCTACGGAATAGCTCATTAATAAATATATCTTTAGATGTAACGAGCAATATGCGAATCATCGCGCAATTGAACTCGATCTTAATTTATTATGGCAACTTTGTATGTTCTGAAACGACTTCTAGATGAGCCGTTACTTTACATCTCTAGTCTGGATTATGTCCAGTTTTCGATGAACAAAATTGCAAAGAAGTATTTGGCAGCCATATTACATTTATAAATCTGCTCACGAAATGGGATAAGTTTTGTTGTTAATGGAAAATGTGCACCTCATTTCCTGTTCATCATGCTAAAAATGTGACCTCCCGATCATATGAAATATTGCTATATCATTGTGCGATAAGAACATTTTCTCCAAAGAAAAGACTAAATGTAATGACACCCGTGGGTGGAAACTTAATATAAAATAATTGTCATTTTCGAAAGGCCACATATTTCTCATACAGCAAGAGCCAGCACTGACAAGTAAATTTACTTACGGATATTACAGATTTTTAGAAATGATGGTTATTATGCTGATGATAGATAGAAGAAGAAGAGCTCAAGACTTAGTAATGTGCAAAATAATAGCAGTGCGTTTAAAACAACTGGGAAAAAAGCTCAATCATTATAACATTTGTTTCCATATACACAAAGGCTCTGGAAGCTGCACATACAATTCCAAATGAAAATATATTTTTTTTAAACTGAAAATGAAGAAAAAAAGAATGATAGGCTGTATAAACAGAAATTTGTTTCCAGACTTAGCTTTTCTGTTAATCACTGAACTAACATTTAGTTGTATAACCTTCATTTCTGATAACGGCTTTACATCTGTGTGGCATGGAGTCAACAGACATCTGACACCAGCGAACAGATATCCCAGCCCAAAATGACTGGACTACATTCCACAGTTCTTTTACATTCTTAGGTTTTGTATAAAAAACTGCATTTTTGATGTCACTCCACAAATTTTCAATCAAAGTGAGGTCTGGGAAATGGATTTCTTTACAAGTTTCCCTTCTCCAATAAACTTCTTTATCAAAGTTCTTTCTACTTCAGTAAAATGTCTGGAACGGCCCATTGTACTCACTGAGTGAAGGCTAAGACCAGCAGCCACAACCTTTCCTGCCCTGCTTCTTTAAATAAGGGCCAGAATTGACATTTGTGTCTTCACAGAATGAATGACCTCAATTATTGAACCCCCGCACTGCTATCAATTAGAACACCCTCCTTTCATTAAATGAGTCAATTACTACATTGCCATCATACCAAAGGAGGGGAAGGATGACAGCCTGTGTAGCAATTATCGCCCTATATCATTGCTCAACACCGACTTGAAACTGTGGGCTAAGGTGTTGGCTTCAAGGATCAATGGTGTCTTGGGTAGAATCATTCGCCCTGACCAGGTGGGCTTCGTGAAGGGCCGTGAAGGCAAAGACAACTCCACTAAAATTCTCCATGCCATTTCTTATGCAAAGAAGACTAAGACTCCATTAACCATTCTGTCAACTGATGCTGAGAAAGCATTTGACAGAATTAGTTGGCGATATATGGTCTGCACATTATAAAAATTTGCCTTCCCATCAGCTTTTATAGACGCTGTAATGTCCCTTTACGTGGATCCATCTGCTAAAGTTGGGGTGAATGGTATTTTTTCCGAACCTTTTAACATAACCAACGGCACCAGGCAGGGCTGTCCTCTCTCACCCACCCTATTTATCATGGTCGTGGAAACCCTGATGGAAAAGATAAGACAGGACAATGAGATTAAGGGCCTAAAGGCCCCTTCACATTAAGCGACGCTGCAGCGATACCGACAACGATCCGGATCGCTGCAGCGTCGCTGTTTGGTCGCTGGAGAGCTGTCACACAGACCGCTCTCCAGCGACCAACGATGCCTGTAACCAGGGTAAACATCGGGTAACTAAGCGCAGGGCCGCGCGTAGTAACCCGATGTTTACCCTGGTTACCTTCCTAAAAGTAAAAAAAACAAACAGTACATACTTACCTACCGCTGTCTGTCCTCCAGCGCTGTGCTCTGCACTCCTCCTGTACTGTCTGTGTGAGCACAGCGGCCGGAAAGCAGAGCGGTGACGTCACCGCTCTGCTTTCCGGCTGACCGACGCTCACAGCCAGTACAGGAGGAGTGCAGAGCACAGCGCCGGGGACAGACAGCATTAGGTAAGTATGTAGTGTTTGTTTTTTTTACTTTTAGGATGGTAACCAGGGTAAACATCGGGTTACTAAGCGCGGCCCTGCGCTTAGTTACCCGATGTTTACCCTGGTTACCAGTGAAGACATCGCTGGATCGGTGTCACACACGCCGATCCAGCGATGTCCACGGGAGATCCAGCGACGAAATAAAGTTCTGGACTTTCTTCAGCGACCAACGATCTCCCAGCAGGGGCCTGATCGTTGGTCGCTGTCACACATAACGATTTTATTAACGATATCGTTGCTACGTCACAAAAAGCATCGATATCGTTAAACAATATCGTTATGTGTGAAGGTACCTTTAGGATGGGCAAGTTAGAGGTCAAAGTAGCTGCTTTTGCCGACGACCTTTTAATCTTGACCTCCAACCCCAAAACATCTTTTCCGAAGTTAATGTCTCTGTTTGCTGATTTTGGCGAGATCTCCAACTTCAAAATAAACGCGAATAAATCTGAAGCGCTAAATGTCTCGGCAAGGATTTCAGACACCCCCTTTAATTGGCCCACAGAAAAACTAAAATATCTTGGAATTTATTTAACGGCCGATCCCTCCTCCCTCTACAAATGCAATTACACTCCCCTCTTGACACGACTTCAAACAGATCTAAAAAATTACGATCTACCTTACTTATCTTGGAGGGGAAGAATAAATGTTATTAAATCCTATATTTTCACAAAAATATTTTATACCATGAACATGGTTCCCATACCCCTTCCCAACTCATTCTTCCATTCAGCTAACCAATTGATTTCTCAATTCGCATGGAAATACAAAAAAGCTAGACTTCCTTTTAAAATTCTCTCCCTTCCCAGAGGTAAAGGTGGTCTTGGCCTTCCTGATATCAAAACTTATTATAAAGCTATACATCTCGCCAGATGGATGAATCTGTTAAAACCTAATCCAGAAAATTTCAACACAAACTTAGAACTCGCTCTACTGGGTGATGAGGTTGATCTTTATCTTTGGCTGTCCTTTAATTGCCCACGTAGAAAATTTGATGAGATCCTACATAACACCTTATCTATAAGACGTTCTCTTATACCAAACCAACTTCCGTATTGTCATTTTCTCGACAATATTCCGATTAAGATCATCCCATGGTTGGTGGACCCTACATATGAGGATGTCTATGGACTCTGGACATCCCTACCAGACGCTCCAATCTCTCAATTCCTATCAAACCAAGTGTCTTGCAATGATAATTGGCCGATCAATGCCACAAAACAACCTATTAATTTTCTCCAAAAGTATCACATACACCGCATAATGACGAAATTCAGAACTGATGTGGGTCACTCTTCAGAATGGCTCTGGCTCGATCTGCTAGTGAGGCTAAAATCACCAATCACCAGACTGGTTTCTAAATTATATGCGAACCTCCTCAAAAACCCAACTCAATTTATTTAAAACTTATATCTCTCCTCCTGGGAAACAGAGTTAAAGATAACACTATCCTCCCAAAAAACCCAACAGGTACTTGCCAACTCTCACGGGTTCTCCAGATGTAGCTTATTACAAGAAAATGCGTTTAAAATTCTCTCTAGGTGGTACCGGACCCCAGAAAGGTTGTTTAGTTTGGGATTAGCAGACTCCCCGCTATGTTAGAGATGTTCTCGTTCCGTGGGTTCCTTAGCACATATTTTCTGGTTTTGTCTGGAGTTAATGCAATTCTGGTCAGATATAAACAAATCTCTTCACAGTATGGACCTAATGGATAGTAGCTGTAAATCATTCAGCTGCGGCGATGAAAACTAAATCTCCGAACACTAACAAATACTCGGAGATCACCCGAGCGTGCTTGGGAAAACCCGATAAACGAGTACACTCGCTCATCACTATTGCCTACACCTATAGTCGTGAATTTGTTCCCATGTTGTTGATTTTTTCTATCAAAAACAGTCATTAAACACATTAGTAATGTTAGTCTGCTGCTATTATTTAGCTCACATCTGTAAGTGAATGCTACAATTGCCTTGTACTGCCTAGGATTGGGTTGTGTTTTTCCCCACATAGTCCAGTTGGGCAGTAGCAGTCATTTATGTCAATCCCAGCCCTTCTCTGAAAGAGAGAAGATACAGATTAGATATTAGAAAAAAAATCAGGCCGCCACGAGAGGTGGTGAGTTCTCCTTCAATGGAAGTCTTCAAACAGAGGCTGGACAGAAATGTGTCTGAGATGGTTTAGTGAATCCTGCATTGATTTGGGGGTTGGACACGATGACCTTGGAGGTCCCTTCCAACTCTGACATTCTATGATTCCACACACTCTGACACTAATTGATAATGAGCGCATCCAACTAAGAATCATATTCACAAAATAAATGGTAAATCCCAATACATTTGTCAATTTATTATTATATTTCTAGAAGGATTAATAGAAAAACAGTATAAAAAAAGTAAAAATAAAATAAGTAATGCGGCATCAGATGGAGAGTGTTAAGAGCGACTGGATCCCGCAGAGAGGATAAAATTCTCCTTTTTTTTTTTTGTTACAAGCCTCCGAGATTTTCTTTTAAGAAAATCACATTTAAATTACGACATGTAAACCGAGCCCATAACCCATCATCCGCCAAATGTTTCCTAAAAGGATTTCAGCTGTGATGTGGAATAATGAGGGCAGTATTTTCTGTCCATCCACTTCATTGTCATAACACTTGCATTGCCAAAATGTACTTAGAAAATGTTTTAGCATACATTTGCCTTGACCATTCGCACCTCCTTAATGAATAGAAGGCGTCCGAGATGTTTTATTACAGTTTACTTCTGCTCTTGGGAAAAAATGACTCCTTGATTATGACTTAAGGTGGAAACATGTTGATAAGTTATAACATTTTGTGTACAGTGCACCTCTGGAGTCTGTATATTACTCCTAGTTTTGCCTTCTCCCCGTGTTTATGACAGCGCTTAACACTTTGAACTATGGGATATTTTATCTGCAGTAATGGATGATAATGTACTTCCAACAACGCAACCATCCTCTCGGAATACATTACACTTCTTGCTTGCAATGAATTCAGATACTTTAGGTGACTGGGAAGGTTTAATGGATTTATTGTGGTATGAACTGAATTAGTAAGTGCGTGAATAGAGATGAGGGTGGGTAATTACTTGTGTAGCCTGTTGACAGAAGATGATATATAGAAATGCCGGAATCACATGACTATTCAAATGGTCATAAATAAAATACAAATATAAAACAGACAAAACTTTGGATTAAAATCTTAAAACATTTGCAGTCAAGCAATATCAAAGACCACTCATCTTGCAGGGGGTGTCCATGGCTTAGATATTGATGACCCATCCATAGTTCCAGTAGTGGGGCTCCAACATCAGATCAGGGGTCAGAAGATGTGCTATGCCTATAAAGGAATCAGCAATATGACAGAGGTAATGGTCTTTTAAAGGGGTTGTCCACTATTCGGACTACTTCCTACTCAATCCGAACGTTTCCGCCTTTTATACTCAGCCTCTGGTGTTGGCGCTGTTCCAGCGGCCGCTTTACTCTCTCCACCTTCAGACAAATAGTTTAAATCTGGAGGAAGTGAGTGGTGTGGTTTTCTTCTTCCTCCGGATGTGATATGTTCAAAGGCAGGGAGAGTGAAGTGGCCACTGATTGGCCACAGGGTTCATGTGACATCAGGCATGCGGACCTACACCACGCTAGGCAGGTTTGCGTGTTGACTCTGAATGCCCGAGGTGTAGGTCCGCAGATGCTGACATATTTCATATGATGTGGACATGTCCGAGACTGGCTGCTTTTTGGTTGGTGGTTTTGAGTCGAGTGGAAGGTGCGTACAAATGCACGGTGCCAAGAGAACCGGTAGTGTGCTTGTTGGGATGCGAGGATGAGATTGGAGTAACAATCTGAAGACAGCCATTGCCAGATTACTGTATATGGCTCGGAAGGTGAGAGCGCGAAATTGGATTAAGGATGAGCCGCCTACAAGAAGGGAATTCCTTCAGTATGTAAAACAGGGCCTGATATTAGAAAAAGGGATTTATAAGAAAAGAGGGAAAATAGAAACCTTTGATAAATTGTGGTCTTCGTGGCTCGCCATGGGATAGGTTCACTGTAAAAGAAGGGTGTATAATATGAGGCATGCAGATCTACATGAGATGATAGTAACTCCATAATCCTGATGGTTAAGTTATTAAAAGAGGTGGGCTGTCTGTTTGGGAGGGGGTGGATTAAGTTGGGAATGGGGGGGGGTCTGTTTTGGGGTGAAAAGTCTGTATTGAAATATAAGAATGTAACAAGTAAATGGTCATGTGATCCTAAATAAACATTTGAGTTAAAAAAAAAAAAATACATTTTACGTTGCACTTAATCTCTAATAAGCATGCGTTAGCTGTGACTTGTGAAAAATAATGCAATTGTGGGACTAACCCTTTCATGCCTCATCAATGCCCTATTGCTTTAGTTCTTGAAACGATCTCGGTTTGTCATTTATTGTGCCAGTGTTTTTCTTATTTATAACTTGCTTATTCCCATACGGTACATATTGTGCACAGAATCTATCCAGGATGCTTATATAAGTGTCCTTATATTTTTAAAGGGAACCAGTCATCTTCCAGGCCCGGATCCAAGATGGCCGCGGATCAGGGTCCTGCAGGGAGGGAGGTGGCTTCACAGAGCCTGCTCAGAGCAGGCACTGTGAAGGCTGCAGCGCTGCATGTCAGATCAGTGATCTGACAGAGTGCTATGCAAACTGTCAGATCACTGATCTGTGATGTCCCCCCCTGGGACAATGTAAAAAAGTAAAAAAAAAACATTTTCAAAATGTGTAAAAAAAAAAATAAAAAAAAATATTCCAAAATAATGAAAAAAAAAAAAAATATTATTCCCATAAATACATTTCTTCATCTAAATAATAAAAAACCCAATAAAAGTACACATATTTAGTATCGCCGCGTCCGTAACGACCCGACCTATAAAACTGTCCCACTAGTTAACCCCTTCAGTAAACACCGTAAGAAAAAAAAAAAAAAACGAGGCAAAAAACAACGCTTTATTATCATACCGCCGAATAAAAAGTGGAATAACACGCGATCAAAAGGACAGATATAAATAACCATGGTACCGCTGAAAGCGTCATATTGTCCCGCAAAAAACGAGCCGCCATACAGCATCATCAGCAAAAAAATAAAAAAGTTATAGTCCTGAGAATAAAGCGATGCAAAAATTATTTTTTCTGTAAAATAGTTTTTATCGTATAAAAGCGCCAAACCATAAAAAAATGATATAAATGAGGTATCGCTGTAATCGTACTGACCCGAAGAATAAAACTGCTTTATCAATTTTACCAAACGCGGAACGGTATAAACGCCTCCCCCAATAGAAATTCATGAATAGCTGGTTTTTGGTCATTCTTCCTCACAAAAATCGGAATAAAAAGCGATCAAAAAATGTCACGTGCCCGAAAAGGTTTTCAATAAAAAGTCAACTCGTCCCGCAAAAAACAAGACCTCACATGACTCTGTGGACCAAAATATGGAAAAATTATAGCTCTCAAAATGTGGTATTGCAAAAAATATTTTTTGCAATAAAAAGGGTCTTTCAGTGTGTGACGGCTGCCAATCATAAAAATCCGCTAAAAAACTCGCTATAAAAGTAAATCAAACCCCCCTTCATCACCCCCTTAGTTAGGGGAAAAATACAAAAAAATGTATTTATTTCCATTTTCCCATTAGGGCTAGGGTTAGGGCTAGGGTTAGGGCTAGGGTTAGGGTTAGGGTTGGGGCTACAGTTAGGGTTGGGGCTAAAGTTAGGGTTTAGATTACATTTACAGTTGGGAATAGGGTTGGGATTAGGGTTAGGGGTGTGTCAGGGTTAGAGGTGTGGTTAGGGTTACCGTTGGAATTAGGGTTAGGGGTGTGTTTAGATTAGGGTTTCAGTTATAATTGGGGGGTTTCCACTGTTTCGGCACATCAGGGGCTCTCCAAACACGACATGGCGTCCGATCTCAATTCCAGCCAATTCTGCGTTGAAAAAGTAAAACAGTGCTCCTTCCCTTCCGAGCTCTCCTGTGTGCCCAAACAGGGGTTTACCCTCACATATGGGGTATCAGCGTACTCAGGACAAATAGGACAACAACTTTTGTGGACCAATTTCCCCTGTTACCCTTGGGAAAATACAAAACTGGGGGCTAAAAAATAATTTTTGTGGGAAAATAATTTTGTTTTATTTTTATGGCTCTGCATTATAAACTTCTGTGAAGCCCTTGGTGGGTCAAAGTGCTCACCACACATCCAGATAAGTTCCTTAGGGGGTCTACTTTCCAAAATGGTGTCACTTGTGGGGGGTTTCTACTGTTTAGGTACATCAGTGGCTCTCCAAACGCAACATGGCGTCCCATCTCAATTCCTGTCAATTTTGCATTGAAAAGTCAAACGGCGCTCCTTCCCTTCCGAGCTCTCCCATGCGCCCAAACAGTGGTTTACTGCCACATATGGGGTATCAGCATACTCAGGACAAATTGGACAACAACTTTTGAGGTCCAATTTCTTCTCTTACCCTTGGAAAAATAAAAAATTGGGGGCAAAAATATAATTTTTGTGAAAAAATATGATTTTTTATTTTTACGGTTCTGCATTATAAACTTCTGTGAAGCACTTGGTGGGTCAAAGTGCTCACCACACATCCAGATAAGTTCCTTAGGGGGTCTACTTTCCAAAATGGTGTCACTTGTGGGGGGTTTCAATGTTTAGGCACATCAGTGGCTCTCCAAACGCAACATGGCGTCCCATCTCAATTTCTGTCAATTTTGCATTGAAAAGTCAAACGGCGCTCCTTCCCTTCCGAGCTCTCCCATGCGCCCAAACAGTGGTTTACTGCCACATATGGGGTATCAGCGTACTCAGGACAAATTGGACAACAACTTTTGGGGTCCATTTTCTCCTGTTACCCTTGGTAAAATAAAACAAATTGGAGCTGAAGTAAATTTTTTGTGTAAAAAAGTTAAATGTTCATTTTTATTTAAACATTCCAAAAATTCCTATTAAACACCTGAAGGGTTAATACACTTCTTGAATGTGGTTTTGAGCACCTTGAGGGGTGCAGTTTTTAGAATGGTGTCACACTTGGGCATTTTCTATCATATAGACCCCTCAAAATGACTTCAAATGAGATGTGGTCCCTAAAAAAAAAATGGTGTTGTAAAAATGAGAAATTGCTGGTCAACTTTTAACCCTTATAACTCCCTAACTAAAAAAAAATTTGGTTCCAAAATTATGCTGATGTAAAGGAGACATGTGGGAAATGTTACTTATTAAGTATTTTGTGTGACATATCTCTGTGATTTAATTGCATAAAAATTCAAAGTTTGAAAATTGCGAAATTTTCAAAATTTTCGCCAAATTTCCGTTTTTTTCACAAATAAACGCAGGTACTATCAAAGAAATTTTACCACTATCATGAAGTACAATATGTCACGAGAAAACAATGTCAGAATCACCAGGATCCGTTGAAGCGTTTCGGAGTTATAACCTCAAAGGGACAGTGGTCAGAATTGTAAAAATTGGCCTGGTCATTGACGTGCAAACCACCCTTGGGGGTAAAGGGGTTAATGCCTCTTTTACAGCTGTCTAGAAAGCTGTGTATAAGTTCTCAACCCACTCTGGATATTAAAAAAAACTAAAAATTTCCATACCTTTATGTACTGCTTAAACTGCTGTAATAGGGGATTTAAAGGTGGTGGCTTTAGTTTATATTGGGAAGACCTGGTGACTGGTTCCCTTTAAGGACTTTGTCCCGGTTTATGGCAATAAAATCATCTTTTAGCCTATAGAAATGAGCCTTACGGAATGAAGATCAATGTTTTTGTATTATACATCTTAAAGGAGCTCAGAATGACTGTTGAAACATGGTGCGGCCAATTCTTTATATATACACCTTCCAGCCATCTCCACCCTTCTCTGGTTCTATGAAGCTAGAGATGTCAATCAAAGTAGAAGAGGGGGTTAGAGATTGAGGGAAAACAAGAAGGTGGAAAGTGTGTTGAAATGACTGGCCGCGCCATGAAGCACCGAGTGCCGCGACTTAGTTTGAACCATCATTCTGTCCCTTTAAATGCTGCCCTGTATGACAAACAGAGGTCAATTTAGAGGGGCTTTCACCGAATATTATATTATTGAGCTACGAGTCACCAGCTCACCTGTAGGACCTGGCGCTGGCCCCTGAACATTGCGAGGATGCTGCGGTGTTCCTCGTATATTGATGGATACTACCGGAGCTGGTGACCGCTGATCAGTGTGAATCTCACATTGGTGACTTATACCAAGGATAATACCAACATAATAGTAGTGGAAGACCCCTTTGGGATTTAGGTTTGGGTTACTTGACGACTTGAGACCGTGCAAGATAAAATCACTACGTCCCTTGGCCACAATCACGAGCAATGATTCGAACCAGAGGTTGCAACACGACTGCGTGACACCGCCATCTTTCCAAATGATCGTGGAAGAGAATTCCCTCCTTTAATAGTCTAAAATTAACAAAGGCTGACAAAGCAGATTTTTGAGTCTGAAATAATATTTAATAGATGTTACCATATATTCTCCTCCATAGCCATGACAGTGGACGGTACTACATGACAAAAAAAAAAAAATCTGATAAAAAAAATCTGTACAGTAATGAGAACGAAGCAAAGAAATGTTTGTATATTCACAACTTTATCTTAGTCATCATGATGTACATTGTACAGAATCACTTAAAATCCATAGTCCACCCTCTCCATAGGGGTCTTTTTAAAAGAAAGAAAAAATACTAGAGACGACACTTGATGAATACCGACCAAAGGGGCAGGCAGTGAAGGAAACACAGTGGAGACAGTTGGTATTCTTGTCCTGATTCTGATGCCAGCAGGATTGGCTAGAACGCGCTTCTCTCCGCGGTATCCATGGCAGAGGCGTCTTTATTCTGGATGATCCGGACCCTGTTTTATGCCTTTGTGGTTCCACTCTGCTGGATGTATAGACATAGCACCAGCTTCTGGAAGTTTTTTTTTTTTTTTAATCCAAACAGCACTAAGCCAAGTGATCATCTTTGGTTCATTTTTGCCGACTGGTCACGTTATTAAATAGTGCTTTTATTTCTGGAAAACTGTTCTCAATCGAAACAGCCATTATTTTTTTATTTTCACTTAAGGAAAGTCGATGGCGAATTCCAAATCTACTACTGATGTCATAAAGCCAGGATTCCTGAAACATCTCCATTTCATGGGGAATTATTTATTTAGGCACCAGTTTTTAATCCTGCGTTGGACGTTTAGGCTCAAACTCAGCTCAGTTCAAAGCCAGCAGCACATTCGATAGCGTAAAGCAGTTTGCTCCTCATAAGGTTCTCATCATAAAACTCAGGAAGCTTGAGAAGGTTCATGCAGGTGCTTGCGGTGGGAAGTCGCTCTAGATCCAACCCTCCGTTATGGATGCAGAAGGCGGGATACAGTTCCTAGAAGAGAGGAGATTGTCAGCTCAAACACCTACAACAATTCCCATTACTTGGTAACTGGCGGATATAACTGTGTCTAGTCCCAATGGCTAGCAGTCATTGTATTTTGGCCCAATCACGGCAAGCAATGGTGCCTTCACTGTGCTGTGCCACCGTAAGCAGGTGACGAATGATCGGTATGGATGACACTATATTAGTGATGAGCGAACTCATAGTTATCTGACATGAGTGTCTTCGGCGTGATCGAAAACTAGGTTCGAGTCCCTGCATGTCGCGGCTGTCGAATAGCAGCGAGACATGCAGCCGAGGGGACTCAAACCTATTTTTCGAGCACGCCAAAGACACTATGTTAGCACATGAGCATGCTCAGATAACACCTTATCCTAGCACATTTGCTCATCACTACACTTTATCAATCACTGAAGTGGTTGGGGATCGGCATTGCTGGAACAATCCCTACGGGATTTGTGTACTAGTATGATATAAAATATGTTAACAGGGGAAGATATCATCTTTCTAACATCCCACCCCACCTTCCTGTACTCTTTCCACCTTTCCTTGTCCGCAAGCTTTGCAGTATCATTCCCATGGTTTGTGTGACAGGATTGCTGTGAGAGGGGATAAGGGGCAGCAGTGGAGAGACATCCAGTTGACTCAAAGCACACGGCAAAGCTCGGACATTACATAGGAAAAAAGAGGTCATCCACTCTAAGGCTAGGTTCACACGAGCAACTAAAAAATAGGTCTGCCTTTCATCCAGAAAACTTGGATGATTTTTTCTCTCATTGCCCATGTGCAGTCTGCTTTTTACATCTTCAGAGAGGAAGAGAACTGGCACTCTAGTGCCACCAGAGTTCTGGTTCTTTTCCTCTGTGAGGAGACAATTTGCATAACTAGCATATTTCCCAGAGGAGCATTGCGGCTTTAAATCTCGTTATGCTTAGCATGTCAATCTCTGCAAGGAGAAATGATACTTCTTGGATCCCGGTCAGACGCCACTCACCCAGCCAAACCAGATCTCCACTTTGCACTGACAAGGGGCAGTACCCCGAAACACAGTGTCTGCAAATTGAGATTCTGGTTTGGCTATTATCCTTAAGGTACCGTCACACTAAACGATAGCGATCCGTGACGTTGCAGCGTCCTGGCTAGCGATATCGTTCAGTTAGACACGCAGCAGCGATCTGGATCCTGCTGTGATGTCGTTGGTCGCTGCAGAAAGTCCAGAACTTTATTTCGTTGCTGGACTTCCTGCTGACATCGCTGAATCGGCGTGTGTGACGCCGATTCAGCGATGTCTTCGCTGGTAACCAGGGTAAACATCGGGTTACTAAGCGCAGGGCCGCGCTTAGTAACCCAATGTTTACCCTGGTTACCATCCTAAAAGTAAAAAAAACAAACGCTTCATACTTACCTTCCGCTGTCTGTCCCCGGCGCTGTGATTTCCTGCACTCACTGTGAGCACAGCGGCCGGAAAGCAGAGCGGTGACGTCACCGCTCTGCTTTCCGGCCGCTGTGCTCACAGCCAGTACAGAGAAGCACAGCGCCGGGGACAGACAGCGGTAGGTAAGTATGAAGCGTTTGTTTTTTTACTTTTAGGATGGTAACCATGGTAAACATCGGGTTACTAAGCGCGGCCCTGCGCTTAGTAACCCGATGTTTACCCTGGTTACCGGCATCGTTGGTCGCTGGAGAGCGGTCTGTGTGACAGCTCTCCAGCGACCAAACAGCGACGCTGCAGCGATCCGGATCGTTGTCTGGATCGCTGCAGCATCGTTTAGTGTGACTGTACCTTAAGTCATGTGACAAGGCTCGTTACATCACCAGCTATTAGTCATTTAGACGAACAGTTACCTAAGAGCTTGTTCACACAACCATATTTTCAGTCCAAGTGCTGTCTGCGAAAAAAACAGGCAGTACTATATGCGAAAAAAATAGCAGGGTGATCTAGTTTCTTCTGTAAATCAGATGAGACTTACCCATCCAAGTCTAAGGATGCGCAAAAAAAAAAAAAATCATATGCCATGCGGAGCCACGGTATAGGATCCATTTTTTAGTGATACATTGTAAATTATGCAAATTGTCTCTTCAGAGAGGAAGAGGAATAGAACTCTAGTGCCACCTATTGGAAGGTAGCAATCCTAGATGTCTTATTTTTTTTTCCATGAACAACAATCCACACTTATTCTTGAACAAAATTTTTTTTTTAATAATTATTCAAATATAATCATATCATCACACACTGGATCATCGGCATAACTCTCCAAACCATGAAATCCATCATCAATTTCTTGAGATCCCATTTCCTTTTCCCATAAACAACAATCAACATTAACCGGTATACATGACTAAAAATATATTTCTTGTTCCTCTGTTTACCGGTAAATACGGTATGATCATATAGCCAAACAAGAAAGAAACATGCTATGATCACAAGGATCACCAGAAATAATGTTTCTATTGATACACACAGCAAAAAGAAAAAGTTTTTAAAAACATTTAAAAAGTCAAAAATGACAAAAAAAAGTACTCACTAGCCTACAGTAAGGCTAAAAAATACCCTCAACTATCAAACAACCACATTCAATATAATCAAATCTGAAATACAATGTAAGTCGCAATATTGCACACAAAAAAAAACACAAAAGGGATATCTGCATACGCTGTCAGCACTATTCTAACAGTAAAACATTATTCATTTCTGGTGATCCCTGTGTTCATAGCATGTTTCTTTCTTGTTTGAGTATACATTATATCTTGACATGGTTGATCCCATGTATTAGGTGGTGACCTCTTTTACATTTTCTCTAAAATCCGGTATGAATATATAAATTACGTTCGCATCCCTAAGCGGAGTATTCATCATATGATAACACCTACAGTTTCCAAAAGGAATTTTACCTAATATATATGTGACAAATAGATGTGGTATCAATTCCTTTTGGAAATTGTAGGTCAGATTTGATGAATGCAGGGTTAATAATGGAATTTATATGTTCACCCCTTTCCCTATACATTTGTTGTTATGTGGTGCCATATACAGGCTAATTGATAGATTTACATTTATGTTATCTAAATGTTAATATATTTTGTGTTAATCCTATTACTGATTCAGTTGTACATTTTGTTATCTGCTATTCTCATGGTGCAGAACCATATACTCCCTACCAGTCCTATAGTGGTGGGTACACACCATATTTACTATGGCCTAAATTACCTACTTAAATGTACAATTATTATTCTCTATGTATTTGGACTGATTGCTAAAATTGGTTGATCCCCAAAAGAAAGCAGACACTTCCCCTCCCCCCCCCCCAAAAAAAAAAAAAGAATCACACTCACCAGATCCCAAACAGTGAAGAGTTGGCAAGTGAATGAGCGCTCGCACAGAAATCTGCGTCACCGTCAGGTCCCCCTGACCGTGGATAGCGCCCCCTGGTGACCGGAAGCAGCATCACTCACGCTGGGGAGCGGTGTAAAGGTACCTTCACACATAACGATATTGTTAACGATATCGTTGCTTTTTGTGACGTAGCAACGATATCGTTAATAAAATCGTTATGTGTGACAGCGACCAACGATCAGGCCCCTGCTGGGAGATCGTTGGTCGCTGAAGAAAGTCCAGAACTTTATTTCGTCGCTGGATCTCCCGTGGACATCGCTGGATCGGCGTGTGTGACACCGATCCAGCGATGTCTTCACTGGTAACCAGGGTAAACATCGGGTAACTAAGCGCAGGGCCGCGCTTAGTAACCCGATGTTTACCCTGGTTACCATCCTAAAAGTAAAAAAAACAAACAGTACATACTTACCTAACGCTGTCTGTCCTCCAGCGCTGTGCTCTGCACTCCTCCTGCACTGGCTGTGAGCGTCGGTCAGCCGAAAAGCAGAGCGGTGACGTCACCGCTCTGCTTTCCGGCCGCTGTGCTCACACAGACAGTACAGGAGGAGTGCAGAGCACAGCGCCGGAGGACAGACAGCGTTAGGTAAGTATGTACTGTTTGTTTTTTTTACTTTTAGGATGGTAACCAGGGTAAACATCGGGTTACTAAGCGCGGCCCTGCGCTTAGTTACCCGATG
The DNA here is from genome assembly GCF_032444005.1 of Ranitomeya imitator. NCBI lineage: Eukaryota > Metazoa > Chordata > Amphibia > Anura > Dendrobatidae > Ranitomeya > Ranitomeya imitator. The sequence goes on from NC_091287.1 coordinate 64,369,042, forward strand.
TTTACCCTGGTTACCGGCATCGTTGGTCGCTGGAGAGCGGTCTGTGTGACAGCTCTCCAGCGACCAAACAGCGACGCTGCTGCGATCCGGATCGTTGTCGGTATCGCTGCAGCGTCGCTTAATGTGAAGGGGCCTTAAGAGTTGCCATGCAGCTGGAACGGAGAAGGACCTGACAGCGACGCACGTCTCAGTGTGAGCGCTCATCCACCATCAGCACTTGCCAATTGTTTGGGGTCTGGTGAGTGCGATTCTTTTGGGGGTGTCTGCTTTCTTTTGAGTGCTGCTGTATTGTTTAACTTTTGGATTTGCCTGGACATTATCTTACTGAACCGCAAATAGGGCTTATTTTTGGAGTTGGGCTTATATTTTAAGCTTACTCCAAAAAGGCTGAAAAATCATGCTAGGGATTTATTTATACGATATTAAAGAGCGAGGTCATAACAAAAAGAAATCCAATAAATCCGGATTATATCTTTCTGGAAAACATCTTCTAGGTGCATATTCGTATGATATAGATATTTGTGAAGGTCATCCGGAAGACCGCTACCTTAATATTTTGGACGGCTGCCTCAATCTCTGATAAATCTTCTCCTCCTCACATTCTACATGGAAATTCACGTCCACTGATTGCAATGTATTTATTACCCATCCCTTATACAGCGCCCACGTATTCCACAGCACTAGAAAGAGGTCGTCACTGTTCACATCAGTCCCTGTCCCTAATGGTGCTGAGAATCTTATTGTTTTTAATTTTAGACCGTCACATGCAGACATACAAATGTATTCAAAAGTCAGGTTATCTCTTAGTATATTTTCAGGGTGTGGGACGAAACCAGACAACCAGAACTGTAAAGAAACTTACAGAAACGCGGAGAGAACATATAAACGCCACGTAGCTGTGGTCTTTGGTCAGATTGTGACCCAGAACCCTAGTAATGTCAATAATACAACACTGGAGTAATACTTCAGTGTGACAGATAGAAGGATTATTAAAAAAGGGTCTAAACCCTTATAATGATGGTCTGTGCCCTTACCTTGAGGGGAATCAGGCGGTAGATTGATCTGGCAGCCATGTATCACACACATGATTGCTGTGTACAGGGTCAGATCTTTCAGTCCAGGGTGACGGAGAGAAGCCGCTGCTTCTTGGACCAGTCACCTGAGATGCACGGTCCCTGGCCGGCTTTTTAACGTATGTTTTCTCTGTAGCACAGCAGCGTTTCAGCATAAAACATACGCGGTTGCAATAACGCAACCAGGGTCTGATGGGCACGGTCTGTGGTTGGGGCAGCACGAATATACTGCCAGGTTCCCTACATACTGTGGGAATGGAGGGGTGACTTTCAGGATGGGCAGTAGATGGTGGGACTATGCTTCCATATCTGCCCTTCCTAGACATCAAGTCTACAGAGCTATTTAGGAGTACCAGGTAATCTCAATACTTCACACTGATTTTCAGTTACCGGCAGTCCAATCTCCCAGTTATAAAGTGTTATTTAGTATAATATTAAACCTTTGTAACTTTCACATAAAGACAATGTTTCCATGAAGTTATTAACACAGAAGAAGGCAACCATTTTAATACATCCCACTGCCAAATTGCCGCGTTTCTGGACCATCTCTACATAGGTTATTGGCTTTTTCCACTTTCAAGGTTCAGTAATGTAGCAGGATGGAGTGCTACCGTAAAACGAGTGGCTGGCCAGAGTGAGAACTGCATAATGAAACCCATTACAAGCGGGAGACAACAGTTCACCAGTGGAGAGAAACCATTTATTATTTTGACCTGCTGGGAACGTCGCGATCTTACTCACTCGAATACAAATGTAGGTTTTTTTCTGTATCTACGGCATCCTAATTTATTAAAGTTATTAAGCTTTAATTAGTTTTAGAAAATGCTATCTTGTAACATTTAATCTGGCTCCAAATGGGCTCTTAATTTGTTAATGGTGTAACCTTGTGATATCCAGAGTCTACAAACATTAAATAATGTCGGAGATTTGTCAGGGATGCGGCTCGCGATGGCCTTAAAGTAGTGACTACTGCCAGCCGAGTAACACTTAATATTCATTTACCGAAGGGCTGAACATAAGTGCCTTACTGTAACTCTCATGATTGAGAACATTTGGTGAAAACTTAAGACGTTAGGATTTTAATATCTTTTAATGCCATTTATATGTCCGATCACATTTGCCCACCTTACACTTTGCTTTCAGATTTGTAAGGGGTCTCAGTAGCCAGACCCTCAGCAATCACACTGGTCTAATAGGTATGACATTAGGAGAGCTGTGATCATTTTCATTGCAGCTGTTATGAATTTTAACCAGGACTATTCGGCGACATGAACAACTTCTTGCTGGTGATGCTGTTTGGAATGGTACAGTGTGTGGCTGCTACGGAGCTGGTCTCTGCTGACAGATCAGGTGACCGGTAGCCGAGACCAGCTTAGTAGCAGAGGAGCAGAACACACAATGTAGCTTTGCATCGGGCATCTCCAGTGGAACCTGGAAACCCATCTCTTCAGGAAAGCCTACAGCCTGCAATAACCATTCTACCATCTCACCAACCACCCGAGCTGCCGCCTCATCAACCACCCGAGCTGCCGCCCCACCAACCACCCGAGCTGCCGCCTCACCAACCACCCGAGCTGCCGCCCCACCAACCACCCGAGCTGCCGCCTCACCAACCACCCCAGCTGCCGCCCCACCAACCATCCGAGCTGCCGCCTCACCAACCACCCGAGCTACTGCCCCACCAACCACCCTAGCGACCGCCCCACCAACCACTCGAGCTGCCGTGTCGCTACCGCCAGAGCGGCTGCCTCACCAACCACCCGAGCTGCCGCCTCACCACCACCTCCTGTCTCTTCCCCATTATCCCGAAGAATGTAAGTCCGCAAGGACAGGGTCCTCTCCCCTCTGTACCAGTCTGTCATTGTAAATTTGTTTATTTATTATTTATTTATATAGCACCATTAATTCCATGGTGCTGTACATGTAAAAAAAAGGGGGATTACATACAGGGTTATAGATATCGTTAACATTAAACAAATTTACAGTGACATATAGGTTAGTAGGTTTACTGTTAACGATATCTATAACCCTGTATGTAACCCCCCTTTTCACATGTACAGCACCATGGAATTAATGGTGCTATATAAATAAATAATAACAAAATATTGAGATGAACTTTTGTTAATGACCATATACTTATTTTACACCGTAATTTGCAAAATAAATCTTGCCAAATCAGACAAGGTAACATAGTAACATACTTATTAAGGTTGAAGGAAGACTATAAAGTCCATCTAGTTCAACCCATAGCCTAACCTAACATGCCCTAACATGTTGATCCAGAGGAAGGCAAAAAAAAACCATGTGGCAAATAGTAAGCTCCACTTTGGGGAAAAAATTCCTTCCCGACTCCACATACGGCAATTAGACTAGTTCCCTGGATCAACGCCCTATCAAGGAATCTAGTATATATACCCTGCAACATTATACAGTTAGGTCCATATATATTTGGACAGAGACAACATTTTTCAATTTTGGTTATAGACATTACCACAATGAATTTTAAACAAAACAATTCAGATGCAGTTGAAGTTCAGACTTTCAGCTTTCATTTGAGGGTATCCGCATTAAAATTGGATGAAGGGTTTAGGAGTATCAGCTCCTTAACATGTGCCACCCCTGTTTTTAAAGGGACCAAAAGTAATTGGACAATTGACTCCAAGGCTATTTCATGGACAGGTGTGGGCAATCCCTTTGTTATGTCATTCACAATTAAGCAGATAAAAGGCCTGGAGTTGATTTGAGGTGTGGTGCTTGCATTTGGAAGGTTTTGCTGTGAAGTAAACATGCGGTCAAATGAGCTCTCCATGCAGGTGAAAGTCGTAGTTACTCACCGATAACGGTGTTTCTCGGAGCCCATGACAGCACTACGGAGAGAGGGGATCCGCCCTTCAGGGACAGGAAACCTACAGATAAAAGGGCGGTACCTCTCCCTCGCATCAGTTGGTTTACAGAGCATCGGAGGACCTCCAGGTTAGTTTACAACAGAGAAAAAATCATATTACAACATTTCTTAAAAGAGGAACCCCGTGCCTATACTCATACTATATACACTATATACATTATATGTAATTAAAGGTGCTCACCGCACTCGTGATGGGAGGGAATAAGCGAGTGCTGTCATGGGCTCCGAGAAACACCGTTATCGGTGAGTAACTACGACTTTCTCGGTCTCCCATGACAGCACTACGGAGAGAATTGCAGAGACTAAGCTTAGGGAGGGACCACCGCCTCGAGAACCCTTCGTCTGAAGGTTAAGTCAGACACAGAGGCTAGATTTAATCTATAGTGTCTAAAAAAGGTCGATGGTGATGACCAGGTGGCCGCTTTACAGATTTGCTCTATTGATACCTCTGACCTCTCAGCCCATGAGGTAGCTACTGCTCTTGTGGAATGTGCTCTTATACCATCTGGGATCTCATTCCCCGAGGATGAATATGCCAAGACTATCGCCTCCTTTATCCACCTTGCCAAAGTACCCTTGGATGCCCGAAATCCTTTTCTGGGACCCTGGAAACAGACAAACAGAGAGCCTTCCTTCCTATACTCTCTGGTGGAATCTAAGTATTGGATTAGGCACCTTCTGACGTCTAGATTATGGAAGTTCTGCTCTTTCTCATTTTTTGGGTTTGGACAAAAGGATGGCAGGGAGACTTCTTGTGACCTATGGAATTTTGATGCCACTTTTGGCAAATAGGCCGGGTCAGGTCTAAGAGTGACTCTATCATCTAATATTTTAGTGAAGGGTGGATTAGAGGATAAGGCTTGAATGTCACTTATTCTGCGTGCGGATGTTAACGCTACCAAGAGAATGGTTTTAAGTGATAAAGTTTTAATGGGAATCGTTTCTATGGGTTCGAATGGAGGACCCGTTAACGCCGAGAGGACTAAATTTAAGTCCCATGAGGGCACTTTCTGATAGACTAATGGCTTTGATCTTGTCACCGCCTTAACAAATCTAATTATCCATGGGTTGGCCGCAATATTATGGTTATAGAGTGCTCCTAGAGCTGCTATTTGTACTTTAAGAGTACTAACCGACAACCCCTGTTCCAGACCTTTTTGTAGGAACTCCAGTATTTTAGGAATTGAGGGCCCATCTTGGACTTTTACTTTGGAGACGGACAGAAATTTTTTCCATGTCTTCCCATATATTCTAGTAGTGATGGGTTTTCTACTTTTTAACAACGTGGTGACTAAGTTATCTGAGAAACCCCTTTCTTTTAATAGTCCCCGTTCAAAAACCAGGCTGTCAAATGTAAGTTCGAGTCCTGTGGGTGGAAGATCGGCCCTTGATGTAGAAGGTCTGGTATATTCGGCAGGACCCATGGGTCCGAGACCGAAAGCATCCTCAGCCAGGAGAACCACGTCCTTTTTGGCCAGAACGGGGCTATGAGGATCATTTTCGCTTTGTCCTCTCTGACTTTCCGAATGACTGCCGGGATCAGAATAGTTGGAGGAAAAGCATAAGTTAATTTTTGAGTCCACGGAATCATAAAGGCATCTAGAGCCTGTGGATTCCCTACCGGGTTCAGTGAGCAGAATTTGTTCACCTTTTTGTTTTTGTAATTGGCGAATAGATCTATTGTCGGTGCTCCCCACATTTTTGTGATCTGATCATAGATGGATTGGTTTAGGGACCACTCGCCTTGTTTTAACAGTGATCGACTCAGGTAATCTGCTCTCTCGTTGTTTGAACCCTGAATGTGTAGCGCAGAGAGGGATAGTAGATTTTCTTCTGCAAGGTTGAAAATTTTGGCTGAAGAACTCATGAGTGCCTGAGACCTTGTTCCTCCCTGGTGGTTTATATACGCTACAGTCACTTTGTTGTCCGAAAAGATTCGGACATGATGTCCCTGAATATAGGTCAGAAAAGAAAGAAGAGCCTGAAGCACTGCCCAAAGTTCTTTTTGGTTTGAGGATGCTGATATTTCCTGAACTGACCAGGTTCCCTGAGCCACTCTGTCCCCCATGTGAGCCCCCCACCCTGTGGGACTCGCATCAGTTGTTATCACCCGGGATATTTGTGTCACCCAAGGAACTCCCTTTGATAAGTTTTGGCTTTCTGCCCACCAACGCAGGGAATGAATAACTGAGGAATTCAGGGTGATTCGACTTTCCAAATTGTCTTTTAGTATTGACTGCCATTCGAGTACGTGCCACTGAAGTTCTCTTGTGTGGAACTGTGCGAAGGGTATCGCTGGTAGGCATGAGGACAGAGAGCCTAGTAGTGACATTGCTCTCCTTAGAGTCATGGAAGGATGGTGAAAGGTTCGCGCTATCATGGCTAATATGTTGTCTTTTTTGGGGTTTGGAAGTCGGCATTCTTGGACTCGGGAGTCTAATGTCAGACCTAGGAACTCCTGTACTTGACAGGGTTCCAACTTTGATTTTTTTAAGTTTATGAGCCCCCCCCCCCCCCCCCCAAAGTCCGTCAAGATAATCATTACCCGGTCCCTCTGTTCTTTGCAACTTTGGGCCGAGTTGCTTACGATGAGAAAGTCGTCTAGGTAAGGGACTATTAATATATTTTGTTCCCTATGTGGGCCATCATTTCCGCTATTACCTTCGTGAATATTCGAGGAGCTATAGAGATTCCGAACGGAAGAGCTCTGTACTGAAAAAATCTTAATTGTCCTTTTAAGGGAACTGCCAATCTCAGGAATTTTTGAGACTGATTGTGGATGGGCACATGATAATATGCATCGGTTAGTTCTATCACGACCATGTAGCAATTCGGAAACAGGATTTTTATGGTGGACTTTATTGTTTCCATTTTGAATTTGTAATTTTTTACGTATTTGTTCAGGTTTTTTAGATTTATAATGGTCCGAAAGGACCCATCGGGTTTTGGTACTAAAAAAAGAGGGGAGAAAAACCCTTCTCCTACTTCCTGAGGAGGGATTTCTTGAATCACAGATTTTTGCAGTAGGGAAATAATTTCTTTCTCTAAAGCTGCTTGTTCTGCCACTGAAGATCTTATTTTCGTTTCTATGTACTTCCGGGGAGGAAAAGAAATAAAATCTATTTTTAGACCGTACTGTATGATGTTTAGAATCCAGGTGTTGTTGGATATTTTCTTCCAGGCGGGAAGGAATGATGTGAGTCTTCCCCCTACCGTAGGGCACAATGTCATTTGGAGGGTTTTTTGTCGCGAGAGGTGTTGCCAAAGAGGTAACCTCTATCCCTTCTCCTGCCTTCTTCCCATTTATTCTGCTCCCTGGGGGGTCTGCGGCGGAAAAATCTCCGATTCCGAAAGGACTGCCTGAATGGGGCTGGGCCCAAATTTGGAAACCCCTTCTTTTTGTCTCCTGCTTTTTGGAGGATGTCATCCAGGGTCTCTCCAAACAGAAAATTTCCTTCACACGGAATAGAACATAGCTTTAGCTTTGTCTGGAGATCCCCAGGCCAGCTTTTGAGCCATAAGGTTCTTCTGGCTGCGTTGGAGAGAGCAGCGGCCTTAGATGTTAACCGTACAGAGTCTGCCGAGGAGTCCGCCAGGAATGCTGCTGCTGCTCTAATTGCAGGGATAGAATCCAGTAATTTATTCCTGGGTAGCCCGTCTCTAATTTGACTCTCTAATTGATCAATCCACACCATCAGAGATCTGGAGGTGCAGGTAGCCGCAACAATAGGTCTCAAGCTACCCCCAGCCGATTCCCATGCCCCTTTAAGAAATGTGTCTGCTTTCTTATCTAAAGGGTCTCTGAGGGTACCCATGTCCTCGAACAGGAGCGCAAATTTTTTCGAGGCTTTTGCCACCGCTACATCCAACTTTGGTGCCTTATCCCAGGAAGTGGATGCGTCATCTTCAAAGGGATACTTCCTTTTAAGCGAGGGCACCGAAGAGTTTCTCCTATCTGGTTTTTCCCATTCTTTTTTAATTAGGGATTGGACATTGGGATTTAGAGGAAAGGTTTTCCGTTTTTTTTGTCCCAAGCCACCAAACATTACGTCTTGGGCTGTTTTGTCAGGTTTAGGCTCCTCCACCCCCATAGTAGCCCTAACGGCTCTCACTAAGGCATTCACTTCCTCGAGTGGAAAACAATGTCGGCCTGAATCTTCCTCGGAGGAGGATAGGGAGGAGTCAGAATCGTCCGAATCTGCGTCTTCAGATGAGGATCGGACAGAGTGGGATTGTACTGTTTCCTTTACTTTATCTTTTCCTTTTTTGGAGGAAGATACAGCATTCTGAACCTAAGATCTAATAATATTTTTTAGCTCGGATGCAAAGTCGGGAGTCTCCTCACATAGCACACGCTGGATACATGATTTACAAAGCTTTTTGTCCCAGGCTACTGGTAAAGTTTTGTCACAGATGGGGCAGGATTTGTTTTTCCTTTTCTCCAACTTCTTCTTTCCCTATTAAGGGAGAAGAGGGAGCCCTATTATAATATATACATTCACGAAGATCAACTCACCATTCGGACGTGCAGGCAGGTACCGGTTCTGGAGGGGGCCCTGGGTCTGGAATGGAAGGTTCCCGAGGAGGTGAATTAGTCTTCGCAGCAGACCTGCTGCGCTGTGTAGAACGACTGCTAGACCCATTCCTGGCGCTCTAAGGGTCTGTTTTCTTATGGTGCTGCTGCCTCGGCTGCAGCTCCTGTGGATCGCTGTCCTCCATGATTTATAGGGAGATGGTGCGACAACTATGTGTGCACCATCTCCCTATTTGTATTTGGCGCCACCTCCGGCGTTCCCCGCACTTCCGGTCCTGCGTCACGTCCTCCAGGGAGAAAGGAAGCTACCGCGCATGCGCGCGGCGATGACCCGGAAGTCCTGCCGCATTTCCGGAGCGGCGGCCATCTTAGTACACCCGGAGCGTGCGCTTGTCGGCACAGAAGCTCCGGGTGATCCAGCGCCCCTTCTTCACATCGGAATCGGCGGCGTTCTCCCTCCGCCCACCCTGAAGAACCCCTCGGTTCCAGCGGTGGCGGCTTCGGGAGCCGGACAAGCCGCGGCAGGAGCCTCCTCGCTGCCGGAACTCGACCGCCCGGTCCCGGTCCATCGGTCTTCCTAACAGGTACCACCGAAAAGAGGTTCCCTGTTCAGGGACAGGAAACCAACTGATGCGAGGGAGAGGTACCGCCCTTTTATCTGTAGGTTTCCTGTCCCTGAAGGGCGGATCCCCTCTCTTCGTAGTGCTGTCATGGGAGACCGAGAAACAAGCCATCCTTAAGCTGCGAAAACAGAAAAAACCCATCCGAGAAATTGCTACAATATTAGGAGTGGCAAAATCTACCGTTTGGTACATCCTGAGAAAGAAAGAAAGCACTGGTGAACTCATCAATGCAAAAAGATCTGGGCGCCCATGGAAGACAACAGTGGTGGATGATCGCAGAATAATCTCCATGGTGAAGAGAAACCCCTTCACAACAGCCAACCAAGTGACCAACACTCTCCAGGAGGTCGGCGTATCAATATCCAAATCTACCATAAAGAGAAGACTGCATGAAAGTAAATACAGAGGGTTCACTGCACGGTGCAAGCCACTCATAAGCATCAAGAATAATAATAATCTAAATAAGCCAGCACAGTTCTGGAAGAACATTCTTTGGACAGATGAAACCAAGATCAACCTCTACCAGAATGATGGAAAGAGAAAAGTATGGCGCAGGCGTGGTACAGGTCATGATCCAAAGCATACCACATCATCTGTAAAACACGGCGGAAGCAGTGTGATGGCTTGGGCATGCATGGCTGCCAGTGGCACTGGGTCACTAGTGTTTATTGATGATGTGACACAGGACAGAAGCAGCCGAATGAATTCTGAGGTATTCAGAGCCGCCATACTGTGTGCTCAGATCCAGCCAAATGCAGCCAAACTGATTGGTCGTCGTTTCATACTACAGATGGACAATGACCCAAAACATAAAGCCAAAGCAACCCAGAAGTTTATTAAAGCAAAGAAGTGGAATATTCTTGAATGGCCAAGTCAGTCACCTGATCTCATCCCAATTGAGCAGCATTTCACTTGTTAAAGACTAAACTTCAGACAGAAAGGCCCACAAACAAACAGCAACTGAAAACCACAGCAGTGAGGGCCTGGCAGAGCATCAAAAAGGAAGAAACACAGCGTCTGGTGATGTCCATGAGTTCAAGACTTCAGATAGTCATTCCCAACAAAGGGTTTTCAACCAAATACTAAAAATGAACATTTTATTTAAAACTATTGAATCTATCCAATTGCTTTTGGTCTCTTTAAAAACAGGATGGCACATATTAAGGAGCTGAAACTCCTAAACCCTTCATCCAATTTTAATGTGGATACCCTCAAATGAAAGCTGAAAGTCTGAACTTCAACTGCATCTGAATTGTTTTGTTTAAAATTCATTGTGGTAATGTCTATAACCAAAATTAGAAAAATGTTGTCTCTGTCCAAATATATATGGACTTAACTGTACTTTTCAAGAAAGGCATCCAGTCCCCTCTTAAATTTTAGTAATGAATCACTCATTACAACATCATACGGCAGAGAGTTCCATAGTCTCACTGCTCTTACAGTAAAGAATCCGCGTCTGTTATTATGCTTAGATAAAAAGAACCCGGCACTCAACTTAAGTCAAATTGATGGTTTTTTATTTCGTAGTACGAAAAACGTTTCGGCCTGGTCTGGCCTTCGTCAGTTACTACAATGTTGTAAAGAAAATAGATAATAAGTACATCTGTGATTACATCTGTAAACACATCAGTGGATACATACAGTGTAAGATAAATAAATAAACGGAATAAAGAAAATGAACAGAACAAACAGAAGCAAACAAAAGTATATACAGTGTGTCAAAAGGTCCTGGTATGGCGATGTTAGGAACCAACAATATGAGGAGTACACTAGTGAATCCCAGCCCCCCTGGTGGTGAAAGGGTATGGAGAGTAAAGTGCCCCGTATCGTACCGTACTGAGAGGTGTCTGGGAAAATGTTGAGGGAATACTCCAAAAGGCGTGGTGAACTCCAAGGAGATCCCTAGGAAGGAGAAAAACCCCGTGGTAGGAGCTACTGTCGATCGGCTATAGTAAGACCGTACCGGAAATATGAGAGGCCCCAGTGAGTGCTAATACCTTGAAAAATGTAAGCCTCCGGTCAAAAGACGCGGCTGCAGATACTGCTGCAGGCTGTGGAGAAGGAAGCAGTGAAGTCAGGGTACATGTCCGATGGCGAAGTAGCCAAGTGGTGTGACATGCTGGGTGGCGACATAGCCCCTGAGGAGAGAATTACCTGAGGGAGAAGAGGGTCCGGACGCGGTGTCCACCGCTGTCAGAGGGGCTTGCCCGAGTGAGGAGACGCCAATGCGGCGTTCCTTATGTGCGCGCCGGTCCAACCGGAAGTGATGTACCGGAAGTGACCACATGTTGTTACCCGCGATTGACAGGAGTGAGCCAGCCAATCGGGTGACTCCACAATAGGGAGGCGGGACATAACAAGGTGTGCACTGTGAAGTGTAACAGAGGAACAGCCTCAGATGGTACGGAATAGTGATAGCAGCGCTGAAAAGGTGGAGGTGGGGGTTATTCATATCATATCCGCTGTGACCCCGTGGATAGGCAGAAGAGTCCTGGTGGCTCAATATAGGCGGCTCTAGGAAGATAGATAAATATGTTAGAGATATGCATATAATAAAAAACAGGAAAAGTATGTGATTAATATGATAAGTATGCAATAACAACCAAGTCACAATGCACATAATTGACAACTGTGAGTATCAAAATGTTAGAGTCCCTAATATTGAGACATCCCTATGCAAATTAAGTAAAAGAGACAAGGTCATAGTCCCTATTAAGACCTTTAGGATGCAGGGTATCGAGGGTGTGGATCCAGAACGCCTCCCTACGTTTTAGGGAGGCTAATCTGTCACCCCCTCGTCTGGGCGCTGGGACCTGCTCGATTACCTGGAACATAAGTTGAGAAATGTTGTGGCCTTTCGATATACACTTCCTAAAATCCACAAGAACCTTGAGCATCGCCCTGGACGTCCGATAGTGGCAGCCACTAACTCTATATTGTCCCCAATAGCTATCTTTCTAGAAAAAATCTTGACCCCCCCATATCCAATCCACTAGGTCATTTCTACTGGATACTGGGGCCTTTTTGGGAACAATACGGGACTTGGGTAGTGTACCAGCCGATGCTATATTAGCATCACTGGACGTAAAAGATTTATACACTTCCATTCCCCACGTGGATGGTATTAATTCTATCAAAAAACTTCTATCTACCACAGGGACCCATAAGCAACAAATTGACTTAGTGGTGGAACTACTCACACTGGTTCTCGATTCAAATCACTTCTTGTTCCAGGACCAATACTACCTACAGATACGGGGGACCGCAATGGGCTCCAACGTGGCGCCCCCTTACGCTAACAGCTATATGGCAGATTTTGAGGAGAGCATCATCTACCCTGACTCACGCTTCCAAGAAAACGTTTTACTCTGGAAGCGTTACATAGACGATATTTTTTGCGTTTGGGGCGGCACATTGGAGTCCTTCCGGTCCTTTGTGGATTTTCTTAACACCGCGTGGCCTGGCATCTCCTTTACCATGGCTCATGACCTGCACAGAATGAATTTTCTGGACACAGTGGTCATCAAAGACCACACGGGTAGGTTAAGCACTGATATCTACATAAAGAACACTGACCGGAATAGCCTATTGCACTTTGAGAGTCTACATCCCAGAGCCATCAAAAAAGCGATCCCTAAATCCCAAATCCAGCGGGTAACCCGCATAGTCTCGGACAACGAGCTACGGACACAAAGAGTGTCAGAGATGGAAGCCAAATTTCATGCACGAGGTTATCCTAACTCGTTCCTTCAAGAATCCCAGACACCTAACCCTAACAACAGGTCAAAGTCTAATAAACGTGTTCCATTTGTTCATTCCTTCCACCCTTTTGCTTATATTCTCCATAAAAATATACGCCAACACTGGCATCTACTCACAACTGCCCACCCAAACATCCCGGAGTTTAAGGAACCTTTCCTCCCGTGTTTTAGAAGACCCCGTAACCTAAGAGATACACTGGTAGAGCCGACGTAGGACCAGACAAAAAGGCACCCACCCAACGGTTCCTTCAGAACCCTCGTCTAGGGACCTTCCCTTGTCTCCACTGCACCCAATGCAGCAATGTTCTTAAGGGCAGCTCATTTCACCACCCACGTTCCGGCAGATCGTTTCCTATTAAGAACTATTTCAATTGTGACTCGGCCTATGTAATTTACCTCATCAAGTGCCCATGCGGCATGCTTTATGTGGGAGAGACAACCCGGTCCATTCGGGAACGCATCTCAAAACATAAGTCCACGATCAGGTGTGGCAACACGCTCCTACCCATCCCACAACATTTTATATCGAAAGGCCACAACATTTCTCAACTTATGTTCCAGGTAATCGAGCAGGTCCCAGCGCCCAGACGAGGGGGTGACAGATTAGCCTCCCTAAAACGTAGGGAGGCGTTCTGGATCCACACCCTCGATACCCTGCATCCTAAAGGTCTTAATAGGGACTATGACCTTGTCTCTTTTACTTAATTTGCATAGGGATGTCTCAATATTAGGGACTCTAACATTTTGATACTCACAGTTGTCAATTATGTGCATTGTGACTTGGTTGTTATTGCATACTTATCATATTAATCACATACTTTTCCTGTTTTTTATTATATGCATATCTCTAACATATTTATCTATCTTCCTAGAGCCGCCTATATTGAGCCACCAGGACTCTTCTGCCTATCCACGGGGTCACAGCGGATATGATATGAATAACCCCCACCTCCACCTTTTCAGCGCTGCTATCACTATTCCGTACCATCTGAGGCTGTTCCTCTGTTACACTTCACAGTGCACACCTTGTTATGTCCCGCCTCCCTATTGTGGAGTCACCCGATTGGCCGGCTCACTCCTGTCAATCGCGGGTAACAACATGCGGTCACTTCCGGTACATCACTTCCGGTTGGACCGGCGCGCACATAAGGAACGCCGCATTGGCGTCTCCTCACTCGGGCAAGCCCCTCTGACAGCGGTGGACACCGCGTCCGGACCCTCTTCTCCCTCAGGTAATTCTCTCCTCAGGGGCTATGTCGCCACCCAGCATGTCACACCACTTGGCTACTTCGCCATCGGACATGTACCCTGACTTCACTCCTTCCTTCTCCACAGCCTGCAGCAGTATCTGCAGCCGCGTCTTTTGACCGGAGGCTTACATTTTTCAAGGTATTAGCACTCACTGGGGCCTCTCATATTTCCGGTACGGTCTTACTATAGCCGATCGACAGTAGCTCCTACCACGGGGTTTTTCTCCTTCCTAGGGATCTCCTTGGAGTTCACCACGCCTTTTGGAGTATTCCCTCAACATTTTCCCAGACACCTCTTAGTACGGTACGATACGGGGCACTTTACTCTCCATACCCTTTCACCACCAGGGGGGCTGGGATTCACTAGTGTACTCCTCATATTGTTGGTTCCTAACATCGCCATACCAGGACCTTTTGACACACTGTATATACTTTTGTTTGCTTCTGTTTGTTCTGTTCATTTTCTTTATTCCGTTTATTTATTTATCTTACACTGTATGTATCCACTGATGTGTTTACAGATGTAATCACAGATGTACTTATTATCTATTTTCTTTACAACATTGTAGTAACTGACGAAGGCCAGACCAGGCCGAAACGTTTTTCGTACTACGAAATAAAAAACCATCAATTTGACTTAAGTTGAGTGCCGGGTTCTTTTTATCTATATATACGGCTTGGGAACCTACCCGTGCACCTTAGTAGCTGTGCCCACGTCTTTTGATTCACTATATTATCCCCATACGTGTTGGCACGCACACTTGGTCATGTCCACCAACACCTTCTCCTACAATGTAGAAGAGACCACTAGTATCCTATCCCACTCTGTTTATCCGTGTGATTTTCTCAAAACTGCACCTCGTGAGACGAGAGGACGGGATCTGGAACGAGAAGTAAGACACCATATAAACATCGAACTTCACTGTGCAACATTGTCCGAGTACCTGCGGGTACAACGCATTCCGAGGGGCCTGAGGGTTCCACTACGCCCTACACTCTTCCGTGACTCTCCAGAATATTGCACTAAATTTGAACACATTCTTAATAAGTGCTCCCTAGACCTAATTACTCTCACCATAGAACACCTACAAAAAGAGATTGAGGCCAGCTCTGAACGGGTCAAGGCTATTGAGATTCAGCTTTCATCCACAGGCACTCCAGAGGAGCTGAACCAACTAAAATCCGAAATCAAGACGAAAACTGAACAACACCGTAGAGACATAGAGAACAGGAAACGACTGAAATTCGCCCGGGATACCGAGGACTACGAGGCGAAAAGGGAGTACAGATGGCAGGACAATTACTCCTCCTCCCGCTCCAACGTAAGAACTGGACATCGCTCTTCCACGGACTACTCCACCTCGGGATCGGAGCAAGACAGGAGTTCCTCCATTCCCAGCACATCCCGTTTTTTAGGTCCACGTACCCAACGAGGCAAAAAAAGAGGACGCGGAGGAGCCAGAGATCTCGGCAGAGACACAGACCTTACACGGATCACACGATCTCAGGTACTGAGTCTCTAATCGTGAACATTTCTTCCAGAACCCTGGGTGCATCGGACTGTAGCGTTCTACAAAAAGGTCTTTCCTTCTGTCCTACTTATCGCTATCGGACCTTTGACTTGGACATGGACCTTCAAAGGTTCTTCAGGTCTTTGAGGTTAAAAGTGTATTTCTCTGATCCACAGAACAACATGGTAAACACCTTACGAGCCCCTGTAGCGCCTCAACTCCTAACAGCGGAGAGTTTGGGTTTACGCACCAAAAGCCCATTCAGACCCCCACGGGGCTCCCACGCCCTCGAGACATTTATACAATTCATTCAAAACTCTTTTCAGTCACTCCGGGGGGAGGTTGAAATGGGACACCTTTACTATCCCCCTAATTTAACGTTAAGTGAACGTCAGTCGTTACAATCACTCCAGTCTGACTCCAGCTTAATAATTAAACCCGCAGACAAAGGGGGTGCTATTGTGATCATGGATAAGAGTGACTACTTGAATGAAATCAGGAGACAATTAGATAATACCACCATATACCAGAGATTGGATTCTAATCCCACTCAAGCCATTAGAAACAGAATCTCAAGCATACTACAGCGATACACGGCACTAGGGGTCCTAGACCTTAAAACTTGCAACTATCTCACCAATGACCATCCGGTGACCCCAGTGTTCTACACACTTCCTAAAATCCACAAGAACCTTGAGCATCCCCCTGGACGTCCGATAGTGGCAGCCACTAACTCTATATTGTCCCCAATAGCTATCTTTCTAGAAAAAAATCTTGACCCCCCATATCCAATCCACTAGGTCACTTCTACTGGATACTGGGGCCTTTTTGGGAACAATACGGGACTTGGGTAGTGTACCAGCCGATGCTATATTAGCATCACTGGACGTAAAAGATTTATACACTTCCATTCCCCACGTGGATGGTATTAATTCTATCAAAAAACTTCTATCTACCACAGGGACCCATAAGCAACAAATTGACTTAGTGGTGGAACTACTCACACTGGTTCTCGATTCAAATCACTTCTTGTTCCAGGACCAATACTACCTACAGATACGGGGGACCGCAATGGGCTCCAACGTGGCGCCCCCTTACGCTAACAGCTATATGGCAGATTTTGAGGAGAGCATCATCTACCCTGACTCACGCTTCCAAGAGAACGTTTTACTCTGGAAGCGTTACATAGACGATATTTTTTGCGTTTGGGGCGGCACGTTGGAGTCCTTCCGGTCCTTTGTGGATTTTCTTAACACCGCGTGGCCTGGCATCTCCTTTACCATGGCTCATGACCTGCACAGAATGAATTTTCTGGACACAGTGGTCATCAAAGACCACACGGGTAGGTTAAGCACTGATATCTACATAAAGAACACTGACCGGAATAGCCTATTGCACTTTGAGAGTCTACATCCCAGAGCCATCAAAAAAGCGATCCCTAAATCCCAAATCCAGCGGGTAACCCGCATAGTCTCGGACAACGAGCTACGGACACAAAGAGTGTCAGAGATGGAAGCCAAATTTCATGCACGAGGTTATCCTAACTCGTTCCTTCAAGAATCCCAGACACCTAACCCTAACAACAGGTCAAAGTCTAATAAACGTGTTCCATTTGTTCATTCCTTCCACCCTTTTGCTTATATTCTCCATAAAAATATACGCCAACACTGGCATCTACTCACAACTGCCCACCCAAACATCCCGGAGTTTAAGGAACCTTTCCTCCCGTGTTTTAGAAGACCCCGTAACCTAAGAGATACACTGGTAGAGCCGACGTAGGACCAGACAAAAAGGCACCCACCCAACGGTTCCTTCAGAACCCTCGTCTAGGGACCTTCCCTTGTCTCCACTGCACCCAATGCAGCAATGTTCTTAAGGGCAGCTCATTTCACCACCCACGTTCCGGCAGATCGTTTCCTATTAAGAACTATTTCAATTGTGACTCGGCCTATGTAATTTACCTCATCAAGTGCCCATGCGGCATGCTTTATGTGGGAGAGACAACCCGGTCCATTCGGGAACGCATCTCAAAACATAAGTCCACGATCAGGTGTGGCAACACGCTCCTACCCATCCCACAACATTTTATATCGAAAGGCCACAACATTTCTCAACTTATGTTCCAGGTAATCGAGCAGGTCCCAGCGCCCAGACGAGGGGGTGACAGATTAGCCTCCCTAAAACGTAGGGAGGCGTTCTGGATCCACACCCTCGATACCCTGCATCCTAAAGGTCTTAATAGGGACTATGACCTTGTCTCTTTTACTTAATTTGCATAGGGATGTCTCAATATTAGGGACTCTAACATTTTGATACTCACAGTTGTCAATTATGTGCATTGTGACTTGGTTGTTATTGCATACTTATCATATTAATCACATACTTTTCCTGTTTTTTATTATATGCATATCTCTAACATATTTATCTATCTTCCTAGAGCCGCCTATATTGAGCCACCAGGACTCTTCTGCCTATCCACGGGGTCACAGCGGATATATGAATAACCCCCACCTCCACCTTTTCAGCGCTGCTATCACTATTCCGTACCATCTGAGGCTGTTCCTCTGTTACACTTCACAGTGCACACCTTGTTATGTCCCGCCTCCCTATTGTGGAGTCATCCGATTGGCCGGCTCACTCCTGTCAATCGCGGGTAACAACATGCGGTCACTTCCGGTACATCACTTCCGGTTGGACCGGCGCGCACATAAGGAACGCCGCATTGGCGTCTCCTCACTCGGGCAAGCCCCTCTGACAGCGGTGGACACCGCGTCCGGACCCTCTTCTCCCTCAGGTAATTCTCTCCTCAGGGGCTATGTCGCCACCCAGCATGTCACACCACTTGGCTACTTCGCCATCGGACATGTACCCTGACTTCACTCCTTCCTTCTCCACAGCCTGCAGCAGTATCTGCAGCCGCGTCTTTTGACCGGAGGCTTACATTTTTCAAGGTATTAGCACTCACTGGGGCCTCTCATATTTCCGGTACGGTCTTACTATAGCCGATCGACAGTAGCTCCTACCACGGGGTTTTTCTCCTTCCTAGGGATCTCCTTGGAGTTCACCACGCCTTTTGGAGTATTCCCTCAACATTTTCCCAGACACCTCTCAGTACGGTACGATACGGGGCACTTTACTCTCCATACCCTTTCACCACCAGGGGGGCTGGGATTCACTAGTGTACTCCTCATATTGTTGGTTCCTAACATCGCCATACCAGGACCTTTTGACACACTGTATATACTTTTGTTTGCTTCTGTTTGTTCTGTTCATTTTCTTTATTCCGTTTATTTATTTATCTTACACTGTATGTATCCACTGATGTGTTTACAGATGTAATCACAGATGTACTTATTATCTATTTTCTTTACAACATTGTAGTAACTGACGAAGGCCAGACCAGGCCGAAACGTTTTTCGTACTACGAAATAAAAAACCATCAATTTGACTTAAGTTGAGTGCCGGGTTCTTTTTATCTATATATACGGCTTGGGAACCTACCCGTGCACCTTAGTAGCTGTGCCCACGTCTTTTGATTCACTATGTTATTATGCTTAAACGTTCTTTCCTCCAGACGTAGAGGATGCCCCCTTGTCCCTGTCTCAGGTCTATGATTAAAAAGATCATCAGAAAGGTCTTTGTACTGTCCTCTCATATATTTATACATTAAAATAAGATCACCCCAGGTGATTTTCTGGATTTGTTTTCTCATTTTGACTCTCATAGTTGTGGTCTACCTATGATGTCAATTACAGACCTGTCTCATCTTTTTAAGTGGGAGAACTTGCACAACTGGTTGCTGACTAAATACTTTTTCCCCACTGTACATCAATAAATAGATCTCTTAGACTTGATGTACTTTGAAAATCCATGTCACAATGGCCCTACAATCCTTTGAAAATGTAAAACTCAATGTCCATCCATGTAGCTTGGCAGCTCCTCAGTGTTCATCCTCCCTATTGGTAAATCTCCACCCACCTAGCCTGACTGACAGCTCCTCAGTGTGCATACTCCCTGCCGCAGCTGCTAAACCTCCACCCACCTAGGCTGACTGACAGCTCTTCAGTGTGCATACTCGCTGCTGCTGTTAAATCTCCAAACACCTAGCCTGACTGACAGCTCCTCAGTGTCCATCCTCCCTGCTGCTGAATCTCCACCCACCTAGCCTGACTGACAGCTCTTCGGTGTTCTCTCCTTCCGCTACTGCCTAAATCTCTCACTGGTCAGAACAGGCTGCAGCTGTCAGTCAGGTTGGGTGAGGGGCGGAGGCAGAATTACACTTGGACTCATCAGTTCTCTCACTTGTTTGCTGGATTCATTTTATGATCAAGATTATTGAGCCAATTAGAGAGCCATTCTTATGTAAATTTTTAAGTAATTAATTTTTAAAGTATACACTCTGTATTGTGTAATCTGGCAACAGGATAAATCATCATTATCACTTCGGAGAGGGTCAGGCTCTTGGCACTCACACGAATAGATGATTGAAGATACCGCGCTGCAGATTCCTAATTTTCCTTTTTTTTAAGTGGTTGTGAATTGTAAAAGTGAATAAGAAAGACTACAGTACCATTCACAATGCACAAAGCTGTATCACCTGTGGGGGACCACAGGATCTTGAACAAGTTAATTGGTGGGGGGCTGGGAGTCAGACCCCACCTATTTAAACTGATGAACCATCATAAAAACAGGCCATCAATATTAAAGTCCTTGAAATGTTTCTTAACTATATAGGTGCTGGTTAATATTTATTGTAGATTTTTCCAGTAGCCAAAGCCAGCTGACTGGTCAATCATGTGCTGAGCTAAACTAAATTAGAATCTCAGTGAAGCCCCAGCCTTTACACTTCATCAGACGGATTCCCAGAAACCCTTTAAGACTGACCATAAATATGAGCGGGATCTCAACGTTAGGTGATAGATTAGTAGAGTTGAGGGAAAAGATTTGCAGGACCCCTGGTGAAGAGGCTGCTTTGGTAGTCAATGGCTACTGTACCAGAGGTCTGCAAACCTCCTCCTACCTGCGAGGAACCTTGGTGCCTCTTTTGATTAATGTACCCAATGTCCATGTGTCACACCGGGCCTATCAATCAGAAAAGTAGACGGGGAAGCCAGCAAGTAGGAGGACGTCTGCAGGTCTCTGCTCCGGCAGCCATGGACTACCGGCATGACTACCACGATGACTGTTGGACCAAGGTCCTACCAATGTTTTTTGGGTTTTTTTGTTCAACTTAGAAATTAGTTATTTTTTACTGATAGTTTTGAAAGCCAAAAATGAATAATCTCTAAGGTTTTAATGATATGAACGCTGGTCAGAACAGGGTTCTTTTCCGAAGTTTGGAAGTAGACGTTCATAATTGTGTAATGTGTGTTGATTTCTGTTTCTGGAAGAACATGGTAAAAACTCGTCCATCATTGCATTCCACAAGTCCAAACGTATTTCCACACCTTCAAGGAATATTTGTAAATGGCGAACAATGGATATTGAAAAATAATGACCAATGCCGACAATAGGCATTAAGAGGTCCCCTGTGTAAGCTACAGTACCCATTCATGTGCTATAGATAAACTGTGTCAATCTTTGCTCTTGTGCTATATATTGTGGACTGTATTTGGCCTGGCCATTCTTTATAGGGGCGGCGGGCTGTTCACAGATAACGTCGGGACATTACTCAGAACTCATTTAAAAAACGTTTAGACAAATAAAACATCCATAAAGGATTAGGGCAGAACAAACATTCTCACTTCTCTATTTATCCAGCACAGAAATAGCCTGATCCTGTCCACACCCCGCTCTGAAAGGAACCCTCTAATTACCCACTAATCACTGTCTAGTGGGCTCTTTCATGTCCAATATCAATGCTTCCTACAGATCTAATGTGTTCATTCTGGCCAATACACATTTATTTATTTGGGGTTGGAGCCAAGATCTTTCCCTTTCGGTAGAACGGCTAAGTCTGAAATTGCTTTATTATTATTATTAATTTAATAAAGGAGGTCATGAACTATAAGGAGCATTTGTGGATAAAGGAAACCTGTTACGTTGAAAATGGTGTCTTATCTGCAGGCAGGAATTATAGAGGAGGAGGAGATGATCAGATTGATATACACTTTTGATGGAAAAATTTCCATAAAACTTGCATTTCATTCATTGAAATGCCGGTTGTGTGTATGCATGTGTCTAGTGGGCGGTCCTACTTAGTGACTGTGCATGCACGGATAGCTGTCCATCACTAGTAGGACCGACCACTGGACTCCTATACACACAAACCCCAGGGATTTCAATAAATAAAATGCAGGTCATACTGAATCTTTCCAACAAACCTATACATCATTCTGCCCAGTCTTGTCTATGCCGTGCTGTCCACGGGTAATTTTTCATGTACAATGTGAATGACTCCCTTTAAGGTGCATTTAGATGAACACATAATCGCCAATGAGTATTTGTAGGAACCAGTGATGAGCGAATGTGTCGGGATAAGGGGTGCTAACAGAGCGTCTTCGGCGTGCTCGAAAAATATGTTCGAGTCCCCGCGGCTGCATGTCTAGCGGCTGTATGTTTCATGACTGTTCTACAGCTACAACACATGCCCAACAAACAGGGAATCCCTGCATGTGATGCGACTGTCTAACAGACGCAAAACATGCAGCTGCGGGGACTCAAACATATTTTTCAAGCACGCCGAAGACCCTCGGTTAGCACCCGAGCATGCTCAGATAACACCTTATCCCAGCACATTTGCTGATCACTAGTTGGAACGTTCCTTTTCTGATTATCCGGCCCAGTAAACATGCCAGTGATCATTTAACAATTGAGAACATTTTTTGTTGTTCGGGTAATCATATTCAGTCAGTAAAAATAAAGTATTGTTATCAGTAGCGCATCACTTGGGTACAAAGCAGATAACATGATGGAAGTAAACAAGCGCCGCCCTAACCACTCGTACATCAGCGGGATTTACATGCTACAAACATCGGTCTTTATTTTCAGACTTAACATAATTAATATTTCACAATTCCTCATCTTTGTCACATTTAGAAGGTTTTTATAACCTAGGTCAGGTCAGCAGTATTCTGGCCATGACGAGTCCATACAGTGTGAGGCCAGCTTTGAAGGTTAGTATATGGCCTTCCATATTCCGGAGGAGCAAAGCCTTAAAGCTTTAGGCTATCCTAACTGCTGATAGACAAATGTTAAAGGGTCAGTCCTGTATGGACTGCGATACCTGGACTGACAACAGTCTCCAAACCTATTTCAGCCTCATTTTCGTATTGACTGAAACGGCGATATATCGCCAACAGAGAAATGGACTGGTCAGCTGAAGGCATGGATGGACTTTTTTTGCAAGAGCTACAAGCCCATGTTTAGGGAGTGAAATCAAGCTGTCAGATTCCCTTTAACTACATGAAATATGCTAGTTTCCGCTTCACACATCCTTGAATCTACAGGAATCAAAGAGGAATCTACTCTCACAAAAGCGAACAATCCTGCAACGCTTACTTTAAAACCTAGTAATGGAGGCCGGGAACAGCTCGTCACAAATTTCAGTAGTTTTCTCTTCTCTTCATCAGTAAAGTTCTCCACGACTCTCCAGAAAATTTTGATAACTTGATGATCTGCAGAATATCCTCCTGAAATGGAAACACAGAAAGGCACAATGAAACAAGTATAGACTGTCCCTGTGGACTCCTGGTTGTAGAGGCCAATTATGAGCGGCACGTTTTCACTGCTCCACCCATCATTCACCAGGACACGCACATGCTTAGAATCCCTTGGTTATACTCACAGTGATTTGTGCATGAATGGATCTCTTATTAAGATCAGTCATAACCCAGTATTGACAGAAAAAAAGCCCTGACGGCTTATAAACAGGTCTATAAGTGACAATACGGAATTAAATTGCAGAAAATATCCCCAATAACATCTCCTTCCTATATACAGTACTATGCTGTGGAAAAAGGTCATTAAGTCAGTGGCATCTGTCATGGATCCTGTAAAAATGGAAAACATGAGGCCAGTGTGAACAGAGCCTATCATCAGTTAATATTCTCCCACTGGAACATTTTTACCCTCAAGTGTACAGTTTTTTTTTGTTAAGGTCACTGATGTGTACAATTGTATTTCTCATTTCAAGGTAATGGCTACCAATCTATATGTTAAATTAAATACCTGAATAGTTTGTGAAGGACTTCAGATCATCAAGACAAATTGGAACTTGTGCTCCTGAAATCAAGACCTACAAAAAGAAAGATATCAAAATCATATATGCAAATAGGTTTAATCTCTGAGCTATGTGTCACTGCAAACACTTCTGCAGCTCTCCTCTCACAGCAATGTCAGCTTTGTCCCCCTCACTGACTATAGTGAGATGAAAACTGGACGTAATTACACTCAGCCCTGCTGTACTATACACTGTAGCTTCAGGGCTATCTATCATTACATCTCACAGGACAAAGCATGTTCTTTTGACCTTTTGGGGTGTGTCCTTCTTTCCTCTGCATGACGCTCCTGCTTATGATTGGTCTACGTCATGAGGGGAAAAAGTACACGCCCCCAGAGAGAAATCTTTGGTAATGCCTTTTTGGACTTATCATAAAATATAACCTGAATTTTACAAGGTAATATCTCTGCAACAGAGAGCAAAAATAAAAAATAAGTTTTAAGCAGCTCTGCAGCCACTACTGCATGATATGGCCAATTTAACATCGCCAACTGTTGTAAGGAAGGGCTTTCTTATAAAAGAGCTGCAGTGGTGATCAGCTGATCGTTGTGCTTGTTCATTCCCATTTTGCTACCCTCATCCAGAGGGCAGCATTGTGGAACAAAGTAAGTCAGCGAGTACAAACTTTGTACTTTTCAAATGCCATCAGGAAGGAATAAAACAAAGCAGTGGCAAAGAATGGTGGAAAAGCACATTGTAAGGGTCACCCCCGCAAAACAGCGTACCTACGAATGCGCCACCGGGGCCATAGACTTTAATGGTGACTGCTGAGCGAACGTGCGCTCTGATGTGCTTCATTTTTGGGAGTGTACGCCTACTGGAGGTGGATACTCAAGACGCAGTCGGGATCTGAGTGTCCGCCCTCAGTAGGCGCATACTCCCGAAAATGAGGCACATCAGAGCACACATTCGCTCTGCAGTCATTATTACAGTATATGGCCCCATCGGCGCACAAGTGCAGATCCTGTTTGCGGGGGTTCAGACGTATGCTCAAATGGGGCAACCGACTGTGTCCCTAAACGCAATGTGAAAGAACCCTTATTACTGAAAATGCTTCTGATCTCAAAAGGACTGGTAAAAAAAAAGGACTAGTGGTAGCTTTCAGTACATTAAGAAAAAAAAAGAATCTTGTTAAAATAAATTATTTGCGCTCAGACATTAGATACGATTTTAGAAACCAGTGAACAGGCCTTATTTTTATTCCCACACTGCCATTTAGGTGGAATAGCTCATATTAATGGTGGATGTAGAACCAAAAACCACACCACAGACTGCCGAAACTTACTTTGTGGGCAAGTTGTATTAAAGTGCTGTGAACCTAAATGGTATTATTGTATTAAAGATACAGTACAAAGACAGAAGAAAGCAGTCACATGAGATCGCCATCAGCCTCACAGAATGCTGATCCAATCCGGCAAGAGCATCAGATTCTATTGCAGCCGTCTTCCACCTCCTGGCTGGCTCCATCTAACCACAGTAATACCGTTCATCTTTGCTTTTGCCTTTTACCAGTGACAAAATATTAGTTTTCAAGGAGATGTTTTAAATAACCTCACTTTTTTTTTTATTAACAAAACTTTGACCATCATTTACGGTCTTGTACTTAGAATCCTATAGTTAGATGTAAACTACCTTTGAACAGCATGGACAAAGTTGGCCATAGATTTGGAAAATTTCCTCTGGACCCCCTATAGGCCATGTCCTATCCTGGACTCGCTGACAAGTAACTGCAGACACTACAGCATATGTTGTATTGTACCCTGGATGTTTGTGTGGAAAAAGATTTAGCTCTAAACTTAATTCTGATCATTGGGAATCAATGTATCATATCCTTACTGCTTGCCTGGAAGTCAGGTGTGTGCTTGGTCAGACATAGTCATTTACATTGGCACCCACCGCTGATACAATACCTGGATTTCCTGCTGATCAAACATCCGGAGCCATTCCAAGTTCACCACATTGGCAAGACCTTGCCTGAATGCCAGGCAATGCTGGCGGATCTGCTTGTTCAGCCTATAGTCAGCCACGAGGTGGATGTAAGCAATTCGATTGGCACTCGTTACAGGGATATCTTTGCCTCCGAGCTTCAGCTCTACCACCTGATAGGAACAAACGCGGCATATAGATCACTGTATAGCTCTACGGCACTGCAGATATTAAATGAGAAGTTGGTTGCGCTGTCATTAATTCGATATGCAACGTTATGTCTCTCATCTTTCTAATCTGTGGGAGATATAGGTCTTATCACAATGAGCGAGAAAAGATTCCTCCTTGAGCGTTGCCTGGCTTCTGTCACTAGATGGCGCACTCTGCTACCTACACTAGATATAAAGATGTAACCGCGAAGAAAATGCTCCAGACCTTATTATTATTTTTATTCTGCACCCTTATATGACCACGGCCACTTATAGAGGACATAAGGTGTTTATTGAAAAAGAAAATGGTTTTCAATTTCCACTAATCATCTGTAACCTACTATTGACTAAAAATGCTCAAGTTTCACATTCACTTCCATCACGCTCGCTACTAGAGTGGAGCATGTCTGAGCATTCGACGTGCTTGATTCAAGTACCGAGCATCTCAGTGATTGATCATCACTAGTGAAATATTCAAAATCTCCACTTAGATCAATTATATTTGACAAGGACAGCAAGTAAGTTGGTAAATCTTGGTTTCTATGGGAAGCATAGGTACATAATCAGTGGGTAATGTCACTAAGCCTTGGAGTTGCCGTTAGATTGGGGTTCGCAATGTAAAATCTTTTCATTTTCAATGTGGGAATAGAAGTAATGGGACTTTTCAAGGCTGATTGAAATAAAAAAAATGAATAATCACATGTGATCTTGGTATGAAATTGAATAAATATAAGTGGAGGTGGTAATTTGTGAAAATTGGATTTTAAATTCCGGATTTTGGGCAACTAACTGGGAAATTTTTGAAAAAGGTGCATAAAAGTTGTTAATTGCTGTAAATAAGCAAGCTTAAAACTTTTAGGGTCTTTTTACAAGGGCAGATTTCTGCTTGCAACGAGCGCTGATCAACAATATAACAAGGTCGATCGATGCTCATTTAAGGATCCCTGTATAAGGGCGAATGATCAGTTCCCGTACAGTTTGCTAATTTCTTGTGTTAAATGGCCTTTAGATCTGCACGTTCACAGCATATGCCTCTGTCCTTCTATGTTGCTTTACATTAGCAAGTCATGCTTCAGTTAGCAATTTATTTTTATTTTTTTAACTTAGACTTCAGGATTGTTTGACAGTCTAATTTATATTGAGGCCTCCCGACAGATAGTATTGGAGAAAATGGATGTTGGAAATCAAAAGGCTGATCCTTTTGTTCTATAAACCGCTGCTCAAAGATAACACAGCCGAGCCGAGGATTGTTGTGTATGGGGGGAGATTGCTGTCAGCCAAATGATCCAGTTGACAGCTATCTAATGCGCGTTGGCCTAAATAAAGGTTACCATGTTGCATCATATGGTCTTCCCTGCTATGCCTTAATACCATACGGTAGTGTAAGGATATTCATACAGATGTCTTAAATGCAATGATCTTCATCTGCTTGGCTGCAGCAGAGCTTGGAGTCCTTTGCTGTGACTGCGGCCATATAAAAATGTGGCTGATTTCATCCAAAATAGATTTAATCTATTTTGGCTGCAGAACAATTACAAATTAACGACTTCTGCATTAGAATTTCACTCGTCGTCTCAGAAAAGTTTTAAGCGCCCGTTAATGCCCTCGACATCCGGGATTATTGCTTTATTATTACCTAGCTAAATACAAATTGAATACAAAAAGGGCTACTTAATGCCAGAAGCAATTTTAGGATAATGGCTAATCTTTACAGTATCTTCTAGCTGTAATTATTGTAAGCTTTAGGTCACCCAGGCAGAAAATCTGATATATACAAATGCTCAAGAAAGGGATTCATAAAAGTCAGACACTTGAGGCAACAAGAAATAGATAAGAGTCAGGGAACAGCTGGCTTTATATATGGCCCCTCCAATCAAACAATCCGTCAAAATCTGCATGACGATTGTCTAACTGGTAATTATGGCTTTAAGTCCAAGCTTATATAATACGACGCATATAATAAGACCATGGCCACATGTACTGCTATCTGCATACCCAAATAATAAGAACATGACCGTGCAATTAATCATTAGCAGCCCCCCTGGGAACGTACCTGTGCTTCCCCCAGATCATTATTAACCACAGTAAAGTTTAACCCAAGTTCTTCCACATCTCCTTCGTAGCTCTTCAGGAACAGTAAGTTCTTGTACATTTCTGGATCCAGGGAAGCCAGGTGGTGGATGTCCACATCAGCGCTGGTACCCAACAACTTGGATAAGAAGAAGCTGGCAAAAGGCAGCTCCACCAACATGTTCTCATACAGCGCCTGCAGAAACACAGAGACAAAGATCATTTCCATCAGACTTTATCAATATTGTGTCCTATCCGCATTTGTACTTTTCGGATTCTGTTCTGTGGATATAAAATGTTGCATATATTATATGTAGTATGGTTTAAATTAGTGCTACACTTTCTGAAGCTTACACATTAGATCAAGGCCAACTAATAAGTAACTAATCGATGATCAGAATGAGCAAAAAGATTCAAACTACCCTCAATGGCAGCCAAACCAAGGCATCCTAGGGCTGGAATCCTGGGCTCCTCGGCTGATTACTAAGCTCATGTGATGTAATGATGTCATGCGCGGCCTAGTGATGTCATGACATTGCGGGTGCATAGTATGGGGCAGAGGCCCCCCAGTATTCTGGCCAATAAGTGAACACTGCCTTGGTTCGGCTGCTATGGAGGACAGATTTAGATGCTGGACCAAGGTCGGTCAAATCTTATTGCTCATCTTGAATATTCGATTATGTGAGTGATCAGACCTTCATTAATTCAGACTGGTCCAGCATATTGAAGACTATTGCCTCAATTCATCAACACCAGCGATTTTCACGCCAGTCTTGATGAGGGAGCCAGAAGCTCCGGATTCATTACAAGGTGCACACCACTTAATGAATCAGGTCATCTCTCCACAAATCTTACTCCAGTCAGGAATGGAGTAAGATTTCTGGCATAAGGATGGCCAGATCGTATTGAATTAGATGAACTGTAGTGTGACACCCCTGCCAGGCCCCCGTGCCTCCATAGTGCAACCCATTCTGACATGAAAACTCAAAAAGCTACAAAACTTCTACCAAGTCCACACTGTGCAAACATTTTGTGTCTTTTAGAAGCCATTTACGCTAGCGTAGCATACAAAAATGTGTAAAAAAAACAAAGTGAAATGTATTTTTGTATATTCTTCGACGATCCCATCATATACGCATGGTATCAGTTTCAATTCGATCTGTCAGTTTTTGACCAATCCAGGAAAAAAAGTGGTCAAAGGCCTAACTGTGTGGACAGCTTAATGTGTAATTTCCAAAAACATTTCATATCATAGGGAATTGGGAGTCCAAGCATGGAGACTGCAGCAAATACAAAAATAAAGGAGTAGGAGCACTTAGCTTTCCTTCAATATGGTTTTGTCTTTCTATCTGGGGGTATCAGGAAGAAGATTTGTGATCCCTAAACTATTACGTGAATGGACACCTTCAGAGGCAGCTCTGTTCTCATACATTTGACTGGTCATGATACTACAGAGATGAAAGATGTCACCATTAGTGGCCAGTGATGCCACGTTCTGCTGTAGCCGCATATGGCAATACCGGATTATTCCCCCTTAGCCAATTGGTACCCAACTTGAATGGCTGCAACAAGATGTAATGTTGTTATGTGCCGTCTTGAAGTCCATTTGTGTGGTATACAGTAGATCAGAGTAATTAATATTGTCCATAACAGGGCTTCTGTGACAAGAGATATAATAGCTAATATAGTAGTAATGTGCAATCCACTTAGCTGGGCACATTTATCTCATCAGGAACCATCCTGACACTTTCAATGTTGGCCTGCAACTGGTATACAACTGAGACTTCAATAATATCTAAATGAGCTTAGTGGTTGTTCAGCCATCATTAACCCTGGTGAGATGCCAAGGTCTGCAAGCTTCAGATTACCCCAACATGTTTGCATGGCTGCAGCCTTGTAGGAAACAAAGCTAATAAGGGCACATTTATGACCACTGAGTTTTTTGGCAATCGGGGACAGTCATTACTTCAATCTATATATGATCTGCTTACAGAGGTCTAGCCATAACCTACGCTTATTTATATGGCAGGGCAGGGCCTGAATAGTAGAGTATAGCCTGTGTTGTGCTCACTGATTCTAAAATATTTTATACCTATTCCAACTTTCCAAAAGGTTGTAAATGTTATAAAATAATATTAGAAGGAATAGTCAATAGCTGTAACCCTACAGACTCCAGTGAAAACTATTGTGGAGAACTCCACCAGGACAAGAAGCGGTGATATTTCATTCTTCATTCCTTGCCTGTTGGAAAAAAATAACCGAAGACAACCCACTGACACAGCACATGCATGGACAGCCCATGTGTTGGGTTCTCTATGCATGTGACACAGCCGCGACACATGCAGCTGCAGAGCCGAATAGCTGGTCAGCAGGTGTGATCCGGGTTCCCTCTGCAGCTTATTCGGTAAGCGCTAGAGCTTGCCGAATAAAGAGGGACCCGAAGAAATTCGCTCAACTGTAGTGGTGAGTTCTCCTTCAATGGAAGTCTTCAAACAGAGGCTGGACAGACATCTGTCTGAGATGGTTTAGTGAATCCTGCATTGAGCAGGGAATTTGACACGATGACCCTGGAGGTCCCTGGTCCCTGGAGGTCCCTTCCAACTCTACCATTCTATGATTCTATGTATTCCCCCACACTCTGACACTAATTGAAATTTCTCCCGATGAAGTCTCTTCTGCACCGAGAGACTTTTCCTCACCGTATGTCACTGCAGTTCAGGAGCCCA
Organism: Ranitomeya imitator; assembly: GCF_032444005.1. Lineage (NCBI taxonomy): Eukaryota > Metazoa > Chordata > Amphibia > Anura > Dendrobatidae > Ranitomeya > Ranitomeya imitator. Next base: position 64,399,851 of record NC_091287.1, read on the forward strand.
GCTAGGAAAATCAGCCTCAGTGACCGACGGTAACCTCGATGGCGTCACCGCCAATCATTGAGGCTGAAGCTCATTAATAAGTGGATCTCAGGCTGGACGGTTGCATCTGTGCACCAGTTATTGTCCCCAGACAATAATTATGGCATGGGACAGAACGATAGACAGGTGAGGGATAGTGCTGTTTTTTTTTGTGTTCTATTATGGGATGGAATGGGCGTTGGTGAGTATAAGGCTATGTGCACACGTTGCCTGTGGATTTTCTGTGCGGATTCTGCATCTCTTGGCAGAAAACGCAGGTCAAAAGTTGTGCGTTTTTTTTGCGGATTTTGTGCATTTGTACTGCGGATTCTGTGCAGGATATCATAACCTCCATTATTACGGTACATTGTGGAGCTCATATCTGGATGTGGCGATAGCTATGTGCTGCTAACTGAAAGTAGTGATGTACTGCAGAATAAGTTGTACATAGATGAGACACCATTTAAGGATGCTGTATATTGAAGGATGAAATGCATGTAGAGAGCATGGAAAGGAGAGATGTACTGCAAGATGGGCTGTATATAGATGGGACAGAAAGGAGAGATACAGTGCACAATGGGCTGTATATAGAGGGGACAAAAAGGAGAAATATCCAGCAGGATGGACTGTATATACAGGAGACCGAAAAAAGATGTACTGCACGATGGGCTGTATATAGAGTGGTTAGAAAGGAGAGATGTCCTGCAGCATGGGCTGTATATCCCTCACAGTAGAATCTCCCTGCTAGACACAGCAGAGCTATGCTGCCAAACTGCCCGACAGAACTGCAAATGTATTGATCATGGCCCCTGGAACAACAGGACGATTCTACAGTAATAGCAACTGAGGGGTAAATAAAGTTTGGAGGGTCATCAGTGTTGGGTAGAGAAGTGTAATACGGGCAAATATAAAAATGATTTATGATACATTGATTATATAGCGCTATCATATTCCGCAGAGCTTTACAGACATTATCATCATCTCTGTCCCCACTGGGGCTTACAATCCATATTGCTTATAAGTAAGGTCTTTGGAGTGTGGGAGGAAACTGGAGAACCCGGAGGAAACCCACGCAAACACGAGGAGAACATACAAACTCCTTGCAGATGTTGTCCTTGGTGGGATTTGAACCCAGGACCCCAGTGCTGCTACACTGCAGGGCTAACTACTGAGCCACTGTGGGTTATATTGGCAAAATTGACTACATGTGTGTACATTATTACAAGATCAAATTGTGATTTGGGGAATACCCATTTAAGGTATAAAAAGTTAAAAATTAACTTTTATGAGGTAGTTACTACAGACTCTACTGTGCTATAAAAACACAAAACCATTGGAAGGATAGCCCAAGACAAAGAGCTCCATGTAGGAAATCACGGTTTATCCAAGGCGTGTGTGCGAAATTCCCGTGTAAGCAAAAACAAATGGCAGTGTGAAGAAAAGCCTCATTTTCCAGCCATTGCAAGGTCACTGGGTGCTATACTGAGAACAAAGCCTTCATTGTAGCCAAATGTATGTGTATATGAAAGCTACCTGGAGAGAAAAAAAATACTAAATTACCTTCATGACTCAGAGTCTAAAAGTGAAAAATAACCCCGCGATGCCCTTCCCTTAATACCTTTAGAAAAAAAAAAAACGAAACAAACGGGTTTAAAGATTCAATATTGAAGTCTAAATAAATGATGGTGTTAAGCAGCATGACCGCATCAGCAAAATGGATTATAAATGAAATTTCCATAATGTATGCAACACAAATATCAGCGTGGGCATAAATCAAGGTGTTTTCTAAACACAGGTTAATTGTACAACTCGGCAAACTGTCTATTTTTTATGCAAAATAATCCACTTAACATTTGTCATATTGGGCTTAATCCACAGACACTTGCATCAGATGCCCTTACGGGGCCATCAATAACCCTGCCGCTGTGCAGAGAGGGGCGTAGGTAGATTGCACAAACTTGTATGTTATTTTTCAAGTGTCCGTCTCCAGCGAGTGTTTATTGCCAGGGATTGTGCCAAAATGATTTGAAATAAAACGGATTAATTATGGTAGAAGCCTTTTAATATAAGAGAGTGAGCTGCGAATGTGATTAATGCAAATTGTGTTGCTATCATGAGAATGGATGGGGACAACATCACAGGCCACCGCTGCCGGCTGCCAAATAACTTTGGTAATTTACTGCATTAAGAATCAATAAAAAAATAATGCTTTTCAAATGCATCACTATCAATCTGGAGGTAGCTACCCAGCAAACATTTATATTTCCATCTAATAACTATATAAACTCGCCAATCCTATTTCACACTGACTTTCCGGAGATTAAGTGTGAATATAGTCACTACATTTCCACTTTCAGTCAATTTTATCGGTTTTGGGATAAAATCTAAAAGCCACACCAATTAAAAAATGGTGCTATTAAGTCGGCACAGACCACAAAATGAAGATACGTATGAATGAACATGTGCTTAAAGGGAACCCGACTAATCACGGGGAAATCTGGTGTAGAGCACCATCACTTTCTTGCACATGCCATTGTAAAGCACGTAACTGGAGCACTAACTGACTGTTAAGGGGCAACCAAGTCACTTTTCCCTCTTTAATAGGTGAAATCTACTCTATGTAGCTAGCATTGTGGTTATATACAGGTCCTTCTCAAAAAATTAGCATATAGTGTTAAATTTCATTATTTACCATAATGTAATGATTACAATTAAACTTTCATATATTATAGATTCATTATCCACCAACTGAAATTTGTCAGGTCTTTTATTGTTTTAATACTGATGATTTTGGCATACAACTCCTGATAACCCAAAAAACCTGTCTCAATAAATTAGCATATTTCACCCATCCAATCAAATAAAAGTGTTTTTTAATAACAAACAAAAAAACCAACAAATAATAATGTTCAGTTATGCACTCAATACTTGGTCGGGAATCCTTTGGCAGAAATGACTGCTTCAATGCGGCGTGGCATGGAGGCAATCAGCCTGTGACACTGCTGAGATGTTATGGAGGCCCAGAATGCTTCAATAGCAGCCTTAAGCTCATCCAGAGTGTTGGGTCTTGCGTCTCTCAACTTTCTCTTCACAATATCCCACAGATTCTCTATGGGGTTCAGGTCAGGAGAGTTGGCAGGCCAATTGAGCACAGTAATACCATGGTCAGTAAACCATTTACCAGTGGTTTTGGCACTGTGAGCAGGTGCCAGGTCGTGCTGAAAAATGAAATCTTCATCTCCATAAAGCATTTCAGCCGATGGAAGCATGAAGTGCTCCAAAATCTCCTGATAGCTAGCTGCATTGACCCTGCCCTTGATGAAACACAGTGGACCAACACCAGCAGCTGACATGGCACCCCACACCATCACTGACTGTGGGTACTTGACACTGGACTTCAGGCATTTTGGCATTTTCTTCTCCCCAGTCTTCCTCCAGACTCTGGCACCTTGATTTCCGAATGACATGCAAAATTTGCTTTCATCAGAAAAAAGTACTTGGGACCACTTAGCAACAGTCCAGTGCTGCTTCTCTGTAGCCCAGGTCAGGCGCCTCTGCCGCTGTTTATGGTTCAAAAGTGGCTTTACCTGGGGAATGCGGCACCTGTAGCCCATTTCCTGCACACGCCTGTGCACGGTGGCTCTGGATGTTTCCACACCAGACTCAGTCCACTGCTTCCTCAGGTTCCCCAAGGTCTGGAATCGGTCCTTCTCCACAATCTTCCTCAGGGTCCGGTCTCCTCTTCTCGTTGTACTGCGTTTTCTGCCACATTGTTTCCTTCCAACAGACTTACCATTGAGGTGCCTTGATACAGCACTCTGGGAACAGCCTATTTGTTGAGAAATTTCTTTCTGGGTCTTACCCTCTTGCTTGAGGGTGTCAATGATGGCCTTCTTGACATCTGTCAGGTCGCTAGTCTTTGGGTACCGTCACACAGTGCAATTTTGATCGCTACGACGGCACGATTCGTGACGTTCGAGCGATATAGTTACAAGATCGCAGTGTCTGACACGCTCCTGCGATCAGGGACCCCGCTGAGAATCGTACGTCGTAGCAGATCGTTTGAAACTTTCTTTCGTCGTCTAGTGTCCCGCTGTGGCGGCATGATTGCATGGTGTAACATATATCGTATACGATGTGTGCATAGTAACCAACGGCTTCTACATCGCACATACGTCATGAAATTATCGCTCCAGCGTCGTAGATTGCAAAGTGTGACCGCAGTCTACGACGCTGGAGCGATATTGTTACGACGCTGGAGCGTCACGGATCGTACCGTCGTAGCGATGAAAATTGCACTGTGTGACGGTACCCTTACCCATGATGGGGGTTTTGAGTAATGAACCAGGCAGGGAGTTTATAAAAGCCTCAGGTATCTTTTGCATGTGTTTAGAGTTAATTAGTTGATTCAGAAGATTAGGGTAATAGGTCGTTTAGAGAACCTTTTCTTGATATGCTAATTTATTGAGACAGGTTTTTTGGGTTATCAGGAGTTGTATGCCAAAATCATCAGTATTAAAACAATAAAAGACCTGACAAATTTCAGTTGGTGGATAATGAATCTATAATATATGAAAGTTTAATTGTAATCATTACATTATGGTAAATATTGAAATTTAACACTATATGCTAATTTTTTGAGAAGGACCTGTATATACTAGATTTTGGCCCGATTCTAACGCATCGGGTATTCTAGAATATGCATGTCCCCGTAGTATATGGACAATGATGATTCCTGAATTTGCGGCAGACTGTGCCCGTCGCTGATTGGTCGAGGCAACCTTTATGACATCATCGTCGCCATGGCAACCATTATGACATCATCGTCGCTGTGCCCGTTGCTGATTGGTCGAGGCAACCTTTATGACATCATCGTCGCCATGGCAACCATTATGACATCATCGTCACTGTGCCCGTTGCTGATTGGTCGAGGCCTGGCGGCCTCGACCAATCAGACGCGGGATTTCTACGTCCTTTATGACATCATCGTCGCTGTGCCTGGCGGCCTCGACCAATCAGAGAGCTGGGATTTCCAGGACAGACAGACAGACAGACGGAAAAACCCTTAGACAATTATATATAGATATATATATATATATACTAGACTGTGGCCCGATTCTAACGCATCGGGTATTCTAGAATATGCATATCCCCGTAGTATATGGACAATGATGATTCCAGAATTCGCGGCAGACTGTGCCCGTCGCTGATTGGTCGAGGCAACCTTTATGACATCGTCGCCATGGCAACCATTATGACATCATCGTCGCTGTGCCCGTTGCTGATTGGTCGAGGCCTGGCGGCCTCGACCAATCAGAGACGCGGGATTTCTACGTCCTTTATGACATCATCGTCGCTGTGCCCGTTGCTGATTGGTCGAGGCCTGGCGGCCTCGACCAATCAGAGACGCGGGATTTCTACGTCCTTTATGACATCATCGTCGCTGTGCCCGTTGCTGATTGGTCGAGGCCTGGCGGCCTCGACCAATCAGAGACGCGGGATTTCTACGTCGATGCTGTGCCGGTCTCTGATTGGTCGAGGCCTGGCGGCCTCGACCAATCAGAGAGCCGGGATTTCCAGGACAGACAGACAGACAGACAGACAGACAGACGGAAAAACCCTTAGACAATTATATATATAGATATATATATACACACCACACACTTTATACTAGAAGCTTTTTCAGACAAAAAACAAACAAACAATGGCAGTTCTATTACTGCAAAACTTATCCAATACATGTGTGCTATGTTCACGAGTAAAGGAAATCTGTTAGCAGAAAGGGACTGTGCAAACCAAGCAGAAAGGGACTGTGCAAACCAAGCAGAAAGGGACTGTGCAAACCAAGCAGAAAGGGACTGTGCAAACCAAGCAGAAAGGGACTGTGCAAACCAAGCAGAAAGGGACTGTGCAAACCAAGCAGAAAGGGACTGTGCAAACCAAGAAGAAAGGGACTGTGCAAACCAGGCAGAAAGGGACTGTGCAAACCAGGCAGAAAGGGACTGTGCAAACCAAGCACAGAAGCATCTTTGGATGTCCAGTTCAGTGCACCTTCCTACCTATACGCTTTCCATCTATCGTTCAACTGAGATCTCTGGCTTTACAGGAGCCAGGAGAGGGTGAAGATGGATTCAAACCAAGTAGGTGAACAGGTGCACTGAACCACCAGCGATGTTAAGGGTGCACAGAGCTCTTGTGCTTAGTACGAATAGTCCTTTTAGACTGACACTGGCTTTATAAGGGTTTTCCCCTACTGTGTACATCCGGCTGCTGCATGTCTGCACATGCACACTGGCTGGACAAGTTCTCCTTCTTGGTGATGCTGCTCGTACCCCCAAGTGTAGCAAGTGAGAGCCAGTAAGGATAACGTGCCCAGCCACTGTGTGCGTGCCCAGCACAGCCAGTATCAGTGCGCATGCACACACACACGTGGGGTGACATGTCTTAGGAGCATGCGCTGTCCACCACAAGTTAAAACAGTCCAAAAGACTCAAAATTAGAGGGCGTAAAGGTGCACCCAGCTCATGGCCGCGCCATGAGTAAACCAAAGTTAACTAAAGTTATTTTCACAAACACTATCAGTAACAGCGCTAGTATGATTTTTATAAGTGCGATGTCCCCTATATTACTGAATAGTTAATCTAAATGGCACTTTGGGGGTGACAACTCTATGTAAGAATAGCTCCTTCTTGCAGTTTGTGTGCCCAGAGGCTGTCTGTGACCACGAGTGCCCAGAGGCTGTCTGTGACCACGAGTGCCCAGAGGCTGTCCGTGACTGTGTGTGCCCAGAGGCTGTCCGTGACCACGAGTGCCCAGAGGCTGTCCGTGACCGTGTGTGCCCAGACGATGTCTGGGACCGTGTGTGCCCAGATGATGTCCGGGACCGTTTGCCCAGACGATGTCCGGGACCATGTGTGCCCAGAGGCTGTCCGTGACCGTGTGTGCCCAGTAGTCTTGGTTCTGATTCCCTGGACCTCAGGACAGAGCACTGGGAGTGCCGCATTGATTCTGTTGACACGATGTTTTGGTGTTGAGCATATAGTACAACATTATAAGGTGATCAGTTTTATTATAGTGTAAAATCTTGTTTTACACTCGTGAGACCACCACATGAAGAGCTTTCCCCTGCTTTTATGTCGCACTACACAGATCCTTGCATATATCAAGTCTTATGGTCGTAGGCTTAGTGTGGAAATATTTTGGAAGGTCCACCTTGTGCTATACAGAACATGTCCACCCATGACTATACAAATCATTCAATTTTAATTGCATTGTTAATATTTGTTAACCACATATCCAAGCCCTTTCCACTTCCTGCCGACTTCAACTCAAAAATATTTCACAAATCCGTTCATTCCTCAACCAAGAATCTGCAAAAACCCTAGTCCATGCCCTCATCATCTCTTGCCTTGACTACTGCAACCTCCTGCTCTGTGGCCTCCCCTCGAACACTCTCGCACCCCTCCAATCTATTCTAAACTCTGCTGCCCGACTAATCCACCTGTCCCCCCGCTATTCCCCAGCTTCTCCCCTCTGTCAATCCCTTCACTGGCTCCCCATTGCCCAGAGACTCCAGTACAAAACCCTAACCATGACGTACAAAGCCATCCACAACCTGTCTCCTCCATACATCTGCGACCTCGTTTCCCGGTACTTTCCTGCACGCAACCTCCGATCCTCACAAGATCTCCTTCTCTACTCCCCTATTATCTCCTCTTCCCACAATCGCATACAAGATTTCTCTCGCGCATCCCCCCTACTCTGGAACCCTCTACCACAACATACCAGACTCTCGCCTACCATCGAAACCTTCAAAAAGAACCTGAAGACCTACCTCTTCCGACAAGCCTACAACCTGCAGTAATCACCGATCCACCAAACCGCTGCATGACCAGCTCTATCCTCACCTACTGTATCCTCACCCATCCATTGCAGATTGTGAGCCCTCGCGGGCAGGGTCCTCTCTCCTCCTGTACCAGTTATGACTTGTATTGTTTAAGATTATTGTACTTGTTTTTATTATGTATACCCCTCCTCACATGAAAAGCGCCATGGAATAAATGGTGCTATAACAATAAATAGTAATAATAATATCATTAAACACACAAAACGTCATTAATAAGGTTGAAAAGGTAATTTGTGAATAATCTCAAAAGAAATAGACCCGAAATTGGGTTCACACATCGGGGTCATTTTAAGGCTCTTAGCCGCAGTAGCCGTTTTTTCACTGTTCCCCTGAACACTTAATCTTGCAGGGAATCGGCTGTTTCAGGCTTTTCAGCTGACACCGCTGTTTCCCTGCCAGAAAAACTGATTGTTTAAGGAAACAGAAGAATGAAAGGGTACAGGTCAGATGTGGCTAAATGCTACAAAATCACCACCAAGTGTGAACGCAACCTAAAGGTACCGTCACACATAACGATATCGTTGCTTTTTGTGACGTAGCAACGATATCGTTAAGGAAATCGTTATGTGTGACAGCGACCAACGATCAGGCCCCTGCTGGGAGATCGTTGGTCGCTGAGGAAAGTCCAGCACTTTATTTCGTCGCTGGATCTCCCGCTGACATCGCTGAATCGGCGTGTGTGACGCCGAATCCAGCGATGTCTTCACTGGTAACCAGGGTAAACATCGGGTTACTAAGCGCAGGGCCGCGCTTAGTAACCCGATGTTTACCCTGGTTACCAGAGTAAACGTTAAAAAAACAAACACTACATACTAACCTTCAGCTGTCTGTCCCCGGCGCTCTGCTTCTCTGCACTCCTCCTGCATCCTGTGTCAGCGCCGGACAGCCGGAAAGCACAGCGGTGACGTCACCGCTCTGCTTTCCGGCTGACCGGCGCTGACAGTGCAGAGGAAAGCAGAGCGCCGGAGGACAGACAGCGGAAGGTAAGTATGTAGTGTTTGTTTTTTTAACGTTTACGCTGGTAACCAGGGTAAACATCGGGTTACTAAGCGTGGCCCTGCGCTTAGTAACCCGATGTTTACCCTGGTTACCGGGGACCTCGGGATCGTTGGTCGCTGGAGAGCTGTCTGTGTGACAGCTCTCCAGCGACCAAACAGCGACGCTGCAGCGATCGACATCGTTGTCGGTATCGCTGCAGCGTCGCTTAGTGTGACGGTACTCTAAAAGTGGGTGTTTGGCTTGTAATGGGGCTGTCATCCATAGGATCATATGATGTGGTCAATTAATGAGTCAGAGCCTGGGCCTAGCAGTCAACTCTTCAATACTCTAACAGGCCAGTCCTACTCTGACGGAGAGAGTAAAACACAAATCAGGGGATATCGTCGTACAAGCAGCATGCTAACTCCACATAAAACTTACCACTCTATATAAATATTGGTGTTCAGCCAAAGTGTTCTGTGCGTCACCCCTATTACATACACTCATCCATTTCTGAATAAGGGCAAACAGACCTCTTAACCTAAAAGGCCCCCTAGTGCCAATGACGCTAATTTTTTCTAAATACAGATTTCCCCCCCCCCCCCATAAAACAAGATTTTTAGGGATTTAGGGGAAACTCAGAATGCACATTAGAAAAGTACAATCTACAAGACCTCAATCAAGCCATTGACTAAGCTGCTAGGTGATAGAACCAGTCTCTGGAGTTCATGGCTGGCAAATTTCCAGTTACGAAACTATCTAATTTCCCAATATTCAAATACTGCCTAATTCTTTCACACCATTTGAAAGGTCAAGCAGAGAAACGGAGACATCTACTCACAACAGTTTTATAGGGGTTGATGCTCCACAAAGTTGTGGATTTCCTTGGAATTTGTCTCAGCAAGGAATAGAGAACTGGGAAAAACAATCCCACAGGACGATTGGGATAAGGCTTTTATATTTTTTCACATACTATCTCATCCAGATTACAAACAAATAGCCATACAATTATGACACATCGGTACAAAAGTTTGGCTCCGCTCCAGAACATATCTGCATCCCAATATGATGTCCGTTGGAGGTGCCAGGGAGTTGGTACCGATGAATGAGGGGACAACCCCTCATCTGACCAATACAGGAGGATATAACCTCCATCTTTTAACTTGTGATACGTCACAAGGGTTAAGTTTCCTTAATTGCATTGCATATTACAGTGATATGAAAAAAAAAAAAATGTTTTCAGAGGTTTTCTTCTAGCCACGATTTTGTGGTCGTGTCCAATGGGCTTCAGAACTACATATTACTCATATGGACTTGTATTCCAAGTCCATGCTCAATAAACATTTTAGGTTTTGGACCTTTAAGCATTCTTTTTGCTTGATTTCTGTTCACCTTCATATACATTTTCTGAAATGTGAATGGCTCAGTTTTGGAAATGCCTAATTAACTGTGATTACACCTAAAGGGTACTGTCCTTTCACACAAAGCCTGGTCTTGCTATCTCCAACACCCAAGTTAAATACTACTTTTTGGCCAGATACCATTATAACATGTCTAAGCTTTGTCCTGATTCTCATACTATGCAAATTTCCATCTACTCTCTTAAGTGGATGTTTCCACTTTATGATCACTCTAAAGGCATTATGGGTGCAGGAGTTTACCCCACTCCGCACTTCCCATAATGCACTGCACCAGTCGTTGTCCAATGGCTTTCCTGCCCATAACTGAGAGCCCATCTCTATATACCGGTAATACTGGTATTCAGTTACAGACCGGATAAGAGACCAGGAACAACAAGACAACGAGCTGCTCCACTTTCTGTAATCCGTATTGTTATCTCTGCTAAAAGACATGGATTACACTTGACAACAGGCAGTAAACACTAAATTAGAAAGAAGGAAGACACAGAGTCACCAGGACTTGAGGGATTTCTCACAATAAGATATTAAATAAAGTGATGAGATCAAGTTGTCTGAAAGTACAGGCCCAATTTAAACTGTACTTGCTTTAATATCTAGATCACTACAGATCATTCCCACCATGTAACTACACCGTGTGCACAATTAGTAGGCATGGGAGTGTTTTGACGACATCATCCATTTTATGAGGATTTTCCAAGTTGTATAAACTTGAACGCTTATTGGATGAAGCAGATCAGATGACGTGTATTTGTGTAATAATGGAGGGTGCGACCTAAGGATACAACACCCTTTATCAAGGTGAGCAGAATTATTGGGCAAAGGAGTATTTTGACATCATCATCATTTTTCTGCAGATTTTCCTAGGTGTATAAACTTAAATCCTTATGGATGGAGAAGATTATGTGATGTGTATTTGTGTAGTGAGTGAGGGTGTGACCTAAGGATACAACACCCTTTATCAAGGTGTGTACAATTATTAGGCAGCTTGTTTTTGTCTATCTCTGGCAAAAAGAACCAAAAAATGAGATTAAATTGACTCAAAAGACAAAAAATGTTACAAGTCTTAAAGAGAGATGCACCAGTCTTGAAAGCGCTAAGATATTGGGGCCTTATCACAAAACTATCAACATTTTTGTTTCAAATAGTCAACAGGGTTGCAAAAAAACATGTTGAGAAAAAAATATGAACGTCGTCTACCAAACATTTGAGAAGAATCAAACGTGAAGCGACCAGGAAGTCATTATCCTCCAGTGCTGTCATATTCCAGAACTGCAACTTCCCTGGTGGCCCAGAAATACAAGGTGTTCAGTGCTCAGAAACATGGCCGATGTAAAGAGGGCTGAAACCAACCACCACTGAACGTCAAGACTGAACAACGACATCTCTGAAGACAGATTTTTCCAAGGTTTTATGGACTGATGAGATGAGAATGACTATTGACGGACCAGATGGATGGCCCCGAGGCTTAATCAGTAGTGGGCACAGACCTCCACTTTGATTCTGAAGTCAGTAAGATGGCGGTGGGGCAATGTTAAGGATGAAATTTAAAAACAATTCCAAAACCTACATCTTTCAAGAAAACCATGATTTTTATGCAGGACAATGATCCATCACATACAACAAAGTCTCCACTGTTTGGCTGGCTGTAAAGGTCTTAAAGATGAGAGTATAATAACATTGCCCCTTCCTCACCTGACCTAACCCTACTGAGAACTTGTGGGCCTTTTTTAAAAGGGAGATTTAGGGTTCTTTCCCATTGTTCTTTTCTGCACATTCGTGGGTCCCGTCGGGGCTTGAGTCTGTGTGTCTGCCTCCAAAAGGCATATACGGCCAAAAATCATGCACGCCAGAGCACACAATCTCTGCTGGCACAATTATAGACTATTGTCCTTTGACACATATGTCCGAATCCCATTTTGCGGGTGTGTGGGTGGGTCGTTTAGAAGCCCTGACGGGTCCCATGAACGTGCAGAGGAGCACAATGTGAAGGCACCCTTACAGTCACCCCTATGAAAAAATGTCTGGAGGCTGCGTTTGATGCTGCCCAAAAAATTGATCGTCGACAGATTAAAAAACTGATAGACTTCATGGATGGAACTTATGAGTATTACTGAAAAGAAGAGGGGCTACGGTATATTGGTCACTGAAATTTTCTGTAAATGTGAGAAATGTATTTTTGTACATTTTGAGTGGTTTGGTTACTGTTCTCAAAATGAAAATAAACTATTGAGATGGGAAAATTTGCCTTTTTCATTTAGTTACCGTACTTAATAATTCTGCACCGATAGTGGCTAATAATTTTGCACACATACATGTCCGCCTAAAGACAAAACCTTGCTATTACGGTCTTAAATATTCAGGTTTGTTAACCTTTTTGATTGTCCCATAGCGCTGTAGATCATCATTAATAAAAAATCATAAAAAATACTAATTGCCAACCTATAAATGATGGTGAAAAATCCCTATTTTTTTTACCTGTAAAATTTCAAAAATTTCAATAAAAAATTATAATGAAAAAACAAAACCAAAAAATTGCCTAATTATGCACACAGTGTACTCTATGTTTTCCAATCATCTTACTTTATATAGACCTGAAAATGTCTGCACATCTGGTCCTGGGACTATTATCATCAGATATAAGGCTTCCAGGAACTCCAGGGCAGGCCGTTCCGGATTAATAGAGTATTACAGTTCATACAGTGGTAAGAAGCCAAGCACAATGTATCAGCGGTGATTAACAGGCGGCATTATTGCTGTAAAATTACACAGATTTTACTCTCCTTTATAGGCGGCACAAACAACCCTGCGTAATGGTCTGATAGATCTGCCCATAAATGTTTCCATAAACATAAAAAAAATACAAATAAGAAATTAATATTAAATTTCAAGGAGAAAAAAGAAAAAGAAAAGAAGAATGAACTAGGTTTACTGATATTATATGTTAATATTAAATCACAGAAGTCACAGCAAAGCAAAAAGTTCAGATGGAGCAATTATGGAGGGGAAATTAATCGTGATAACACTCTTACGCTAAGTAGGCAAAGCTTTCTCCAGAGGATCGCCGTGTTATTACCGTATACTGTACTTTAACTGTTTATTTATTCGCTGTCCGCCGGGCCTGATTTACAGCCAATAAAATGCAATCACTTCACGAGCCTAAAAGAGGAATCATTTGCTAATGGAACTTTTAGCAGATATGGGACCACTGACATGAGGTAATTCTTCTCAGGAACGGCCCGCGTCCTACTTTATCACGGTAAACATTCACTAACCTATACATTAAGGAAAAGTTAAATACATTAAGACCTCATAAATATTCCCATCAGTCAATAGGCTGCTTAGTGTTAAGAGACCAGACTCTATCAGTCATTTAATACTTAGGTAATTATTATATAAATTTAGGCCGCAGGGACATGGGGATAATCATCGGTGTCCGGCACGTCAGGAGAGCACTCGTTACTCTACCAAGTGGCGGGCCGCTTCACATGCCACCTTCTACAAGACTGCATGCCCGTCGACCCTGAATACTGGAGGGCATTATGACAATACTATAGGCCCTAATTAAGTAGTAGGGATTGCCCACTACTTGTAAACCCGATTTAATGGGCCTAGAGTGGCTCCAAGATAAAAAAAAATTAAAAAGTCCACCCAGGACCGGTGTCACTTTCCAAATAATGCTTGGCGGAATGTCAACAGGATCACACACCTGTAGAAAAATGTAGGCATGGGACAGATTCGATAGATGAATATTAGTGATGAGCTCGGATAAGGCGTTATCTGAGCATGCTCGTGTGCGAACAGAGTGCTTTCGCCGCGCTCGAATAAATATGTTCGAGTCTCCGCGGCCGCATGTCTTGCGACTGTTGAACAGCCACAGAACATGCAGTCACGGTGACTCGAACATATCTTTTGAGCACACCAAAGACACTCAGCACCTGAGCACACTCGCTCATCACTAGTGACTTTTTTTTTTTTCAATCACCCCAAGACTAGTAAAAAAAAAAAAGGTAACAAGCAGCGGACAACATCTTTAACGCACATATAAAGCAGTATAATGTTATAAAGATCATATAAGAAATATACACAATTTTCTATTTATTTTACTGGATTTTCCAAAACAAATATTATATTCGCTCATGATGTAGAAGGTTAAAAATCATCATTCAACACTTTGTAACTGCATTGTTTCTGTATCTTCGCAAGAATACCTAAAGGGAACCTGTTGGAATGATTTTACTTCTGAAACCAGTAGTATGGCTGTATAGATCCTAGTGTCACAGTAAAAATGATACCTGGATTGTGGTGATCTGATATGCCAGTGCTGAGAAATAAAGCTTTGTAAATTTGCCGGGAAGTGTCTTGTGGGCGACATTGAGGTCACTGACAACCCCAAATGCACTTCCAAGAGAATGTGCATGATATGTTTCTTCCACTGTATGACCATATGCATCCATTTACCGGACCAAGGGAAAAAAAAAGTGTAGTTTTGTCCTCAGTCCGGATGAACTGTGTTTGCGCTGTGGCTACAACTACTGTTCTTTTTCCTTTAACCCTGTGGCTAATGATGGACGTATACCTATACTTCAGTTACATGCTCGAGAATATTCCAGACGTATACTTCCAACATACAAATGTGAGCAGAGTCTAGAGCTGGCCATACACAGTAGATGGGCGTCGGATGGATAAATGTTTCAGTTGACTTTGGCTGACAACCAGCTCGGCCAGCCCTCCCATACATAGCAGCGCTCCCGTGTTCTCCATGAGAGACCGTCTTCTCTCCAGGTGAAGCAAGTGATCAGCAGTCTGAAATAGGACATGCCGACCCACCATCTCCACTGATGATCAGCTGTCCAGGGTCCCCATACAAAGACAGTCGGACAAACCCATTGATAACACTTGGTTTGCCCGATATTAGTGGGGTTAAATGCCGAGCGAGTGTCAGTCAGGGCCGGGGGCCGCCCCCGTGACCAGAACCCGATCGCTGCTGGGGGAGAATAAAGTTCATTTTCTACCCGCAGAGTTCGGCTAATTCTGTGTGCCTGGCGAGTTAATAATACTATTAACCTATAGATTAACCCCATATCTGCAGGTTAATAGCGCTTTTTTCTGGCGACAGGTTTCCTTTAAGAGACCTGTTTACATTACAAACTCGTTACCCACATTCAGAGGTTTCACCCAGCGGAGCCATAACGGTAAGGGTAAGAGGTCGTAGAATTATGCTGACATTTACTTGGCTTTTAGGGTCCTTCATACAAAATCAAATGTCGTGGATTTTGATCTGCTTCACAAAAAAACCCATAAAAATCCGCTTCCTACTAGTGATGAGCGAGTGTCCTCGTTGCTCGGGTTTTCCAGAGCACGCTCGGGTGACCTCCGAGCATTTGTGAGGCTATGTGCACACGTAGGAAAAGAGGTGCAGAATTTTCTGCACAAAATCCGCATCTCCTGGCAGAATCCACAGCCGCGGATTTGCCGCGGTTTTTATGCGGAATTGATTTTGTGTGGATTTTGTGCGGTTTTTGCCACTGCGGAATTGTAACATGGAGGGGTGCAGAAACACTGCAGATCCGCACAAAAGAAGTGAAATGCACTTCTTTGAAATCCGCAGCAATTCCGCACTGATTTTTCCGCACCAATTGCACAGTTCTTTTTTTCCCCATTGAATAACATTGTACTGTACATCACAGTGCGGATCTGCAGAGTTTCTGCGCGGAAAAATCCGCTGCGCATCCGCATCATGTGCACATAGCCTTGGTGTTCGGAGATTTAGTTTACATCACCGCAGCTGAACGATTTACAGCTACTAGCCAGCTTGATTACATGTGGGGATTCCCTAGCAACCAGGCAACCCCCACACGTACTCATCCTGGCTAGTAGCTGTAAAGCATTCAGCTGCCGCAATGAAAACTTAATCCCTAAACACTAAGGAGACCACCCGAGCAACGAGTACACTCGCTCATCACTACTTCCTACTTATTTTAATCCCCTTCTGACCTCGGATGGGATAGTACGTCCGAGGTCAGATCCCCTGCTTTGATGTTGACGATTAGCCGCGACATGTCAGCTGTTTTGAACAGCCGACATGTGAACGCAATAGCGGCGAGTGGAATTGAGATCCACCCGCCGCTATTAACTAGTTAAATGCCGCTGTCAAACGCTGACAGCGGCATTTAACGGCCGCGCGGCCGTCACATGATCGGGGGTCAGCGATGCGTCGGCATAGTAACCAGAGGTCTCCTTGAGACCTCTATGGTTACTGATGCCGGCTTGCTGTGAGCGCCACCTTGTGGTCGGAGCTCATAGCAAGCATGTAATTAAGCTACATAGGAGCGATCTGATGATCCTAGTTCATTTCAACTACAGTATATATATTTTTACTGCGTTTTTTTTTTAAGTGACTTCTCTCTTTTGTCTTGTGGTACTTGTTGTCGGTGTACTTGTGGTACTTGTTGCGCATTTTGCAAATTGGTGCCGAAAGCAGAGTACATTTGTGACAATTTTTCCAAAGTTGAAAATAGTGAATAAAGTAAAAACATCTGGAAACCTTAAACTCAAGCAAACGTATAAAATAGGTTTAAAAAAAAGGCACAAATGGAAAGACTATTTAAAAAAAAGAAAAAGAAGCAAAACAAAACAGGGTAAGGCTCTTTTGTAAGTGTCCATGAGACCTGGAGATTGTGAATACTCCTCTTGTGAGAAGGCGGCAACTTTGGAGGTGCCATAAAACCCGACCAAATACATTTCCCAGACTTCCAATAGTCTGGAAAATGCACGTCGAGCTGAAGTATCAATTGACTACAAATTTCTGGTGTCATCGCTGACGGTGTCCTTCGGAGAAATATACAGCATCTTTATCTCATTCTTTGTCAGGATGAATTGGGAGATTAAGATGGAAGAGGGACATTATGTAGTTCATTGTGATCATTATTATGCAACAAATTTTCTTCCACTTTTGAAGAAAAAGAATTTAATTGTGGAGCTGGAAACAGAAGGACGAAGGAAATTTATATTCCTTCATATGAAATCTCTGCAATATATCCCAAGCTCCAGTGACGGCCATTAGCTTTGCACTATATCAAACATGACGGTATCTGGCTGCAGACAAATTCATATTTCTGAACTCGTTTTAATTATCTCGGGTTTCACTATTTGAATCTCTTTCCCATATACATTTGGCAGAAATTTACTTAAACTCGTATATAATGGCCTGTAGTCCAGATATGGATTAGATGTAGATCCTAAAATCAAATCAATTCAGGCACAATTCTTTTCATCATTAAATCTTACAAAACGATGAATCATCCCCGGAACATTAAAATCATGACCGTATCTGAAAACGTCCAGATTATATTTTGGGGGTCTTAAACAGCACTTCTACCCGACCCAATGACCAGCGGAAACACATAGTTTTATAGGGTGAATAAAGTTTGGTTCTGAAAATGAAAAGTTGTTTAATTTTTATCCCTTGATCAAATGAAATTGGCAGACTGGCATCCATCTGTGCACACAGAGGAGCATTAAAGGGATTGTCCACTTCTTGCCCAACCCCTTCTTAAATGCCAGAGTAAAATGAGAAAAGACTGGTGGTTACAGCAATGCTGGAGCTGGATCTCCTGGCGATTGTGTGCTAGTTATGTCACATGAGCACTGCAGACAATCAGTGGTTGTTGATCAGCTGCAGCAGTATTCCGTCAGAACGGTTGTGTGCTGTAAAGTAACAGTAAAGTCTGCAGCCAGTTAGCGGCCGCTGATTGGCAGCAGGACTTGCGTGACATAACGATGGCACGCGAGTGCCGTCATGCCAGCATTGTCGTTGCTAAATCGGCACCAGTGTGGGATCTGGGTAAAGGCTTTTCTTATTTTACTCAGGAAGCTAGGGCATTTATGAAGGGGCTGACCACGTGTTTACTGTTTAAAGGTGTTGACCGCCTGAACGCTACTCAGCCTGGGGTCCCTCTTGCCTCGGCAACTTCACCCCCATGGCTCTCTGTCTGCCTTCTTTCACTTTCCCCTTGCCCGGGGCATGGCTGCCCGGGCTCTACTCACTAACAGGAAGTCCCTTCACTATATCCTACTGCTCTACACTACACCCACCAGTGATCATCTGCTATATTTGTACCTCTAATTTTAAGGCCCAAATACATATTAAATAACAGTAAGCCAAACATGCTGACTTTGGCGGGACTGGCCTATCATCTAGTGCGTACGGCGGCATCCCAACTGTCCCCCGATAGAGTATGCTAGGGAAGATAAGGATCAGGTAGTATGAATACAATCACCTGAGCCTGTTGCTACCAAATCATTCTGGCAGCAGCTTCCCAACGATTGTTCAACTAACAGTACGTAAAATGTGTAGCCTGCCTTAAGGTACCTACACACTAAACAACTTCACAACGATATCGCTAGCGATCCGTGACGTTGCAGCGTCCTGGCTAGCGATATCGTTGTGTTTGACACGCAGCAGCGATCTGGATCCTGCTGTGATGTCGTTGGTCGGAGCTAGAAGGCCAGCACTTTATTTCGTCGCTGGATCACCCGCTGACATCGCTGAATCGGCGTGTGTGACACCGATTCAGCGATGTCTTCACTTGTAACCAGGGTAAACATTGGGTTACTAAGTGCAGGGCCGCGCTTAGTAACCCGATGTTTACCCTGGTTACCATCGTAAAAGTGAAAAAAACAAACACTATATACTTACCTTCTGCTGTCTGTCCCCGGCGCTCTGCTTCTCTGCACTCCTCCTGCATCCTGTGTCAGCGTCGGCCAGCCGGAAAGCACAGCGGTGACGTCACCACTCTGCTTTCCGGCCGCTGTGCTCACAGTCAGTGCAGGAAAGCAGAGCGCCAGGGACAGACAGCGGAATGTAAGTATGTAGTGTTTGTTTTTTTTACTTTTACGATGGTAACCATGGTAAACATCGGGTTACTAAGCGCGGTCCTGCGCTTAGTAACCCGATGTTTACCCTGGTTACCGGCATCGTTGGTCGCTGGAGAGCTGTCTGTGTGACAGCTCTCCAGCGACCAAACAGCGACGCTGCAGCGATTGACATCGTTGTCGGTATCGCTGCAGCGTCGCTTAGTGTGAAGGTACCTTTACTCCTGGCGGCATGGACCACCAGAAGATCACATACTACGGTTAAAAAGGCTGAATTGTCACCTAAAGCTCTAAAGACTAAATTGGTTACTGTGCCTATAGTACTGTCAAAGATGCCATTTAAATCTATATTCCAACAGCAGCAACAGTGGAAGTACTCAAATGTATATACAAAACAATGATCCCAAACATAAAGCAAAATCTACAGTGGAATGGTTCACAAATAAACGTATCCAGGTATTAGAATGACCAAGTCAAAGTCCAGACCTCAATCCAATCGAGAATCTGTGGAAAGAGCTGAAACTGCTGTTCACAAACGATCTCCATCAAACCTCACTGAGCTCGAGCTGTTTGCCAAGGAAGAATGTGCAAGAACTTCAGTCTCTCGATGTACAAAACTGATAGAGACATTCCCCAAGCGACTTGCAGCTGTAATCGCAGCAAAAGGTGGTGCAACAAAGTATTAAGTTAAAGGGGCCGAATAATATTGCAAGCCCCACTTTTCAGTTTTTGAATTTCCACAAAAATTTAAAATAACCAAAAAATTTCAATCAACTTCACTATTGTGTTCCACTTGTTGTTGATTCTTCACCAAAAATTTACATAGGGTATCTTTATGTTTGAAGCATGTGGGAAAAGGTTGAAAAGTTCCAGGGGGCCAAATACTTTTGTAAGGCACTGTGTGTGTGTGTGTGTGTGTGTGTGTGTGTGTGTGTGTGTGTGTGTGTGTGTGTGTGTGTGTGTATGTATGTATGTACGTATGTAAGTATGTATGTAGCAAGAGTTGTGCGAGTCATTTCCTTGGATAATTCTGGGACAGGAATATAGCTACATCATGTGCTTATGCTTTTCAAAGGCAATTTTTATTGTTATATTTTTGCACTTTATTACGCTAATACTTTTATATACAAGCAAGCCATTATTCTTCTCACTATCCAGTATTGCTATGATTGTGTTCTTTCATTTATATTTTATAGGAAAGTCTAATATTTTTAGATGGATCTGGATACAGCAGCTTATCACAGTCTAAATCTCTTTGGCTTCTGGTAATTATTTGGTACTTATTGGGTGTCTTTAAAAAAATTTTTAATCATTTTCTTTTTTTGTCACTAATATAATTGGTTTTTAGTTCTGTGCATATTTCTTTTGGGCGTCATGTATGTTATTTGGCATGAGGAGAGTAGATAGAACTTAATAGTTCCCCTCTCCACAGGCCATGCACATATATTTTCATTATGCTCACTTACAAAGCGTCGTATTCCACAGCACTTTACAGACATTATCATCACTGTCCCCATTGGGAATAACTATCTACATTCCCTGTCAGGATGTCTTTGAAGTGTGGGAGAAAACCGGTGAACCCGGAGGAAACCCACACAAACACGGGGAGAACATACAAACTCCTTGAACATGTTGTCCTTGATGGGATTTGAACCCGGAACTCCAGTGATGCTATAATATATGGCCAATACTATTACACAATTCTAAAACAATTTCCGAACAAAACACAGTGGCTATATATGTTTGGCACTAGTGGCCAGATAGCACAATATTTTTTGGCCATGTTTGTGCAGGTTGTAGTGTAAGGCTATGTGCACACGTTCAGGATTTCTTGCAGAAATTTTCTGACAAAAAACGGACATTTCTGCCAGAAATCCGCATGCGTTTTTTTCCGGAGCTTTCCCAATGCATTAAATAGCGGGAAAAACACAAAAAATCTGCAAAATTAATGAACATGCTGCTTTTTTTTTTTACTGTGATGTGTTTTTTTCGCGGAAAAAAAAAGCATCATGTGCACAAAAATTGCGGAATGCATTCTAAATGATAGGATGCATATGTATGCGTTTTTTATGCGCTTTTATCGCGTTTTTATAGCGGAAAAACGCGAAAAATCCTGAACGTGTGCACATACCCTAATCCTGTCCCCTCCAAGGGGCAGCAAAGTATAATGTCAGATCTGATTTAAATATTTGATCGTCACAAGGTAAAAATCGGCAAAAGAACTCCAAACCTGCAATGTCCAGTATGTGATTGATTTTCCTTAAATGTCAATATTCTGTACAGTCCTACACTCACTAATGTCAATTAAAGTCAATGGACATTTTCAAGTTTTTACAATAATTAACATTTTCTATTCAATACCATGTGACAAGTGAGTGACATACCATGATTGCCATTTACTCAAGAAACTTCTACTTTTTAGATTGTGTCTCTTTTGTCAATATTCTGCCGTCAGTAGAATAAAGCCTGTCCCCAGCTCTGCACATGATCTGCTAGCCACAGCATAAGCCACAGCATAAATTTGCATCAGCCCTGAAAACAGCCTTAAAGGAAATCTTTAAGCAGGATTTCACGTTCAAAACTATTTATATAGTATATATGTAGCTCTTTCAAAGACAAGTCCAACAATACCTTTACATGACCAGACCTTTCCTCCATTACTGAGAAATCAGTGTTTGAATTGAAGAGGTATGGTAGATCTGAAGCCTCTGTCACTCGAGCTCTATTCTCTGCCCAGTGCTGCTTCCTCCTACTTGACTGACTCCATGCTCCTGAAGTCACACAGCATAGAGGCTGTCCGACAAGCAGGAAGAGGCGGCGCTGGGTGGGGAATAGAGCTGGAGTGACAGAGGCATCGGATCTACAAATAGTTCTAAATCCTCATTTGCAGATCAATTCAAATGCTGATTTCTAAGTAGCCAAGGAATGCACTGCTCATGTAAAGGTATTGCTGGACTTTTCTTTGAGGTTTTAATGAGATGTTATTCCTTATAGGGCTACATGTATACTTAATTGTTAATGATATTGGTTACCTTTCCCAGCATCCTGCCCAAGAAGTAGTAGTGTCTGGCGAAGGAGTCCCCAACGAGCATCTGTGCTGCAGGATTGGGGTACAGCAAACCCTCATTGGTAGTCTTAAAAAAACCCTGGTTAGGGTTAAAGCCAGATTTCAGCAGCTCATTTAAAAATTCCCTAAATATTCCTCCACCATCAATCCCGGCCTCATCCAGACCATGTGTGTTTAGTAAATGGACACGGATTCGCTTCTTGAGATCGGGCTCTGCAAAGACAGATAAGGAAATTGTAATAAAAATATCATATCTACAAAGAACAGCAAAATATCTGCAGCGGACAGTGAAATTCATTAACTTCAGCATCTCATTAAATATGATCTGTGCACTGAACTGTATCTTACTGCTCTGTCATAGGAAGAGGAAACAAATTCATAGCAGTAAAAAGTCCATCACATGACAGATAAAAATGACCAGCAGGTTTGCTAATATTTGCGTCAAGGATATGAATGAAGTCTTATCCAGTATGTCTCTCCTACAAAAATGCAATATGATGTGAGATTTTGCAAGTCAGAGGACGACTAATTGGCAAGAACTGTATAGAAAATCCAAAACTAAAAACAATAATCACACTAGTACCCTTATTTACTAGCAATTTTTCCCTAGCTGCATGCAATTCCTATATAGATCTGCACAAGATTTGTAAAAGCACCATAATATATAGAGTTCTACCTGCATTAAACCAGAAAACCCATTGGACACAATCTCTGTTGGTCCAATTCAACATTAGGAACACAATCGTTGCGATACCAGACTTTACCGACCTTTAATCTTTCCTTTCTCACACGGTGTATGGTTTGGCTCAAATATACCACATATGCATCGGCCCAAGTCCTTCTCCTGCTGAGTGTATGCAAGATTACGAACCTTTGTAACTCCCTTGTTTCTGTAGATACCCGTGTGGTCCATTAGATTTTGGGTGCTTGTAACTCCATTGATTGTGGCTGTAATGATGACAGCACCCCGGCCGGTGGCATCTCTCTGCAGTTCTCAACTAACACTACTCCGGTGGTCTCCGCTACCAATTTGGAGACCTAACAGGGCCAAAGTAGTATCCTACACATATAGGACAGGAGCATTTTCCTTCAACAATGACTCCTTCAACAATGACTCCTTCAACAATGACTCCTTCAACAATGACGCCTTCAACAATGACTCCTTCAGTCCCTTCTCATATCAAACGAGAGCAGAAATCGTAACTATTTTGTCTATTCTGACAGAGTTAAAGAGGACCTATCACCAGTTGTATCATGGTAAACTGGCCATATCATGGAATAGTGGCTGCAGGGCTGAACAAAATGTGGTTTTACTTCTCCTCTCCATTGCGAAGATATTGGCTTGAAAAGTTTAGGTTAGAATTTATAATAAGCCCAACAAGACTTTACAAGGGATTTGCGTCCAGAAGAGTGTTGTTCTTCTTCCCCTACTTGAAGTAGACCAATCATAAGCAGATAGTAACACACAGGGGGAAGAAAGAACACGCCCACAATAGCTTAGAGCAGGCTTTCTCCAGTATGAGACAGGTCATGACAGTCTGCTCTCCTCATTGATCTCACTGCAGAGCAATTACAAGTGCTGGGGCTAGAGCAGAGAGGAGTGTGATTACATACACCTTTCATCTCACAGCAATCAGTGTGGGGGAATGGAAGTACAGCACTGCTGAGATTTGTTTCATTACAAGCACCTCTGCAGCTCCTCTCCCTCAGTGCTGTTAGCTCTGTTATGTCACCTCCTCCATACTGAAAGGGGTGAGATGAAAGTTAAATGGTGTGCGCAATCACATTCATATCTGCTACACTTCTTATTCACAGCACAATGGAATTAATGGTGCAATATAAAATAATAATAATAACAACAATAATAATACTTCAAGCACTTGTAATCACTCTGGAGTGAGAACCGAGAGGTGAGCAGACTGTGTCATTCCATGTTTCACACACAACAAAAAAAAAAGTTTTAAGCTACTGTGGGGGCGTGTTCTTTATTTCCCTGTATGTTGCTGCCTGCTTATGATTGGTCAATCTCATGCATGGGAAGAAGTGAACACTCCCAGTGAAAAATCTCTGGTAACGCCCAGTAGGGCTTACCATAAAATCTAACTTTTAGTTTACAAGCTAATATCATCATTCCATGATGTAGTCAGGTTAACATGCTCAGACTCTAAGTATGTGGGGATAAAACAGCTAAGATTGGTGCTCTGGTTTGCTAGAAGAAGGAACATGGCAAGAACTGAAGGAATCTTTGATGCAGGAAAATGCTTGTTTACAAAAGGCAAAGGATATTGCTTTGGTCCTGGCAGGCTTCCATACTGGCAGGTGACATCACAGGAGTAGCGCTAGTTGTAAACTACATAGAGACGCCATCAGTCACTGCGCTCCGCCACATTCAGTGGAGTTATAAGTATCCAAAAACTAATGGACAATCCAGATATATACAGAAACAAGGGACTTACATGGGTTCACAACCTTCAATGTGCTCAGCAGGGCGAAGACTCAATGTCAGGGCATATGTACTATAGGAGACTAAAAGCATACGTGCGAAAAAGCTTCAGAGCTAAGGGCTTGGTAGTGGCTAAGTGCGGTGTCGCAACAATTGTGCCCCTAATGTTGAACTGGATCAACATAGACTGCTGGGTGAAGTCCAATGGGTTGTAGTTAGTGGTTTAGACCAGATATAATTTTACTATGGTGCTTTTCTGTGACACAGAAAAAATCCCCCGGATTGAAAATCAATATAGTGTTCATTTCTTGGTGTTAGCATTTTACGTAACGCTGTCCTTCTGAAGGCTCTCAACCCTTACAAGTGAGTTTTAGATCCTTCCTTCACCGTCTGCAAATGCAAACACTTTATAATCTACCACATATGTGTTCCCATAAAGCTCCCATAAAGCCAGGATATAATAAATGTCCCATATGAATGACAAACACGTTGCAGGAGAAAGGGTTGGGGAGCCTCCATCCACCATCCCTGCAGAAAGGAGAGGAACCGTCTGCCTCCTTCCATCATCCGCTTTTTCAGTGGTGATGCAGTGGGGGCTGCTCGGACGCCACACTGGAAGGTGCCTCTGTACAGCCGAGGGTAAAACCTGGTGGACAGGGCTGAATGTCCGGCAATAGGCCTGGCTGCAGAAGAGGATACTGAAGGTGAAACTCCAGTGCTCGTCTGATAAGGGAGGGGGGAGATCGGTGCCCTTGAAGGGGCCCGTCGCCCCTAAAATCAGCTCAGGCAGTGGCTTCCCACATCGCAGGAGAGGATACGGAGAGGTGAAACTCCCGTGCTCGCCTGTTGTTGGTTCGAGGAGATCGGAACATGAAAGAATCCGTCGCCCCATTCGACCGTAGTAAAAAGTAAAAAACGGTAAAAAAGAGTTCTTTGGGTCTGCATAGCAGACCCGTCCGTGTGCCTCCTACGGACACTAAGCAAGAACTGGTTAGCTGGGAGCCAGCAGGAGGGTGTATACTGCAGGGGAGGAGCTGACTTTTTTTGTATTACTTAGTGTCAGCCTCCTGGTGGCAGCAGCATACACCCACGGTCTGTGTCCCCCAATGAGGCGAAGGAGAAATATCATATATTAAGTTAGATGAATCTAAAAGGATGATTACTAATTAATAGCAAAAGAGGAATAACATTATTAAATGTACATATGTGAATATGTTCACTACTAAATGCAATACTTCGGGATATTGTTATAGTCCCCTCTGAACTGTAAAGTACTGAGGAATATGTTGGCACTATAGAAATAAAATGTTTGTATTATAAATATTATTATTATTATTATTATAGTAAGGTATGTATGGGTCAGATCTTGACACTCGCCCACTAAAACTACTTTGATCTAGAGTAAAGGTACCGTCACACTGAACGATATCGTTAACGATATCGTTGCTTTTTGTGACGTAGCAACGATATCGTTAACTATATCGTTATGTGTGACAGCGACCAACGATCAGGCCCCTGCTGGGAGATCGTTGGTCGCTGGGGAAAGTCCAGCACTTTATTTTGTTGCTGGATCTCCCGCTGACATCGCTGAATCGGCGTGTGTGACACCGATTCAGCGATGTCGTCACTGGTAACCAGGGTAAACATCGGGTTACTAAGCGCAGGGCCGCGCTTAGTAACCCGATGTTTACCCTGGTTACCGTTGTAAATGTAAAAAAACAAACACTACATACTTACATTCCTGGTGTCTGGTCATGTCCCTCGCCTTCAGCGTCCCGCACTGACTGGTGAGCGCCGGCCAGCCGTAAAGCACAGCGGTGACGTCACCGCTGTACTTTACGGCCGGCGCTCAGTCAGTGCTGGAAGCTGAAGGCGAGGGACATGACCAGACACCGGGAATGTAAGTATGTAGTGTTTGTTTTTTTACATTTACAACGGTAACCAGGGTAAACATCGGGTTACTAAGCGCGGCCCTGCGCTTAGTAACCCGATGTTTACCCTGGTTACCGGGGACCTCGGGATCGTTGGTCGCCGGAGAGCGGTCTGTGTGACAGCTCTCCAGCGACCAAACAGCGATGCTGCAGCGATCGACATCGTTGTCGGTATCGCTGCAGCGTCGCTTAGTGTGACGGTACCTTTAGCAGGAAAGGATTGATTTCTTTTATCCATTTTTATTTAACCCTAGATATTTCTGGCTGCGTAGATAAATCTATGTCTAGACAACAATGCCAATTTTTTTGTGAAAGAGAATCATCAAGAGTTGAAGCCCTCCAAACAGTACATAATTTCAGCAGCACCAGCTATCAGGTGTGTTGGAGTTACATAGAATCAGCTCATCCACTTGCCAACAGCCTTAAAGGAACTTTCCACTCTGGCAATGAAAACTTTACATTTGCCATGTATAATCACCCCTCCTGGAAACCTATGTTTGCTTCCCGCTGCCTTCTCCACCGAGACCGACGCATTCTAGACCTTCTGCTTCAAAGATGGCAGCTGCAGTGGCGCAGATAGCAGTGGTAAGTCAGCACCTCCAAAGTACAGGATGGCGTAGTTCATACTCAGTGTGGCAGCCATCGTGGATGCCAAAGGATCACAACGCCAGTCTCAGTGAAAGACACAGTGAGGCAGTCGTAGGGCACCAGGTAGGGGGACCATGCAGGAGAAATGTTTAGCCACTTTTCAGGCCAAGGCTGGAGGGTTGCTTTTACGAGAGAAGCAATAAATCAGAAATAACCCTATTACTGACCATTCTCAGGAGATAGTTTATCATACGCATCCTCATATATGTAGTTCCTCCTAATGGTGACATTGATGCCATCTAAAAATGGCCCATCTCCTTGTACTTCTTGCTTGTCCGCATAGATGAGTCTTTGGAAGATCTAGAAATGATGAACATTAGATGGATCATTTGTGAAGCACAGTCTTTAATTGGCAGGTTATAATGAGTAGAGGGATAAATTGACATTTTCCAAGGAGAGGAATAGATTCACATCTTCTATGAAGAACCTGCTAACAAACTGTTGGAAAACGTTTTGCGACCTTACTACACATATAACTTAATTCTCCTTGGAACATTACAACATTTAGCACTATGCAAGACATTGTTCACACAGGCATTTTTGCCACTTTTTATTTTGCTACTGCCAAAACATTGGAATCTACAGAGCTAGTCCAGAACTACTGCATCCATCAGGACTCAATGATACAAGTCCAGCATTTTGGCTATAGCTCATTTATAAGTGGTAGCCTTCACTCTGGCTGGGTTCACACTGCGTTGTGTGAACCCGTTTAACGGACTACGTTACACCGCGGCATAACGCGGTGTAGCGCAGTCCGTTAATGCCGCCATTACTTGCAATGGCGAACGCATCGCTAGCACACGCCCACAATGGGAGTGTGCTAGCGATGAGCCGTCATTGACGGACCCGAGACGTGGGCTGCAGCGTTTCCGGGGCCATCACTGCTAGCGCAGATGGAGCTAGCAGATGCTCCATCTGCGCTAGCGCAGTGCCAAAGTCGGCACTTGCATTAGTGCAGTCCATTTAACGGATTTGTTGAATGGACTGCACAACGCAAGTGTGAACCTAGCCTAAGGTGACCATACAACTTGAATACCTGTTATTCATCCCACAGCTTTTCCTCCTGGCCCATTTTACACATGCATGCTCCATTCAGCCAAGAATGCATGTGTTTTCAATGCAGCAAGGCTACTGGAGACACCTCTGGCCATAGCTTATCTTCCCAGAGTACAAATTGATTGGGTGATGACATACAACATTGCCTTGAGGTCCACTTAACTTTTGTGGTGGACAGCGTTAAATACCCCCAGGTCTGCAACATATTTGCCGATCAGTGGTTGTTTAATAGTCTGCACTTCAGATATGCAGTGAACGATCCATAATAGAACAGTCGGTGTGCAGAAAATATCATTGTTCTCGGCAGCGCAGGTCCTGTTTACACAGGATGATGTGCTGTCGAGAAAGATGATCTTTTGTGCAAACCAAAAATAGAGTCTCCCAACGAATGAGTGTTTTGCATGTCTGAGTGAACGACAACCGTGAATTGAGGGTTCCTTGGAACACTCGCACATGATAGTAGTGCAGTGTAAATGCACCTTAATCCTTCTTTCCCTCCCCTGACATCATGCTGTTATATTTTGTAACAATGGTCTCAACAGAGTTCTTTCCGACAGGATTTTCCAACTTCTCTCCAATATGAATTGTGGAATATAGGAACAAGAGATCACATCGCAGTGTTGACCCTAAATGCGAGAAGTATTTCCCAATACCATGGTCTGTGCTAGACTCATATGATCATTACGTGTAACGTTCGGTGACCCAGGAAATAAGACTGGAATTCTAACAAATTATATAAAATAGGACACTTACCTTTACTCTTTCTTCAAAAGGAACTACAAAGGGAAGTTCAGTCAATATTGCTAATTGCCTCTCTTCAGAAACAGACAAGGGTGCTGGCTCCATACCCACTGCAATGGAAGGAGATAAAGATGATATCATGTTCAAGTGCAACAACGTCAATAGCCTGAAAGCCATTGTCTCAAGACGACAATGTGATATGTCAGCGGAGCCAAGTTCCCGGCTTTGTACTCAATATGGTTCTAGAGAGAAGACACAGTTGGACTATCGGCACATGCTCTGTTTTAGGCTGCATTCACATAGCCATAAGTTATGGCCTGAGATATGTGAATTGACCACGGGTCTCTTGATTGAGCTCAGCAAACTCATAGGCAACTATGAGGCTTCCAAGATGGGGTCAGGAGATCTGCAGCCCGTCCATGCAACACAGCCCGTAAACCAGGCCATGACACACGGGTGCATGAATCTGGTTTTCATTATAAAATTAAAAAAAGAAGAATGAAAATTTCTACTATTGGACCGCCCACAGACTATGAAAATCCGGGTGGTCCATGTTCTACTCTGCAGTGACTCTCTAAAGGTACCTTCGCACTGAACAACTTAACAACGATATCGCTAGCGATCCGTGACGTTGCAGCGTCCTGGCTAGCGATATCGTTGTGTTTGACACGCTGCAGCGATCTGGATCCTGCTGTGATGTCGTTGGTCGGAGCTGAAAGTCCAGAACTTTATTTCGTCGCTGGATCTCCCGCAGACATCGCTGAATCGGCGTGTGTGACGCCGATTCAGCGATGTCTTCACTGGTAACCAGGGTAAACATCGGGTTACTAAGCGCAGGGCCGCGCTTAGTAACCCGATGTTTACCCTGGTTACCATTGTAAATGTAAAAAAAACCAAACACTACATAATTACATTCCGGTGTCTGTCCCCTCGCCATCAGCTTCCCGCACTGACTGTGAGCGCCGGCCGGCCGTAAAGCACAGCAGTGACGTCACCGCTCTGCTTTACGGCCGGCCGGCGCTGAGACAGTGCAGGGAAGCTGAGGCCGGGTGACAGACACCGGAATGTAAGTATGTAGTGTTTGTTTTTTTAACTTTTACAATGGTAACCAGGGTAAACATCGGGTTACTAAGCACGGCCCTGCGCTTAGTAACCCGATGTTTACTCTGGTTACCAGGGGACTTCGGCATCGTTGGTCGCTGGAGAGCTGTCTGTGTGACAGCTCTCCAGCAACCACACAAGGACTTTCCAATGATCACGGCCAGGTCGTATCGCTGGTTGTGATCGTTGGAAAGTTGCTGAGTGTGACGGTACCTTTAGGCTATGTTCACACTTTTTTATGCATTTTTTTTCCCCAGCGACCACACAACGACTAAACAGCGACGCTGCAGCGATCGGCATCGTTGCCTATATCGCTGCAGCGTTGCTTAATGTGACGGTACCTTAATACGTAACTGCATAGTAGAGCAGCTGCAGGAGAGGTGAACCAGATATCAGACAGAGCTGAACGCAGATCCCAATAGATAAGGCAGAGACAGTTTCATTACCATCTCTGCCTTCTCTATCCCTGTGTACATAGTGCTGAACAAGCGCCTTGTGTGCAGAATAGGAAGGGCTGTCAGGTCTTCGTCCTGTGATCGCTGGGTGTAGAGAGTAGGACCTCTAGGACCCTGGGAGACCAGTCGAAGAATTTCCCCTGTAACTGGGACTAATATACCAGCACTATTTACAGCTACAATTAAATTAAAGATTAAAAAAAGTCTTTAAATGCTCCCCTGAAGTGCTTAGAAAATAAATAAAAAAATAAGTATAAAAAAAGGGGAAAAAAAAGTGTTGGTGTAAGGCGTAGGCGGCTATTTTAATGTAATACAGTGATTAACTCCATAGGCAAAATGATTGTGATTTGCTAATGAAGTGTATTTAGGAATTTATTCATATTGACCTTTTCTTCTTTCTTGCTTTTATTTTTTTACTATTCTTAGGCTATGTACACACGTCCGGAATTGCCACAGAAATTTCCGCGGCAATTCCGCAACTGTGCTGTGGGTAAAACGCGCATGCGGAATTGGCAAATGTTTTCCCGCCAAACACTAGCGTTTTCCAAGCATAGTTGACAGGTTGGTCACACTTGTCAAACATAGCGTTTGACAAGTGTGACCAACTTTTTACTATTGATGCTGCCGATGCAGCATCAATAGTAAAAAGATATAATGTTAAAAATAAAAAAAATAATAAATCGTGATATTCTCACCATACGGCGTCCCTCGCAGCATTCCCGTTCCTCGCGTTGCTCCTGGCAGCTTCCGTTCCCAGTAATGCCCCCAGATGACGTAGCTGTCTCGCGAGACCGCTAGGTCATGACAGGTCATTGCCACAAAGCATCCCTGGGAACGGAAGCATAGTGAGGAGTGGGAAGGCTGCTGGGGACGCTGGAAGGTGAGAATATCACGATTTTTTATTTTAATTCTTTTTTTTTTTTTTTACAGGTATATGGTTCCCAGGGCCTGGAGGAGAGTCTCCTCTCCTCCACCCTGGGTACCAACCGCACATGATCAGCTTACTTCCCGCATGGTGGGCATAGCCCCATGCGGGAAGTCAGAGGATCAATGCATTCCTATGTGTGCAGAATCCCCGCGATTCCGCACAAAGAATGAACATGCTGCGTTTTTTTCCGGAATGCGATTCCACCATGGAAAAAAAACGCAACATGTTCACAAAAATTGCCGATTGCATTCTAATAATAGGATGCGTAATGTATGCGTTTTTTTGCGGTTTTATCAAGCTTTTATAGTGAAAAACCGCGAAAAATCCTGAACGTGTGTACACAGCCTTAGGCTGCAGGGGACGCCGGAAGGTGAGAATATCACGATTTTTTTTTTTTATTATTATTTTTAACATTCTATCTTTTTACCATTGATGCTGCATCAATAGTAAAAAGTTGGTCACACTTGTCAAACACTATGTTTGACAACCGTGACCAACCTGTCAATCAGTTTTCCAAGCGATGCTACAGATCTCTTGTAAAACGCTAGTGTTTAGCGGGAAAACGCATGCCAATTCCGCATGCGTTTTACCCGCAGCACAGTCGCGGAATTGCTGCGAAAATTTCCGCGGCAATTCCGGACGTGTGCACATAGCCTAAGACAGATCCTTTTGATTAAAGAAAACAGAGGTGCCCTATAGCGTCCCTTTACTATCTCTGAGTATTGCCAGCAGTAACTGTGCAAGGGTTAATGCATGTATACACAAAACTGCAAAGGTAAGCCTCAATTAGAAAGCTGGAGCTCAATTACTCCGGTCAATTAGTCACGCTGATCTACATTTCACCATCAAGATCTCAATATGTGGAGAGAATGATGGTCAGAAGATGTCAATACACACAGCATTAGAAGGGCCGGGTATGCCACTTAGCAGAATGAGGGGTCACGAGTAAATACGACCAGCTGTTCTTATGCT
Source organism: Ranitomeya imitator (assembly GCF_032444005.1). Lineage (NCBI taxonomy): Eukaryota > Metazoa > Chordata > Amphibia > Anura > Dendrobatidae > Ranitomeya > Ranitomeya imitator. The sequence continues at coordinate 64,432,390 of NC_091287.1, forward strand.
CCACTTTCCAAATCAGCGTCTGCTGGCAGCCGAACCAAGCACACAACCTTATTTGTTCCTTGGTGCTTTATAGCCTAAATCAGCACAAAGTATAGAGTACTGAGCAACACAGGGCAACAAAACCACATGAATGTAAGGATCTAATGGTCAGAAGACAAATGACAAATCTACATGATCTCCACAATGAGCCCAGGACATTAATCAGGGCAGAGATCGCCCCTGGGGGACCACGTCTCTCATCTGGTTGATCTGTAGGGGTATCCCAGGTCACATACATCAGCCCACCTCTGCACTCTCCTTCCTTACTGATCTACATTAACATTTAGGTTTCCTAAATCCTAGGCCAAACTCACAAGGGTGCAGATCTATGATCCTGTATGTAGGGACCTTATTTACCTGGAAAATAGCACATCACATGCTGCAAAATGCCCATTCCACAAAACCCTGGCTACAGAATGAATCTAACTCAGCCAATCGCTGAGCATCATTACCTGCGCGTCAACATGGGACGTGTGGGAGACCCCCGAGCCGCAGAATGGAAGCAGGGAGGGAGCAATGAGCAATGCTTCTTATATTTGTGTAACCTCCTTTAACCCCTTCATGACCTTGGGATTTTTCGTTTTTCCGTGTTCGTTTTTCACTCCCCTCCTTCCCAGAGCCATAACTTTTTTATTTTTCTGTCAATTTGGCCATGTGAGGGCTTATTTTTTGCGGGACGAGTTGTACTTTTGAACGACATCATTGGTTTTAGCATGTCGTGTACTAGAAAACGGGAAAAAAATTCCAAGTGCGGTGAAATTGCAAAAAAAGTGCAATCCCACACTTGTTTTTTGTTTGGCTTTTTTGCTAGGTTCACTAAATGCTAAAACTAACCTGCCATTATGATTCTCCAGGTCAGTACGAGTTCGTAGACACCTAACATGACTAGGTTATTTTTTATCTAAGTGGTGAAAAAAAATTCCAAACTTTGCTAAAAAAAAAAAAAAAAAAAAAAAAACGGCGCCATTTTCCAATACCCGTAGCGTCTCCATTTTTCGTGATCTGGGGTCGGTTGAGGGCTTATTTTTTGCGTGCCAAGATGACGTTTTTAATGATAGCATTTTGGTGCAGATACGTTCTTTTGATCGCCCGTTATTGCATTTTAATGCAATGTCGCGGCGACCAAAAAAACGTAATTCTGGCGTTTTGAATTTTTTTCCCGCTACGCCGTTTAGCGATCAGGTTAATGCTTTTTTTTAGTTGATAGATCGGCGATACCAAATATGTGTAGATTTTATATATTTTTTAATGATTTATTTTGATTGGGGCGAAAGGGGGGCGATTTAAACTTTTATATATTTTTTATTTTTTTAACATTTTTTTCTTACTTTTGCCATGCTTCAATAGCCTCCATGGGAGGCTAGAAGCAGGCACAACGCGATCAGCTCTGCTACATAGCAGCAATCTGCTGATCACTGCTATGTAGCAGAAATGCAGGTGTGCTATGAGCGCCGACCACAGGGTGGCGCTCACAGCCACCGGCGTTCAGTAACCATAGAGGTCTCAAGGACCTCTATGGTTACAATGGAGACGCATCGCCGACCCCCGATCATGTGACGGGGGTCGGCGATGACGTCATTTCCGGCCGCCCGGCCAGATGCGGTAGTTAAATGCCGCTGTCTGCGTTTGACAGCGGCATTTAACTAGTTAATAGGTGCGGGCAGATCGCGATTCTGCCCGCGCCTATTACGGGCACATGTCAGCTGTTCAAAACAGCTGACATGTCCCGGCTTTGATGCGGGCTCACCGCGGAGCCCTGCATCAAAGCAGGGGATCTGACCTTGGACGTACTATCCCGTCCAAGGTCAGATAGGGGTTAAAGGTACTGTCACACTAAACGATATCGCTAGCGATCCGTGACGTTGCAGCGTCCTGGCTAGCGATATCGTTCAGTTTGACACACAGCAGTGATCAGAATCCTGCTGTGATGTCGTTGGTCGCTGCAGAAAGTCCAGCACTTTTTTTGGTCGCTGGACTCCCTGCAGACATCGCTGAATCGGCGTGTGAGACACCGATTCAGCGATGTCTTCACTGGTAACCAGGGTAAACATCGGGTTACTAAGCGCAGGGCCGCACTTAGTAACCCGATGTTTACCCTGGTTACCGGCAATGTTGGTAGCTGGAGAGCGGTCTGTGTGACAGCTCTCCAGCGACCAAACAGCGACGCTGCAGCGATCCGGATCGTTGTCGGTATCGCTGCAGCGTCGCTCAGTGTGACGGTACCTTAAGACACTGAAACCCCGATAATAGAAATGTAATAAAACTAATTATCTTAAATGTATGAAAGTGAAAGACAAAGATAACACACACAATAATAACGGGATATCGCAGGTAGGTTGAAAAGAAGCAGGAACACCTAGTAGATATCTTTTAAAAGAAGTCACGTGCGTCCCCTGGATGAAGCATTTCTTGCGAAACACGAGTTGGTTGCAATGGGATTCTACTGTAGTTGCCTGCCCTAGTCTTGCCTGGCACTAGTACATTTGGCTATTTATCATTATTCTCTTGGTTTTAATTGTGATCGCTTTCAGTACCCACTGTCATCGCTAGGTACGTATGCGTCTTTTTAAGGTGGCTTCCTATACTGATTGTGCCTTACTTCCTGACTATGTTGATTGCGTATATATACATGACAGCTATATACTTGCTTTAATTGTTGTTCACACACACTATATATATATATATATATATATATATATATATATATATATATATATATATATATACACATTTACACACATATATACACACCCTTGAACTCATATTTTAATATATTATGGTCAATTATTACCTACTACTTATGAGTAAGGCTACCTCTTAGGTCTGCTATAAGACATCTGCTAGGTGTCCCTGCTTCTTTTTATCCTACCTGTGATGCATGTCCCATTACCATTATGTGTGCTATCTTTGTGTTGCAGTTTTGTACATTTAATACAATGACATTATTTTGGCTTCCATTTCTATTATCGGGGTTTCTTGCTTGCAGTGTATATAAGCCTTACTATATGGATTGTCACAATAGGTGTTTACTCCTCTAAAGGTACCTTCACACATAACGATATTGTTAACGATATCGTTGCTTTTTGTGACGTAGCAACGATATCGTTAATGAAATCGTTATGTGTGACAGCGACCAACGATCAGGCCCCTGCTGGGAGATCGTTGGTCGCTGAATAAAGTCCAGAACTTTATTTCGTCGCTGGACTCCTCCTGACATCGCTGGATCGGCGTGTGTGACACCAATCCAGCGATGTCTTCACTGGTAACCAGGGTAAACATCGGGTAACTAAGCGCAGGGCCGCGCTTAGTAACCCGATGTTTACCCTGGTTACCATCCTAAAAGTAAAAAAAAACAAACACTATATACTTACCTTCTGCTGTCTGTCTGGCTGTGAGCGTCGGTCAGCCGGAAAGCAGAGTGGTGACGTCACCGCTCTGCTTTCCGGCCGCTGCGCTCACAGCCAGTACAGGAGGAGTGCAGAGCACAGCGCTGGAGGACAGACGGCTGTAGGTAAGTATGTAGCGTTTGTTTTTTTTTACTTTTAGGATGGTAACCAGGGTAAACATCGGGTTACTAAGCGCGGCCCTGCGCTTAGTTACCCGATGTTTACCCTGGTTACCGGAATCGTTGGTCGCTGGAGAGCTGTCTGTGTGACAGCTCTCCAGCGACCAAACAGCGACGCTGCAGCGATCCGGATCGTTGTCGGTATCGCTGCAGCGTCGCTTAATGTGAAGGGGCCTTTAGACATTGCTATAAACGTTACCTGCCAGACAACCTGTTTAATTTCAATGAAGAAATAGGTAGCAGCCCTGTTTTATGGGCTCTGGCGTGTGGCTGACAATGTCATGGGTGACTCTTTGTACTACAGGAAATTTACAAGTTGATGTTGCAACTAAGTGGACAATACTTAAAAGGAAATCTGACACTAAAGGTACAGTCACACTCCGCAACTTTACAACGAGAACGACAACGAATCGTGACGTTGCAGCGTCCTGGATAGCGATCTCGTTGTGTTTGACACGCAGCAGCGATCAGGATCCCGCTGTGCCATCGCTGGTCGGAGCTAGAAGTCCAGAACTTTATTTGGTCGTCAGGTCGGCGTGTATTGTCATGTTTGACATCAAAAGCAACGACGCCAGCAACGTTTTACATGGAGCTAACAACCAGCGAGAACGATAAGTGAGTCGCCGTTACGTCACAGGATCGCTCCTGCATCGTTCTGGTGTTGCTGTGTTTGACGTCTCTACAGCGACCTAAACAGCGACGCTCCAGCGATCGGCTCGTTGTCTATATCGCTGCAGCGTCGCTGAGTGTGACGGTACCTTTACTTTTTGCTATCTAATCTTAGAGCAACATGATGTAGGGGCTGAGAGCCTCATTCCAGCAAAGTGCCACTTGTCTGTGTGTTGGTTTGTAAACAATCAGTGTTTTATCAGCAGGAGATTATCACTGCAGGACTAGGTGTCTTGTGCCATGTAGTCCTCATGCTCTGTATAACCCCGCCCTCAGCACTGATTAGCAGCTTTCTGCCCAGTATTAGAGGACTGCTAGATCTGCAGCAGAGATTTTTCCTAACTGCAACAAGCAACTCAGTAAGTGATATACCGCTGGAACCAGGTTCTCAGCCCCTGCATCATGCTGCTCTCAAGTAACATAGCAAAAACCTGGCGACTGATTGCCTTTAAGGTTCCATGATTATCACTAATGAGTCTTCCTTAATTCCGCCTTCCTCGTTAATGATAATCTTGCAGTCTAAGCAGGCTTGTGATCATGGGATGAATGAGCAAAATGCTCCATTGTCATTTTCTTGTGCTGGCGAAACCAATGGCAGCCTATCTGTAATAGATCGCTCAGTGTTGGCCGTGTTAAGCTGTATTTTCACTTTGTGATGTGCCTGTGGGCAACATGTTTGACGTTCGGTCGTTGTTTAATACCCTACAGGTTTTGAAACGACCATTGAACATATTGCCGGTTAGCGGCCATTTAACAATGCACGTCACGATGCGAAAGTGCACCTGCTTCATGCAAGCACAGGGCATCTGTAAGGTGGCACCACTGGGTATGCATGGAGTGCCCTTATTATTAGGGCTACTATCATTTGCAATAAACTGAGGTTAAAAGCAGAGCTGGCTGTCAGATTGAAGAGGAAGGAGAGTTAGCAAATCACTGAAAAAGACATCAAATCCAAAAAATATCACAGACAGAAAAGGCCACCCTGTATCATGCATGTATCTGCGTGACTGGCACCGTATACAAGCCTTATCTGGGTGCGGCCACGTCCCATGGATGATAGATCACTGATAGGAGTGGGACTGGTTGCTCAGTATTTTGCCCCTGTGCTGCCTCAGCATCATGCAGTATACTGGTATTGTGACCAGTATGGGTCATTATGGCTTTTTTTCAGTGATGTTTATTGGATTAGGACATTGGCCATCCACCATTGGCCTACAGACCCAGGACATAGGACATCTGCCAGGAAGAGTCTGTGTAAATACCATCTAGCGTAGATTGTAGAGGTCCTATCCTTCCCATCCTCCGGTATCTCCATACGTGTCTTGCAGAAGGTACATAAAGTTGTGTTACCTAGTAAACAACAAAACACATAATTAAAGACTAGATCGGACCCTCATCATGGTATATGCACACATGATACGAATTATTGAGCCTAGAAGCGATAACACATACGCTCTGTGGCAGGTTTGACTTCTTGATGTTGAGATGACATATTACAGATATATACAAAAATGCAACATTTAAATGTCAAGTACTATTACCATTTATTAATATTTATTTTCAGTTACGGTGTCTTGTTAGGAATGTTTTCTATTTTCTTAATTTGCGAAACACACCAGACAAACCTGATATAGTAAGTTCTGCCTAGTGTATGGCCCAAAGGTATGGTGATGAGCTCGATGGCCTATTTTCCCTCTCACGGAGCACTGTGCTTTGCTTCACCCCCTCATAGCTTTACACTAGGATAACACGGGGTGTAAGCTTGGTCTAGGCCCTTGTATTGGGGGATTTCAACCCAGCAAAGCAACTAATTAATTTGGGAGAAAAATGGTGAATATGAGTTTTATTTTACTAGTCTCGCATAACCAAAAGTCTAATAACAGCGGCCTGTGGGGTAACCTCTAACGGCTGAAAAAAACGGTCATCTGTATATATTACAAGGGGAGTGATACAACAAGTCATCAGATTCAGGTTTCCTGACAGCCGGCCAGGGAAAGTGTGTCTAGTCTGAGTCTGATTTGGTCCCCGACATCTTTCACTGACAGGTCTCTCTTTATGTACACACACAGGGTGAGTCCCGTCTGTCAGGGCGAGGGAGCGCCGTGTAGGCGAGTGTAATGGTTTGTTTGTTTTTAATCTTTCCTGATGGGGCCAATCAAACCAGGACCGGGATGGGGCCAATTATACCAGAATAAGGATGGGGCCAATTATACCAGAATAAGGATGGGGCCAATCATACCAGGACCGGGATGGGGCCAATCATACCAGGACCGGGATGGGGCCAATCATACCAGGACCGGGATGGGGCCAATCATACCAGGATCGGGATGGGGCCAATCATACCAGGACCGGGATGGGGCCAATTATACCAGGACCGGGATGGGGCCAATCATACCAGGACCGGGATGGGGCCAATCATACCAGGACCGGGATGGGGCCAATCATACCAGGACCGGGATGGGGCCAATTATACCAGGACCGGGATGGGGCCAATTATACCAGGATCGGGATGGGGCCAATCATACCAGGACCGGGATGGGGCCAATCATACCAGGACCGGGATGGGGCCAATTATACCAGGACCGGGATGGGGCCAATCATACCAGGACCGGGATGGGGCCAATCATACCAGGACCGGGATGGGGCCAATCATACCAGGACCGGGATGGGGCCAATCATACCAGGATCGGGATGGGGCCAATCATACCAGGACCGGGATGGGGCCAATCATACCAGGACCGGGATGGGGCCAATCATACCAGGACCGGGATGGGGCCAATCATACCAGGACCGGGATGGGGCCAATTATACCAGGACCGGGATGGGGCCAATCATACCAGGATCGGGATGGGACCAATCATACCAGGACCGGGATGGGGCCAATCATACCAGGACCGGGATGGGGCCAATTATACCAGGACCGGGATGGGGCCAATCATACCAGGACCGGGATGGGGCCAATTATACCAGGACCGGGATGGGGCCAATCATACCAGGACCGGGATGGGGCCAATTATACCAGGACCGGGATGGGGCCAATTATACCAGGACCGGGATGGGGCCAATTATACCAGAATAAGGATGGGGCCAATCATAGCAGGAACGGGATGGGGCCAATCATACCAGGAACAGGATGGGACCAATCATAGCAGGAACGGGATGGGGCCAATTATACCAGAATAAGGATGGGGCCAATCATACCAGGACCGGGATGGGGCCAATTATACCAGGACCGGGATGGGGCCAATCATACCAGGACCGGGATGGGGCCAATTATACCAGGACCGGGATGGGGCCAATTATACCAGGACCGGGATGGGGCCAATTATACCAGAATAAGGATGGGGCCAATCATAGCAGGAACGGGATGGGGCCAATCATACCAGGAACAGGATGGGGCCAATCATAGCAGGAACGGGATGGGGCCAATTATACCAGAATAAGGATGGGGCCAATCAGACCAGGACCGGGATGGGGCCAATTATACCAGAATAAGGATGGGACCAATTATACCAGGACCGGGATGGGGCCAATTATACCAGAATAAGGATGGGGCCAATCAGACCAGGACCGGGATGGGGCCAATTATACCAGAATAAGGATGGGGCCAATCATAGCAGGAACGGGATGGGGCCAATCATACCAGGACCGGGATGGGGCCAATTATACCAGAATAAGGATGGGGCCAATCATAGCAGGAACGGGATGGGGCCAATTATACCAGGACCAGGATGGGGCCAATTATACCAGGACCGGGATGGGGCCAATTATACCAGGACCGCGATGGGGCCAATTATACCAGGACCGGGATGGGGCCAATTATACCAGGACCGGGATGGGGCCAATTATACCAGGACCGGGATGGGGCCAATTATACCAGGAACGCGATGGGGCCAATTATACCAGAATAAGGATGGGGCCAATTATACCAGAATAAGGATGGGGCCAATTATACCAGGACCGCGATGGGGCCAATTATACCAGGACCGGGATGGGGCCAATTATACCAGGACCGGGATGGGGCCAATTATACCAGGACCGGGATGGGGCCAATTATACCAGAATAAGGATGGGGCCAATTATACCAGAATAAGGATGGGGCCAATTATACCAGAATAAGGATGGGGCCAATTATACCAGAAAAAGAATGGGGCCAATTATACCAGGACCGGGATGGGGCCAAATATACCAGAATAAGGATGGTGCCAATCATACCAGGAACAGGATGGGGCCAATCAAACCAGGAACGCGATGGTGCCAATTATACCAGAATAACGATGGGGCCAATCATACCAGAATAAGGATGGGGCCAATCATACCAGGAACAGGATGGGGCCAATTATACCAGAATAACGATGGGGCCAATCATACCAGAATAAGGATGGGGCCAATCATACCAGGAACAGGATGGGGCCAATTATACCAGAAAAAGGATGGGGCCAATCAGACCAGGAACGCGATGGGGCCAATTATACCAGAATAACGATGGGACCAATCATACCAGGAACAGGATGGGGCCAATTATATCAGAATGAGGATGGGGCCAATCATAGCAGGAACAGGATGGGGCCAATTATACCAGAAAAAGGATGGGGCCAATCATACCAGGAACGGGATGGGGTTGTGCATACCAGGATAGGAATTAGGGGCCATGTGTATCAGAATTGGGATGAGGGGGACCATATATACGAGGATAGGGGATACTACAGTACAGAATTGACCTTTTTTTGCTTCAATTTGTTTTCCTAATTTCCTCCTCTAAAACCTAGGTGCGTCTTATAGTCCGAAAAATACGGTACATTATATAGAAACTTACTTTATCAGCTTTAATATTCTCTTGCTCAGACAACCAATGGTTGAGCGGACAAAAGTTTCTTCTGGTGTCCCGAGACTTTAACATCTTTACTAAGTTGGTAATAACCTGCAGAAAATGAAAAATCCAAAGTTTAGAAATTACATCTACATATGTGTGACACGCGCAACAAACAATATTTTCCTGCTCATGATGAAGATAGAAATTTCTTTCTTTTACTTAAAGGGAATGTGTCAGCAGATTTTTCCTACCCCACCTGAGAACCGCATGATATAGGGGCAGAGACCCCGATTCCATGGATGTGTCACTTACTGAGATGACTGCTGTCATTTTGATAAAAATCACTGTTTTATAAGCTGCAAATCTACCAGTTGTCTGAATGCTGAGCCCTGAATAACCCCGCCCACAGCAGTGATTGACAGCATTATACCCATGTACAGTGTGCACAGAAAACTGCCAATCAGTGGTGGGGGCGGGGTTATACAGAGCTCATGAATATGGACGACTACATGACAGCAGGTTTACTAGTTCTCGAGCGATAATCTCCTGCTGTTAAAACAGTAATTTTAAAAAACTACAGCAAGAAGCCCAGTAAGTGACACATTACTGGAAGTAGGGACTCAGCCTCTACATCAGTGTTCCCCAAGTCCAGTCCTCAAGAGCCACCAACAGGTCATGTTTTCAGGATTTCTTTAGTATTGCACAGGTGATAATTGCATCACCTGGACAGGCAAGCATTTAATCACCTGCGCAATACTAAGGAAATCCTGAAAGCATGACCTGTTGGTGGCTCTTGAGGACCGGAGTTGGGGAACACTGCTCTACATTATGCTGTTCTCAGAATAGGTGGCAAAAACCTAGTGACAGATTCCATTTAAGCTTAGAAAAGGATTGTCTTCATGTGATAACCTCTTTAAAGGTAACTCGTCCTTGGGATTTTATACCTGATACTAATGACATGTATGGAAAGAAACTGTAATGCTGAATAAATCCCTACCTTTCCTGTACAAATCCTTGATGCGGTTTTAGAGAAATCCATGGCTAAAATCATATACAAATGAGAGCTGTAAGTGCAGTGGGGTGGGACAATGCACGTGCCCCATTCCGAAATATTGCAAAAGCACCAGCACTACCTGTGGCCATGCATGTGCAGCAGCCTCCTATCAACGCTGAGAGAGCAGGGCTATCAATCTGAGCATGCGCCGTCCAAAGCAATGAAGGCAGCGGGCGGGGAATAAGGAGAGGCAAGTGCATTGTCCCACCCCGCTGCACTTACGGCTCATTTGTGTAAGATTTCAACAAAGGATTTCTCTAAAACGTCAAAAAGGATTTCTACAAGCAAGGTAAGGATTCATTCAGCATTGCAGCGTCATTAATTTGGTTTACAAAATCCTGATGACATGCTCCCTTTAATATAAAATATGTGGTGCCACTTTGAAATGATTCAACCCCCTAACAGGGTAACAGATAAATACCTCCATCACCTCCTTTTAGCTCCTATTTTTCAAGCAGATTATGATGTAATGATGCATAAATAAAAAAAAAAAAATCAGGTGACTGAAAACATGCCTGATCTGAATGGGGTCTTATGGTATACCGTAGAGGAGCACTGATAGCGTGGAAGTTTTTCTCTCCCAAATCTGCCAGCTTGGGCTTTTCTCCAACTAGAACATCAGCACATTTTTTTGGTTCTATTTAAAACCTTTATGTGGAGCTCAAGCGTCCCGGTAGCTGGAAAACCTCTGCCTATTATGGCACATTAACGCTGAATTCCTCCTTATGAAAACATTATCATTTAGGCTCAATTCAGTTAATGTTCATCGGGCCTCTGCTTGTAAGTGAAATGTGTTGTAAAATCAGCCCGAATGGGCAGGACGGGGGCTATTGTAGGCTTGTAGAATGAATAAGCATTGCTTAATTAGCCCATCAGGTTAAGTGCACGCATTAATGGGTCCTTCTTAAAGTCTAGCGTTGACATCTTCCTCCAAACATGGCCAAGAAGAAAGTTCCATTAGCAATATTAATACAAGCTTAGTTGATCATTTTCATTCAATTAACTTCTTTCAATTAAATAGATAGCTTGACAAAAGCAGTGATAAAAGACCTGGAGGGACAGCTGATGACTCAAGCCGAACATTACTGAGCGAGAGGTCGCCGGTATTAAACGGACAGTAAATCTACCATTCAATTTGGAAAATGCATTCCTCCTGCTTCTGTGTCTTTAAAGGGAACCTGTCACCCCGTTTTTTGAGATTGAGATATGAATACTGTTAAATAGGGCCTGCGCTGTGCGTTACTATAGTGTATGTAGTGTACCCCGATTCCCCACCTATGCTGAGAAATAACTTACCAAAGTCGCCGTTTTCGCCTGTCAATCAGGCTGGTCAGGTCGGGAGGGCGTGTTCACAGCGCTGGTTCTTCCTCAGCTTTACGTTGGTGGCGTAGTGGTGTCCGCATGTTGAGGTGACTAATCCACTGTGGGCACGTGAACATGCAGCGCGCGATCTGCGCTGTCATCCCTTTCGTCGGTGGGGGCGGCCATCTTCCTGGGGCCGCGCGTGCGCAGATCGAGTGCTCTGCTGCACGGGGCTTCAGCAAAATGGCCGCGGGATGCCGCGCGTGCGCATTAGAGATCGCGGCGGCCATTTTCCCAAAGCCGAGTTTGCATCTCGGCTTTGGGAAAATGGCCGCCGCGATCTCTAATGCGCGCGCGCGGCATCCCGCGGCCATTTTGCTGAAGCCCCGTGCAGCAGAGCACTCGATCTGCGCACGCGCGGCCCCAGGAAGATGGCCGCCCCCACCGACGAAAGGGATGACAGCGCAGATCGCGCGCTGCATGTTCACGTGCCCACAGTGGATTAGTCACTTCAACAGGCGCACACCACTACGCCACCAACGTAAAGCTGAGGAAGAACCAGCGCTGTGAACACGCCCTCCCGACCTGACCAGCCTGATTGACAGGCGAAAACGGCGACTTTGGTAAGTTATTTCTCAGCATAGGTGGGGAATCGGGGTACACTACATACACTAAAGTAACGCACAGCGCAGGCCCTATTTAACAGTATTCATATCTCAATCTCAAAAAACGGGGTGACAGGTTCCCTTTAATGAGCGGGTATTTTTTTTTTTTTTTAGCCGACTTGATCTGTTTTCTTAGGACACATCGAGTGTCACTTTTCTACACCAGATCCCTTTCTGGACTCTACTTAAAAACTTTGTAGAGAGCGACAGAGTTAAAGAGAGAAGGAAGATTGATTTTCGTGTCACCAGATAAGGGATTCGCCCTCCATCTGGTCCATTAACATCAACATTATACAAATCCTGATGAGATACTAATTACGCTGAATTTTAAGACATTAATGCATCTTACTCATCAAAAATTGCAGAAAATAATCAATCGATCTGTCCGTCTTTCAGCACTCAGGATCCAAGCCGTCATGGTACACCAATATGGACAATGGATGTGCGGTAACCGCAGACGTCACTGTGCGCGGTGCCATCACACAGACTGCCATGTGAACAACACTTGTGGGTCCACACAAAAAAAAAGAATTCTAATATCTCAGCTCAGGAAGGAATTTTCAGCATGAATATTTTAACGCAGCTCTGTTCACACTTCTGACTTTAGTTGTTAATGGGGTGAAATGGCTTATATAATCCAGGATAATAGATTCACTGGTAAAAATGATTTACAACACATACACATTTTTTATTGTCTGCGCTATACAATGCCCTTTTGTTTGGCATCCTGCTAGTGGACCACCTAGCATTTGGTTGTAAAGTGTGGCAAAACTCTGCACCCCTGACTACTTCCCCTGCAGCGTCATTGTGCCATGCTGGAGAGAGACGCATTAAAAGATTTGGGTATCTTCTACAAGGAAAACTTGTATTTCTGTAGGTTAATGTTTACCTTTAGATAATAAAATTTCACCAAGTTTCCTACAATCTTCATCCCTTCACCCTTACTCATTTTCAGACTCTCTAGTACATTTTACAGCCTGATCTGATGGTCAGATTATTCTCTTGTGAGAGTGTCTCTGCCAGTAATATAGGCTGGATGTTATGTCTGTGCGCATCCAGGGTGTTGCTGCCTTCAATAGCTCATATATCAGTACAGCTCCTATGTTAATATATTTCCTCTTCAAGTGGTTTCCACTTTTTCAACAATCTGTTTTCTCTGCCCTCCCAGAGACTGTACAAGCTCTCTCTCCTATCCAAACTTTTAAAGATATGTGCTATCAGCTACAAGAGAAAGAGCTGTCAGAGCCTGAAGCAAGTGGCCTAAAGGATTTATAACATTTTTGCAAAACATTTGGAAATAATGGCTTATAGACACTCTGCAGCAACAATATAAAATGTTTAAATTAGACTACTTAAAAAGTAGCTTAACATTACATATTATTTGTAAGCATATGAAAAATGCTCGTTAAAGATGAGTATAGCTTTGAGAAGGGTTATCCAGTCTAGGAAGAAAAGTCTGCACTTGAAGTGACAGCAGGCTGCTGAATCGTGACAGTGTGATACTCACACACTGTCACGATCCCCCTTTATTTCCCTAGACTCATGTGTTTCTCTCAATTCGTTTCTCTCAATTCTCATCTAATGAGAGAAGGAAGTTAAGACTAGTCAGCATGTGACCGCTCACCCACATGGGAATACAGGGGAATCGTGAATGTGTACGCATCACACACTGTCACGACTTGGCAGTCTGCTGTGACTGCAGACGTCTCTTCTGAAACCATACAACATCTTTAAGCCCAGTGAAGGGTTAAATGTTGCCATCAGGGGTCAGCATCCTAAGGCACCCAACCTGTTATGTAACTACAACTCTCAGCATACTCTTATATCGAAGGCTCTTAGAGCATTTTGTGAGTTGAACTTTTTCAACAGCTGGAATGCAGCAGATTTCTGACTCTTGCCATGTTGGCCATTTGTCAGGCATGGATTAATAAAACTTGAAATTAGCAATTTGGAGTGCGGACTCTTTCTTGTTCTTTTTATTCCCGTAGTGGGATTTGCGGTGACAATCACCAGAATAACCCTCCAAGCATTATTAGTGGTGCGGTGCCTGAACATTTCAGCTGGAAAGGAGGATGCAATAGTTGCAGACTTGGACAGTATGTCTGTTAGTTATTGTTACGGTGTCATTTGGTCAAATTCACAATTTAATCCTTGCTGCACATGGCCCAAAAGTGTAAAGGAGAATTCCAATGTATTCATGATATGCAGGCTTTCCCCACGCACTGCTGCTAAATGACAGCTTTCCTCCTTTTGCTGTGGATAGGGAGAAAGCTGCCAATCAAAAGACGGAAAACCTGAGCTGCAAAAGTAAAAAGAAAAGCACTTTGCCTTGTCATAAAATAAGTTTGTGTTGCATAAAATGTGACATTATGTGCGACATTGCAGAACATTAAAAGAATGTACAAAGTATGGAGCAGGTTGTAAGAAATCTTAGGACAGAGTGCACAATTCTTGGCTTCCAGGGATCAGCACTGTCTTTAAGGTGTCACAACCACAATGCTCTGTGGATTAATAGTTTACACTAAGAATACCTTCTTTATCTTAGGTACCTTAAACAGCTGAATCCATCGTTTCTGCTCAGTTTGGATACGTTGCTGCATCTCCACATTGGTGGTGACACCAACACTTCGAAAAGCTGCCATGTATTCTTCTCGCATCTCTGGCTTTGTCTCGGGGTACGCCAGCTTGATGATTCCTAAGCAAGCATCACGAAGGCAGCGGGACAGCACCACCAACTCTTCTAATGTGAAAGGCATCATTGAAGATTGTCTCTGGCCAACTACTGCTGGGAAAAACATCTTACTGTCACAGTCACATAGTACAGACCAGGAGCGCAACCACTGAACTGACTGCTGTCCTATTGTCACAGGCAGGGAAGGGGCAGAAAGCAGAGCAGTGGTTTTCACTTATTTATAGGGGGTTTGTCTTATGAAGAAATCCTCCTCCGTACATTAATGTATTACGGCAGAAGAACGAGGAGTCTCTGGATTGGAGAATGCATCCATGAGCCAAAATAAGGAGCTGATCTTTACGTGTAGCTCCCATACTAGTGATCCTGGCCAGTCTATTAATGTGAATGGCTAGCTGTAATGCTACATAACTCTTGCAGTAGCCACTGTGGGGACAATGTATGGCCAGATGCGTCATTGGTCAGCAATAATATATGGGGGTTAGGTGCAGTTGGCCGAGTGGCGGAAAAGCCACCAACCTATGGCGGGCCAATGGCCCCAGTATTTTATTATTATACATTTTTATAGCGCCATTTAATCCATGGCGCTTTACATGTGAATACGGGGCAAATATAGACAAATACATTAAACATGAGCAAAAAACAAGGCACACAGGTACATAAGGAGGGAGGACCCTGCCGGCGAGGGCTCACAGTCTGCAGGGGATGGGTGAGGATACAGCAGGTTGTGCGGCGGTTCAGTAGGTTGAGGATCACTGCAGGCTGTAGGCTTGTCGGAAGAGATGAGTCTTCAGGTTCTTTTTGAAGGTTTCTATGGTAGGCGAGAGTCTGATATGTTGTGGTAGAGAGTTCCAGAGTATGGGGGAAGCATGGGAGAAGTCTTGGATGCGGATGTGGGAAGAAGAGATGAGAGGGGAGTAGAGAAGGAGGTCTTGAGAGTATCGGAGGTTGCGTGTAGGTAGGTACCAGGAGACCATGTCACAGATGTATGGAGGAGATAGGTTGTGGATGGCTTTGAATGTCATTGTGAGGGTTTTGAACTGGAGTCTCTGGGCGATAGGAAGCCAGTAAAGGGCTTGGCATAGGGGAGAGGCTGGGGAATAGCAGAGAGACAGGTAGATTAGTTGGGCAGAAGAGTGTAGGATGGATGGGAGTGGTGCCAGAGTGCTAGAGGGGAGTCCAGAGAGTGCAGCAGTCAAGGCGGGAGATGATAAGGGCATGCACTAGTGTTTTCATGGTGCCGCGGTCAAGGAATGCGCGGATCCGGGAAATATTTTTGAGTTTGAGATGGCAGGAGGAGGGAAGGGCTTGGATATGTGGCTTGAAAGAGAGGGCAGAGGATCACGCCGAGGCACAGGGCATGTGGGACTGGGGAAAGTGAGCAGCCATTGACATTGATAGATAGGTCTGGTGGAGGGGTAGAGTGAGATGGGGGAAAGATGATGAATTCTGTTTTGCCCATGTTCAGTTGTAGAAAGCGAGCAGAAAAGAAGGCTGAAATAGCAGACAATGTGGGATTTTGGTAAGTAAGGAGGTGAGGTCAGGTCCGGATAGGTAGAGCTGCGTGTCATCGGCATAGAGATGGTACTGCATACCGTGGGGTTTTATGAGCTGTCCAAGGCCGAAGGTGTAGATGGAGAAGAGTAGGGGTCCTAGAACAGAGCCTTGAGGAACACCGACTGACAAGGGGCGAAGTGAGGAGGTGGTGTGGGGGAGGGAGACACTGAATGTTCGGTCTGTCAGATATGACGAGATCCAGGATAGGGCCAAGTCTGTGATACCAAGAGATGAGAGGATCTGTAGCAGAAGGGAGTGGTCCACAGTGTCAAAGGCAGAAGACAGGTCCAGGAGAAGGAGGACAGAGTAGTGTCGCTTGCTCCTGGCAGTTAGTAGTGAATGGGACAGAAGCCAGATTGTAACCGATCAAAGAGGGAGCAGGAGGAGAGGTGGGAGGACAGTTCAAGATGGATGTGTTGCTCCAGTAATTTGGAGGCATAAGGGAGAAGAGATATCAGGCGATAGCTAGACACAGAGGATGGGTCGAGGGAGGTCTTTTTGAGGATGGGTGTGATCTTGGCATATTTGAAGGATGAGGGGAAGACACCTGTTGTGAGTGAGAGGTTGAAAAGGTGTTAGGGTTGGGATGAAGACCGTGGAAATGTTAGGGATGAGGTTGGATGGGAGCGGGTCGAGCGTGCAGGTGGTGAGGTGTGATCTTGACAGGAGGGTGGAGAGCTGATCTTCTGTCTTGGTGGAGAAGCTGGTTTTGGAGGAGCAGCGTTGAGCAGCTAAGAGGGGCAATGGGCGCTGTGGGCCAAAGCTTTCTCTGATCGTATCGATCTTCTGTTTAAAGAAAGAGGCAAAGTCTTCAGCAGAAATGAGAGGGGAGGGAGGGGGTGCAGGGGGACGGAGTAGAGAATTGAAAGTGTTGAAAAGCTGTTTAGGGTTGTGAGACAGGGAGGATATGAGAGATGAGAAGTTTGTTTTGCGGCAGTGAGCGTGGACTTGAAGCTGGCGAGGGACTGCTTGTATGCAGTGAAGTGGTCAGCAGAGCGGGATCGCTTCCATCTCCGCTCAGCGATCCTGGAAGCCCGTCTCAGTTCTTTGGTCAGGCTGGTCAGCCAGGGCTGCCTGTTGAGTGCACGAGTTTTGCTATGCATGAGCGGGGCGGCCGAATTGAGTGTTGCTGTTATTGTGGTGTTATAAAAAGTGGCAGCAGCATCTGTGTCATGAAGGGAGACTATGTCTGTAAGAGGGAGAAGGGACTCCGAGAGTGATTGTAAGTTGAGATGTTTGAGATTTCTGTGAGGGTGAGTGAGTTTGTGGAGTGGGGTTTGCACACTAGGAGAGGAGAGGGAAAAGAATGTCAGCAGGTTGTGGTCGGACAGGGGGAGGGGTGTGCTAATGAGATTAGTAAGGGAGCAGAGGCTGGTGAAGATGAGGTCCAGAGTGTGGCCATCTTTGTGAGGGCCTGAGGGGACCATTGAGTGAGGATAAAGGAGGCAGTCAGTGATAAAAGTTGATAAAAGTTTAGAGGCAGCTGAGGTGGAAGTGTCAATGGTGATATTGAAATCACCCATGATGATAGTGGGGATGTCACAATTGTGTCACCATTGGCCACCACAGTTGGGCGGAGTGTTGGCCATTAGGTCTAACTCTACCCCTTTCACCACCCTGGGATTTTTCGTTTTCCTTTTGGCTCCCCTTCTGCCCAGAGCCATAACTTTTTTATTTTTCTGTCAATATGACCATGTGAGGGCTTGTTTTTTTGTGGTACGAATTGTACTTTTGAATGACTCCATTGATTCTACCATATAATGTACAAGAAAACTGGAAAAAAATTCCAAGCAACGTGAAATTGCAAAAAAAAGGGGGCAATTCTACAATTTTTTTTACCATGTTTGCTAAACGCTAAAACGGACTTGCCATTACGAGTTTGCAGATACTAAACAAGTCTAGGTTATTTTTTATTTAACCCCTTTCTGACATCGGGTGTAATAGTACGCCAATGTTGGACTCCCTCCATTTGATGTGGGCTCTGGCATAGGCCTAAGGGTCTAGGCTAGTTGAAATTCAGTAGCTTTCTTTGTCATGTTTTTTTCTGAATAAATTTGTCACAAAACCTGAAGCATTTCCTAGTATACGCAAAGTGCTTGAGATTCCTGAAGTTTCATGCACATGTTGCTTATTTTCCCTTGCAGATCTGCAGCAGATATAAAGGGAACCTGTCACCAGAAAAAAAAAACGCTATTAAACTGTATATATGAGGTTAATCTGCAGGTTAATAGCGTTATTCACCAACCCGGCGCCAGCACCTAGCAGACTGTTGCAGGGAGGAAAGCAGGATTTATGGTTGTTTGCCGTAAAATCTGTTTCTCTGAGCCTTCATTGGGGGACACAGGAACCATGGGTGTATGCTGCTGCCACTAGGAGGCTGACACTATGCACAAAAAGAGTTAGCTCCTCCTCTGCAGTATACACCCAACTGACTGGCATATTGATACTCAGTTAGTGAGAAAGCAGCAGGAGAAGAAAACAAAGATGAAAGAACACAGAGGTATTAACTGTAATCAGAGAACGAAGAACGAATCAACATGGGCGGGTGTTGTGTCCCCCAATGAAGGCTCCGAGAAACAGATTTTACGGTAAGCAACCAAAAATCCTGTTTTCTCTATCGCTTCATTGGGGGACACAGGAACCATGGGACGTCCAAAAGCAGTCCTTAGGGAGGGAAAACAGAGTTCCATCAGGTCGGAGAACTGATAACTGCCGCCTGCAAGATCCTTCTGCCTAGGCTGGCGTCAGCCGAAGCGTAGGTATGGACCTTGTAAAATTTGGCGAATGTATGGATGGATGGCCAGGTTGCCGCTTTACAAAGCTGTAGGGCGGAAGCCCTGTGGTGCACCGCCCAGGAGGCGCCAACTGCCCGGGTAGAGTGAGCCCTAACCCCAGAGGGGGGCACTCTGTTCTTTACCCGGTAAGCCTCCAAAATTGCCCTTTTGATCCAGCGAGCAATAGTCGACTTGGAGGTTGGCAGGCCTCTTCGCATACCATTCGGAATGACGAATAGAGAATCCGTCTTCCGAAAGGAGGCCGTTCTAGCCAGGTAGACTCTGACCAAGTTAAGCTTGTTCAATGCGCGCTCCATAGGATCAGTCGGAGCAGGGCAAAAGGAAGGCAGAACAATGTCCTCGTTGAGATGGAAAGTGGACACCACCTTAGGAAGTAAAGAAGGCAGAGGCCGCAAGAACACCTTATCCTGGTGAATAACCAAGAAAGGCGGGCGGCAAGAGAGGGCCGCCCAACTCCGAAACGTGCCGGATGGAGATGATGGCCACGAGAAAGACCACCTTCCAGGTCATAAAAGACAGGGAAACCTCTCTGAGAGGCTCAAAGGGAGGACCCCTCAGGACTTCCAGTACAAGATTGAGATCCCAGGGATCCACGGGAGCCCGGTATGGAGGAGCTGCATGAGCTACTCCCTGAAGGAAAGTCTTGACCTGCGGTCGGGATGATAATGTCCTCTGGAAAAGGATGGAAAGCGCTGATACTTGACCCTTCAGAGAACTCAGGGAAAGACCCGCGTCCAGGTGGAACCTGATTGGACTCGCACCAGCGGAAATAGGGCCTCCCGGTTTGATAGTAGATCCTGGAAGACGAAGACTTCCGAGCCTGGATCATGGCGTGAATCACCAGATCAAAAAAAACAGACACTTTCAGAACCGTGGTCTCAACAGCCACGCCGCCAAACTGAGCAACCAAGAATTCGGGTGGCAGATCGGACTTTGAGACAGCAGATAACCGGTACCCCCTCCGCCTTTATCTTCAATAGCTTGGGAAGAAGAGGAAGGGGAGTGAACAGATAGGGAAGCACGAACTGCGACCAAGGAATGGCCAGAGCGTCGGCGCCCACCGCAAGAGGATCGCGGGACCTGGAGATGAAACGAGGGACCTTCCTGTTCAGTTGGGACGCCATGAGGTCCACATCTGGAGTCCCCCATCGAAGGCAAATCTGATGGAAGACCTCCTGATGCAAGGACCATTCCCCCGCCGCGAGACCCTCACGGCTGAGAAAATCGGTGGCCCAGTTGTCTATACCGGCAATATGCACTGCGGATATACGCCGGAACAGTCATCTCTGCCCAAAGGAGGATCTTGGAAACCTCGGCCAATGCCAATGAGCTCCGAGTCCCTCCCTGGTGGTTGACATATGCCACTGCTGTGGCAGTGTCTGTCTGGATTCGGATTGGCAGACCCCGGAGGAGCCTTTCCCAGTGAAGGAGGGACAGAAAAATGGCCCGTGTTTCGAGGACGTTGATCGGCAAAGAAGACTCCTGCGCCGACCAATGGCTGCAAAGAAACCTGGAACCAAAGTCGGGTCTTTTGGAGGGCGAGACTCGAAGAAGCGATCCCGGGGCTGAGAAACTAAATCTATTTTGTATCCAGAGGATACCACTTCCCTGACCCATGCATCCTTCACCGACATGAGCCAAACGTCTTTGAAGAAAAGATGACGACCGCCCAGCTTGGGAGATGCGCCAGGATCTCGGTGAGAGTCATGCCGAGGTAGATCTTCCAGATCTAGACCTGGTGGATCTTCCTTGGGAATAGCAGGAGCGCCAGGAAGGAGTGGGCCTAAAGGAAACCTTCTTCCTATCCTGGCGCGCTTGTGGCCTCTGCTGTTGAGAAGAAGAGTCTGTCGGCGCAAAATGACTAAGGGGCCGAAAGGACCGAAACTGCCTCTTGGGAACAGGTAGGCGAGGTTTGGATTGGGGAGAAGGGAACTTGCCCCCCGTTCGCGTCCTTAATAATTTGGTCCAGCCTGGAAACGAAAAGACGAGATCCCTGAAAAGGCAGGCTGGTAAGGGACTTCCTGGAAGACAGGTCCACTTGCCAGGCCTTAAGCCAAACAGTCTGGCGGATGGCAACAACATTGCTGGATGCCTGAGCTGCACAAGACGTGGCATCCAGGGAAGCAGAGACCAAATACTCATCTGTGTGAGAAATCTGGTTGGCAAGCTCCGCTAGCTGTTCTGATTGGGCCCCAGCCAGAATGCCCTGACGGAGTTGTTTTGCCCATTTGGCAACAGACTGTGAAACCCATGTGGAGGGAAAAGTCGGGCAAAGAGCGGAAGCAGCGGCTTCGAAGGCTGACTTCGCAAACAATTCTATAAGTCTATCACTAGAGTCCTTCAGAGATGCTGCACCAGAGAGGGGCAGGACTGTGGTGGTAGATAGTCTAGAAACTGGCAGGTCCACAGAGGGAGAAGCTGTCCAGTTGGCGGTGAGCTCCGGGGAAAAAGGATATAACACGCCCAGGCGCTTTCCTCTTTGAAAGCGTCTGTTCGGATTCTCTCTTTCTCTGGCCATAAGCTCCTTGAATCCAGAATGAGCGAAAACTTTGGAAGGTGGTTTGGACAGTCTATACGAAACCGCCTGATCTGCGGGTTCCATAGCAGAGTCTTTGATGCCACAGGTCTGGTTAACTCCAGCAATGAGGCTCTGAACCATATCCCTCATGCTAGCGATTTGGTTAGAATCCAGCTCCAAAGCATCCTCCGAAGGCGCGTCTGAGAATGCTTCACCTGACTCGGGGGAGGAAGACCGGGAAGAAACAGACCTCGGAGGCGAGCCCTGGGGTGAGATGGAACGCGAAGAGCACTCAGACCGACGTTCCTGTCTAGATCTTTTACAGCCAATATTGGTAGGCTCGGACGGAGCTTCCTGTGACCCGTTGGCTACAGCGGAAGTCTGCAGGGGTAACCTATCAAGTACAGACACTAGGGTCTGAGATACCCTGGCGAGATCCGTCACGGATTGGGACAGAGTGGAAACCCACCCTGGGATAGGGATCTCACTCGGACAGCAGGGGGGTCCTTGGCGGTGGGCACCGTGGGGCTATTGCAGTCCTGACAGAGGGAAGAGGACTGACCTGAGGGAAGTCTGCATTTACAGGACGAACATACGAAGTGTCGGACCAAAATAGCTGAAGGAGGAAGAAGCAGGAGGAAGGGAACGTTCTCCCTTAGAATTAGACATGGTGGAAAGAGGATGCCAGAGGGTATGGGGATGAGCAGAGGAGAGTGTCAGTCTGCTGTGCAGAGCTACTCACGGCAGATGTCCTGTAACTTCCAGGCTGTAGAAGGTAAGGGGGAAAGCAGGTCCTGCAGACAGAAGCACCGCTGGATGCACACGACTAATGGCGACCGCTGGAGGAGCAGGTAAAAAGCATGCTGCAGAGAAAAAGGCGGGCGGAAGGAGGAAAAAGCCAGCTCATTAAAACCGGAAGAGGGGCGGAGCCGACCGCGTGATACTGGAGCAGGAAGATTGCACCGGCCGTAAAGAGAGCTGGGGCTGGGGGGAGTGGGCGGAGTCAAGCGCGCACACCAGGAGGACCAATATGGCGCCAATGGCAGGCAGTGCTATGGGGCGGAGCTAGGCGCCGCTGCAGGAAGAAGATACAGGCGGGAGAAAAGCCCGCCCGAAGGAGAGAGAATGGGGGGTGGGAGGAGAGGAGGCGGCGATTAACCCTTCACCACAGCGAATGTCTAGCCTGTGCCTGCAAAATCCAGACACCTGTAAGGTAGCCCATCTAGTAGCGCCGGACTGGGGAATCATCTGAACCCAGGGAGAAGCTGACATGGGCAGGGCTAAAAGTCCTGCCGAAAGCCCTGATATTTCCCTTAAGAAATAGCCCCCCCACCTCTCTAAGGCTATGTGCACACGTTCAGGATTTTTCGCGGTTTTTCGCTATAAAAACACGATAAAACCACAAAAAAATGCATATATTAAGCATCCTATTAGAATGCAATCCACAATTTTTGTGCACATGTTGGCGCATTCCGGAAAATAACGCAGCATGTTCATTCCCTGTGCGCAATTGCGGGGATTCTGGACACATAGGAATGCATTGATCCGCTTACTTTCTGCATGTGGCTATGCCTACCATGCGGGAAGTAAGCGGATCATGTGCGGTTGGTACCCAGGATGGAGGAGAGGAAACTCTTCTCCAGGCCCTGGGAACCCTATAATTGCTTAAAAAAAAAAAAAAGAATTAAAATAATAAATCGTGATATCCTCACCTTCCGGCGTCCCTCGCAAAGTTCCCGCTCATCGCGATGCTTTCGTTCCCAGTGATGCTTTGCGGCAATGACCTGTGATGACGTGGGTCTTTCGAGACCGCTACGTTATCTGAGGTCATTGCCGCTAGGCATTATTGGGAACGGGAGCATCGCGAGACAGATTAATAATGCCATTAATCTGCAGGTTAACTACATATCTGCAGGATAATAGTGTATCTTCTGGGGACAGGTTCCCTTTAAGTCTGTAGCATGTAATTTTTTTCAGGTTACACCCATTAAGTGACAAGTATCTCAATTCTATAAGTACAGTGGCATGTAAAAGTTTGGGCACCCCAGGTGAAAATTACTGCTATTGTGAACAGTTAAGCAAGTTGAATATGAAATGATCTCTAAAAGGGCAAAACTTAAAGATTACACATTTCCTTTATATTTTACGCAAAATATATACAAGTACTTCTCACAAAATTAGAATATCATCAAAAAGTTAATTTATTTCAGTTCTTCAATACAAAAAGTGAAACTCATATTATATAGGGTCATTACAAACAGAGTGATCTATTTCAAGTGTTTATTTCTGTTTTGTGGCTTACCCTCCTTGTGGAGTGTGTCAATGAATGCCTTCTGGAAATCTGTCAAGTCAGCAGTCTTCCCCATGATTCTGGAGCCTACTGAAACAGACTAATTGACCTTTCTAAATGCTTAGGAAGCCTTTGCAGGTGTTTTTTGTAAATTATTCTAATTTACTGAGATAATGACTTTTGGGTTTTCATTGGCTGTAAGCCATTATCATCAACATTAACAGAAATAAACACCTGAAATAGATCACTCTGTTGACTCTATATAATACCGCATTTTTTGGCGTATAAGACGACTGGGTGTATATGACGACCCCCAACTTTTCAGGGGTCATCTTATACACCGGGTGTCGTCTTATACGGCATGTGCAGGGAGCGGTCCCGGATGGTTCCCAGGGTCTGGAGGAGAGGAGACTCTCCTTCAGGCCCTGGGATCCATATTCGTGTAAGAAAAAAAAAAAAAAAAAAGAATAAAAGTAAAAAAATATGGATATACTTACCTTCCGACGGCCCCCGGAGTTCTCCCGGCTGTGAGGTCTTATATAGACAGGTGTGCGCCTTTCCAAATTAAGTCCTATTAGTTTAATTAAACACAGCTGGACTCCAATGAAGGAGTAGAACCATCTCAAGCAGGATCACAAGGAAATGGACAGCATGTGACTTAAATATGAGTGTCTGAGCAAAGAGTCTGAATACTTATGGCCATGTGATATTTCAGTCTTTTTTTTTTTTTATTAAATTTGCAAAAATTACTACATTTCTGTTTTTTTTTTTCAGTCAAGATGGGGTGCAGAGTGTACATTAATGAGAAAAAAAATTAACTTTTTGGAATTTACCAAATAGCTGCAATGAAACAAAGTGAAAAATTTAAAGGGATAATTTCTGTACCCACTGTGTATGTCTAGCCTCAGATTTTCATTCACGTTCAGATCAGGCTACTGATCAACTCCACAAATCCAGAGACTGCTAAATCATTCAGGAAGTCTTTTGCAGTCAAGCAGGGGTTCTAATTTGCCTCTCTAGCAATAACACAAGCAGTTTTTACTGACATTTTTCTCGGTCTTCCAGACCTTATCTTGATCTCCACTGTTCCTATTAACTGTCATTACATTTTGAACTGAGGAAATGGCAACTTGAAAACACTTTGCTATCTTCTTATAGCCTTGTCCTGCTTCGTGGACCTCCACCATTTTCATTTTCAGAGTACTAGGCAGCTGTTTAGAAGAACCAATGCCTGTTGTTTTTGGCACAAGGTTAGAGGAGGCTGGGTTATGATGGTGAACAAGCCATAACCCTAAGCACACAAATCTCCAAGGGTGCCCAAACCTTTGCATCGGCCCATTTTCCTTCTTATAATTTTTAAAATGAAAAAAATAAATAAATAAATTATATATAATTTTTGGGGCCTAAAATACAAAATAAATGTGTTATCTTTAACTTTAGGCTTTTTAGAGATCATTTCATCTTCAACTTGCTTAATTGGTCACAGTGACCAGACTTTTACATGCCACTGTTTATTCTATATGGCAGTAATGCAGTTTACAATTGATATATTCAATGTTTACGCCTCTTCGGGCACAAAATATACTAGCGCAATCTGTGGTATGTATATAACACAGTTACAGCAGCTGGCACCTATGTATATTTATGTCATCCTATTAGGAGGGGCTGATCAGCTTTGTTCCTAGATGAGAGACAGACCGAGCAAGCAACCGACTGACCGATCGTCCGTCCGTCCGTCCGACAGAACGGAATGAAGCTGCCTTCTTATGGAAATATTATCGGTTACCTAAAATTCCCACTTTCCCTGTACACAGACATAGGCAAGATATGCACCTAAACGTGAAGATCAATTCTCTTACCTTCTATGGGGTCACCAAAGAATTCATTATCGTGTATGGAGATAAGGGAATGACTAAAGAGGGAGCTAAATAGGTAAAACAGAGGGATGATGCGATTGGAGTCCTCGAATGACATGGGAGACCCTCTGGATATCACCTGGAGGAGCGGCACCATTGACCTACAATAACAAACCTCACATCATCACCGACATTCGGGAAGGACACAATTCATTATGAAATGGATAAACTCTATTACAACAGGATATAGATTGGATGGCATTTATTAATTCAGGAAAAGCACACATTACAGCTGTTTTATATGCGCCATCTTACCCTGTAATCATTTTGGTTGTCATCGAAGAGATTAAGTACCAAAGATGTCTTAAAAATCTTGCATTAAACGCTAAACTGTACAGGAGCCTGGAAGGAAAAATAGAAGTCTGTGAATACGAGCACTTGTCAAATAAAGTCCTTTATCGTCAATGAGGGGGTCTCCCTCCTAGGGACCCCCCTCCAATCCCTGAAATGAAAGGGTCTCAGCACCTTAGGGCTTTGTTCACACATTGCATTTTTGTGGCTTTCTTGCAGCTTTTTTAATGCAAATCAAAAGCTGTTTTGTCACCGTACCAGCAAATGTTATGCGATTTCAGAAATCTCATGCACACGCTTGTATGTTTTTTTTCCTGACTGCATTGGAAAAACGTCAGCATTATTAAAATTTGCAGCACGTCAATTCTTTTCTTTTCTTTTTTTTCAGCATTTTTTCACCCATAGAAAGTAATGAGACAGTGAAAAAACGTTTGTGGGTGAACAAAGCCAACTATTAAACATATATTGTAGACAAGTCACACAAGTGATCCGCAGCAAAAAAAGGCAACAAAATGCACAAAACAGGCATAGAATGCAGAGGTTTTACTCCAAGTGGACAGGTATTGACAGCTGAAAAATACTCTGACTTAAGGTACCTTCACACTGAACAACATTACAACGATATTGCTAGCGATCCGTGACGTTGCAGCGTCCTGGATAGCGATATCGTTGTGTTTGACACGCAGCAGCGATCTGGATCCTGCTGTGACATCGTTGGTCGGAGCAGAAAGTCCAGAACTTTATTTTGTCGCTGGATCACCCGCTGACATCGCTGAATTGGCGTGTGTGACGCCGATTCAGCGATGTCTTCACTGGTAACCAGGGTAAATATCGGGTTACTAAGCTCAGGGCCGCGCATAGTAACCCGATGTTTACCCTGGTTACCATTGTAAATGTAAAAAAAAAAAACCACATACTCACATTCCGGTGTCTGTCACGTCCCCCGGCGTTCTGCTTCCCTGCACTCCTCCTGCATCCTGTGTCAGCGCCGGCCGGCCGTAAAGCAGAGCACAGCGGTGACGTCACCGCACTGCTTTACGGCCGGCGCTTACACAGGATGCAAGAGGAGTGCAGGGAAGCGGACGCCGGGGGACGAGACAGGCACCGGAATGGGAGTATGTGTTTTTTTTTTTTTTTTAACTTTTACAATGGTAACCAGGGTAAACATCGAGTTACTAAGCGCGGCCCTGCGCTTAGTAACCCGATGTTTACCCTGGTTACCCGGGGGCTTCGGCATCGTTGGTCGCTGGAGAGCTGTCTGTGTGACAGCTCTCCAGCAACCACACAAGGACTTTCCAATGATCACGGCCAGGTCGTATCGCTGGTTGTGATCGTTGGAAAGTTGCTGAGTGTGACGGTACCTTTAGGCTATGTTCACACTTTTTTATGCATTTTTTTTCCTGCAGGTTTGCTGCTATTTTTTACTGCGTTTTTGTCAGGGTACATTTGTGTCTTGCACACGCTGATAACGTTTAGTCCATAAAAAAATAATCTGATTCAGCTTCCTCAGGTTTTGGGACCAAAAACATAGCAAAAACTGATTCATGTGTTTTTTGCAGCATTTTTTTGCACTACCTATTGCTTTCAATGGGTGAAAAATGCTGCAAAAATGCTGAAAAAAGCTAAAAGTAGTGACATGTTACATAGTAACATAGTTAGTAAGGCCGAAAAAAGACATTTGTCCATCCAGTTCAGCCTATATTCCATCATAATAAATCCCCAGATCTACGTCCTTCTACAGAACCTAATAATTGTATGATACAATATTGTTCTGCTCCAGGAAGACATCCAGGCCTCTCTTGAACCCCTCGACTGAGTTCGCCATCACCACCTCCTCAGGCAAGCAATTCCAGATTCTCACTGCCCTAACAGTAAAGAATCCTCTTCTATGTTGGTGGAAAAACCTTCTCTCCTCCAGACGCAAAGAATGCCCCCTTGTGCCCGTCACCTTCCTTGGTATAAACAGATCCTCAGCGAGATATTTGTATTGTCCCCTTATATACTTATACATGGTTATTAGATCGCCCCTCAGTCGTCTTTTTTCTAGACTAAATAATCCTAATTTCGCTAATCTATCTGGGTATTGTAGTTCTCCCATCCCCTTTATTAATTTTGTTGCCCTCCTTTGTACTCTCTCTAGTTCCATTATATCCTTCCTGAGCACCGATGCCCAAAACTGGACACAGTGCTCCATGTGCGGTCTAACTAGGGATTTGTACAGAGGCAGTATAATGCTCTCATCATGTGTATCCAGACCTCTTTTAATGCACCCCATGATCCTGTTTGCCTTGGCAGCTGCTGCCTGGCACTGGCTGCTCCAGGTAAGTTTATCATTATCTAGGCTCCCCAAGTCCTTCTCCTTGTTGCATTTTGCAAAAACGCAGCTCTTTAGACAAAACAGTCAGGAAAAAAAAACTGCCCTGTGTGCATGAGATTTCTGAAATCGCCTAGATTTTGTTGGTACTGTGAAACGCATTTAAAAAAAAAAAGCATTAAAAAAACTGCCCTGTGTGAACATAGCCTTAGCACTCTCTGCAATGAATGAGGCTTATATCAGATGACGCAAAGGAGGAAAAAACATCTAAAGAGGAGCCATGTGCTTTACTAGTACTTGGTGCCACTTTCCTGGGTTGATGCCCTAATGTCAAACCAATGAAGCAAATGTTAGATCCTTTAAAAAAAAAAATCCCATTTAAAGGGCACAGTCAGCCATAAAACCCTGAAGACGATCGCATCGCAGTGCTCGGCCTGGCCGGCGGCTCTCCAGAGTGTGACAGCTGCATAGAGATACATGCGGTCATGCCCGGGTCAGGAAAGCTGCCGGCCGGTCCGAGCATTGCGTTGCGATCGTCTTCTGTGTTATAAGGCCGTCTGTCTGCGCCTTTATACGGAGCTGAAATTAGGATTTGTGGTGGACCCTTTTACCACTGCTTGAGGTTACAAGGTGGAAATTACCATACTTAAAATTGAAAGAAAAGTACAGAGAGCCTCCTGAGCTGATCAGCAACAATGGAAACACGCGAACTGTCCGGGATGTTTCCTTGGATTATTGATGAATGTGTCACACGGCAGTAATAAAGTGTAAGAGGAAGTAATATCTGATGCATCAGGAGTTATTTGAGTGAAGAATGATTTTAATTAGGCAAAATCATTTTTACTGCCGTTCTCTATTGAGCCAACGTTTTTTTTTCTCCTAACAGGCTTTTTTTCCCCATTTGCTCACATTTATTAGTAATAAACGAACAAGGAAATAATCTCACAAATGGGTTTGCCACGTGCAACCTTCCAATGGTCGTAGACTCTATAGGAAATGGCTGAGCGACCTTCTACATTTCTGCTCTCACCAAAGGTCCTTGGCAGAACGCCTGGGGGGAAACTGGTGAAGAGGAATGGATAAACATTGGGGGCAATAAAAGAGGCCATTTCCTCCACTGCTGGACCATGGAGCATTTCATCACATCTACACTAAAGGAACGGCTTTTAGATATATGAGGGGGTGCCCACCAAAAAAAAATGAGAATTACTTATTTTTCTATCAGACAAAAAAAAAGGAAAATGTCAAGCTCCATCAAACGCCATATTATGGAGCTTTTCTCCAGGAGGAGCACAAAAGTTTAATGCTTGTCTAAAGCTGTAAAAGGAAGTGTGACATTCCTTCCATGCTTATTAAGCTCTTATTTAGAAGATCCCCCAATAAAACTTAATTAGCTGATCGCAAGATTCTCCTACTTATGCCTCTGCCATAAATGTGGAGGATAATGAATGGAGCACAATAGGTTTAAGTGAAGGTGTCACAATATCATCCCCTCCATAAGCAGAACATGACATCTAACTTTACTCTTGTCCCCCTACTCTGGTCTGTGTAATTCATGCAGTTCATCACCCATGGTGTCCCAATGAAAACCAGATATATAAAAAAAAAAATTAAAATACAAAAGGTGGACAAACTGGAAGAAAAAAAAAACAATCAAAGGGTAATTACAAGGAATATACCGTATCTTAAATGGGTTTACTCTTTCATTGTGTGAAAGGAAGGTCACCGAATGCAGTGTTGACACATGAAAGTTGGGAATAGGAATGCCCCGACTTCACATAAAGCCCTGTGTGGTATGTCCAACATCACACATAGGTGTCACTTCACATAAAGCCCTGTGTGGTATGTCCAGCATCACACATAGGGGTCAGCATTCCCAGCTTATTTACTAGATTACTACTGGATAACAGCCAAGCATTATCGGGCTTAAACATTTAGCCAGAAAGCAGCAAATTTAAAAAGTCATCCAAAATAAAAAAAAGTCACGTCTGTGAAGACAAAAAAAAAAAATGGTTAAGACTGAGGTGAACTACACTACACAACACTTAAAATCCAAGACCAAGAAGAAAAAGTCATGGAATTATGGAAATCACATTATCAACAACTCGGCGTTACATTGATTGGAACTAATGGTACGGCCATTTCCCCAAAGTGTCATAGGAGCCATTTTTCAACACAGCAATGCAAGGTGGCACGTTGCTTGTGCTACTGTGAGCAGCCTGCCATGGCCTGCAGCAGCTCCAGACTTGCCTTCTATTCAGTGGTTCTTCATGTTTTGCTCAAAGACATTCAGCCTGGCAGAATTCCTCAACCATTAATAACCGCACTGATAACAGTTAATGTGTCGAAATGCAGTGATTTGTGCATGTGGCGCTCACACTCGATACTGAATATACCAAAACATCGAAAAATTTGTTTCCATTTGTCATCATTTGCATATTATTAACATGTCTATCCATCCTGGGATATTTATAACTACATTACTCTTTCTTTTTGGTGTTGCAGTTTCAATGTTGAGTAGTGCAAATTGTCTCTTCAGAGAGGAAGAGGACTAGAACTCTAGTGCCACCTATTGGAAGTAGCAATCCTAACAGTCAATGTCGACCCTTTAACGAGTCTTGTCGCATGACTTGGGATAAAAGCCAAAGCAGAATCTCAATTTGCAGACACTGTTTCGGGGGTACTGCCCCTAGTCAGTTTGGCTTTTATCCTAAGTCATGTGACAAGGCTCGTTAAAGGGTCGACATTGACTTTTAGGATTGCTACTTCCAATAGGTGGCAATAGAGTTCTAATCCTCTTCCCCTCTGAAGAGACAATTTGCATATTTCCCAGAGGAGCATTGCGGCTTTAAGTCTCCTCACCTCGACATGCTTATCGTGTCACTCTCCACAAAGAGAAACGATATTTCTTGAATGTTGAGTAGGGTATGTTTATATGACCTATGTGTATCAAAGTAATTAAAGGGGTTGTCCATCATCCAATTTTTCGTTATTTAAAATGCTTTTTCTGAACTTGTAATTTTTCCCCACTCATCTTCTTGGATATCAGTCGGACGCCACTCACACAGCCAAACCAGATCTCCACTTTGCACTGACGAGGAGCAGTACCCTGAAACAGTTTCTGCAAAATTGAGATTCTGGTTTGGCTATTATCCTAAGTCATGTGACAAGGCTCATTAAAGAGTCGACATTGACTGGTAGGATTGCTACCTTCCAATAGGTGGTTTGCAAAAAAGAAAAAAAAAGAGCATGAACCGCACATCCCAAAATCATACGTTGATCTAAAGCCGCTAGGCAAAAATTAATATAACTGAATATGAGGTTTTCAGTTTAACATTCTGATCAGACTGTATGAAGCCCACTGCCACTTCACGGCAAACCTCGTAGTGGGTCCTATCGCCCTAACGGAGCGGAGCCGTGCGGCGCCCACCGCCACAGCGGCCATGCACCAGCAGGGCCGACGGCCTGTTGCCCCACAGCACCCATGCTGCGAGACTAAGCCCCCATGACTCCAGACCGCGCCGCCCCACCAGCACAAAGCCACAGCAACAATGGCCGCCACACAGCACCAACACCGAAATGAAAGGAGCACTTAAACTCACCTTCCTCCAACTCTTCAGTGAGAGCCAAAATGGGCTAGACCCCTAACTTTGCAGTCTCCTGCTAATTAAAATCACCTGTGCCAAGCCAAGGCTTTAGATCAAAGTATGAATTTGGGATGTGCGGTTCATGCTCTTTTTTTTCCTTTTTGCAAAGCATGTTCTTGTCTCTTTCTTGGACCAGCACTCCTCCCATTTGGCACAGGTGATTTTAATTAGCAGGAGACTGCAAAGTATGGGGTCTAGCCCATTTTGGCTCTCACTGAAGAGCTGGAGGAAGGTGAGTTTCAATGCTCCTTTCATTTTGGTGCTGGTGCTGTGTGGCGGCCATTGTTGCTGTGGCTTTGTGCTGGTGGGGCGGCGCGGTCTGGAGTCATGGGGGCTCAGTCTCGCAGCATGGGTGCTGTGGGGCAACAGGCCGTCCGCCCTGCTGGTGCGTGGCCGCTGTGGCGGTGGTTGCCGCACGGCTCCGCTCCGTTAGGGCGATAGGACCCACTACGAGGTTTGCCGTGAAGTGGCAGTGGGCTTCATACAGTCTGATCAGAATGTTAAACTGAAAACCTCATGTTCAGTATATAAATTTTTGCCTAGCGGCTTTAGATCAAAGTATGAATTTGGGATGTGCGGTTCATGCTCTTTTTTTTCCTTTTTGCAAAGCATGTTCTTCCAATAGGTGGCACTAGAGTTCTAGTTCTCTTCCTCTCTGAAGAGACAATTTGCATAATTAGCATATTTCCCAGAGGTGTATTGCGGCTTTAAGTCTCCTCATCTCGGCATGCTAAGCATGTCAATCTCCGTAAGGAGAAACGATACTTCTTGGATATCCCCACTCATCTAAAACTACAGTGTTCAAAATCCCTTGCAATACCACCGCCGTAACCTCACTCCATCCGTCAGTGCCAAGTATACAGAGAGTTGAGCACTGTAAGATGGATAGGGCGGTCATCCATGGCTGAAACTGAAGAAGTTTAAGCTACAAATCCTCAAAGAAAGCGGAGTATAATCTGACCCGTCGGCCCTTAACAACTCAATAATGGTGAGGAAGTGTACAAGGGGCAGGATGTCCAAGAACAGACTCGGAGTGCAACACAAGCGTCAATTTAGGGAGTGTGGCCGAATATACTAGAAAGTTGCTCTAAATGTTATTACAACATTGTTCAATCAAAAATAAAAAAATACTTTAATTATATAGAGATATTAGGATCTCTTAACATTTGTGCTGTAAAACTGTGATGGGGATTAAAGTACATTTTTAGCATTTTTGACAGCTGGAAAAGATCAGTCTGCAGCGCAGGATGACAGAAACCACAATACACCCTATAAATTGGGGACTTCGGCGATTGTCAAATCTGTCTAAACAGACATAAACCGCTCTACTTCTGTTATATTAGTCATTTTTTGTAAAAATAATCTTAGTTCAGGGCAGAATCGTACCACTGTCCAATAAATGCAAAAACTGCTACTGTGTTGATTGCAGTTTAAAAAAAGATGTGATGGAGCTGATGAAACATCAAGCGCATCTATCACACGTGTGCAGAAAAGGCCAATGGCATCTGCTTATAAGTAGTGATGAGTGAACACTACCTGCCTGTTCTGCACAGCGCAGATCTCTGTCACAACCGCTCCTGCGGCTTCTGCTAACATCATGTTGACAGAGCAGCAGCTGCTCTTCTGCTCTGTTGATGGGTCGTAACTGCCAACGTCATGCTGATTGACAGCCGACTACTCACTGATTAACTGCTGCAAGTCGGCTGTCAATCAGCATGATGGGCCCGCAGCTGCTCTTCTGCTCTGTTCTGTTGACGGGTCGTAACTGCTGACATCATGCTGATTGACAGCCGACTACTCACTGATTAACTGTGGCAAGTCGGCTGTCAATCAGCATGAAGGGCCGGCAGTCATGCTCCATGGACACCTTTAATGCGAGTCTCAAATGCTGCGCTCGTCTGTCTCCGTGGGCAGACAATGAATAAAGTAGCGTTGCGCATGATACGGGGATTGTTTTCAAACTTGGTACAACCCTTTTAAATAGGTAATTTTCCTTTTCTACTTTATGGGTAGTAAAGACTATATATATATATATATATATATATATATATATATATATATATATATATATATATATATATATATATATATATATAATGTACACAAAATTCAAGGCAAAACATACTGGAATCCCAAGTAGTACTCACATGTACTTATATGCTGGTCTCTGTATCACTACTAGATGAATATATCCGGACAACCTCTTCCATGGGTGCAATAATCTCCTAACTGTATAATTACACGGGGATAGAAATACTAAGACAACTCGCGAGCCGTTATTTGATGGACCAATCAATGATAAAAAGCCTCCAAATGAAAATTTGCCTCTCAATAAAGCCACAAATTAATAGAGCTGCTAAGCAGACTTAGGCTTGTAATGCACTTTAAAGATTAGTGGAATCAATAGTGCAGACCTGACATGCCCTGGGGAGCCGCAACAAATATTGCTTGTTTGTAGCGATGGAAAAACCAAGGTTAAATTGACTTCTAAATTGAATCAAACAGTAAATCTTGGTGTAACCGGTGGTACAGAAGGAGTTTTCTTTCTACTTTTGTCTATGGCGCACACTATTGTCATCGTGCCCAATTTTAGGAGGCCTAAAAAAAAAAGAACAAGTAAAAAAAGTGAAAGCTCTAATAATTTATAAGGTAAAATCCTGAGAGCGCAACAAAACAACCTTCCATAGCTAAAGAATCCTACTGATTGGGAAACGGTTCGATCGTGATGAGGACCGGTATGTGATTCCCGTTCTTAATACGGTCTGATCACACGGCGTCACATACTGCACTGTTAATCTCACGCTGAAGGACTGGTGCGTGCATCTGTTTTTTTTTTATTATTGAGAATCAGAAATTAATCTTAAAGACTAGATATGAAATTTAAAGGCAAATTAACGCGTTTGGGGTTTTTTTCTCGGATGCTTAAAAAAAATACCTGAATTTATTCAGAATGCTGGAATTTTACCATCCATGAGACATCTGCTTTTCCTAAACTCATGGAGGTTTTCCATACTTCTTTTACCAAGCAGTGAAAAGTGCACAGCACCTGGGTGTAGCATGGATAGCATCCATGTGCTGTCAACCTCAATGGGCGAGTCTGGTCCATAAATTGCCATGCCACAGCAGCAGGGCGCAGGAGCGCCGCTCATCCAGCATCTTCCATTTACGTCACTACAAGCCTCAGGAGTGCTGCCCGCACGGGTCATCCAGCTATACACAGGCCCACTAAGGATGTCACAGCCTCTGTGTGCCACTATCGCTTTGCATTACAAAACAGCATATTCCCAGCCTGTTCCAGGTTAAGCGACAGCTTATATACCAAGGGACTTGCCCTCCTACCCTATGCCTGCCACCTACATATGTATCCTAGCGTGCATCAAGTAACCCCATGAATAAGGCCCGGGAGGGTCGAAACGTTGGGTTTCTATCTGCACTTTTTGTTTCCTTTTTGTGGCAACCTGTTTTGTGAACACAATAAACTTGTTATATATTTGCATCATACCAGCTTCAAGTGTGCGGTAATTTTTTATATTGGACTGATATGGACCACACAGTGTTTTACCAGCACCTACTTACCTCTGTCCTGAGTGCACACCATTATTTCCTTTATGGTCCATAAATTGGACATAACTCCGGCTACTTCTTGCGGACAGAAACATGAAAAGGGCAATAGACGACAAATAGTGATGAGTAACGTCTTATCTGAGCATGCTCGGGTGCTAACCGAGGGTCTTCGGTGTGCTCGAAAAAAGTGTTCAGGTCCCCACGGCTGCATGTCTCGCAGCGGTTAGGGTATGTGCACAAATTGCGGATTCCATTGCGGATTTTTCCGCATGGATTCTGCAGAATCCACAGTTAAAATGACCTGTGTTTTACCTGCGGGTTTTCTGCGGATTTTGTGCAGATTTTCTGAGGATTTCGCCTGCGTTTTTACACCTGCGGATTCCAATAACGGAATAGGTGTAAAACGCTGCGGATTCCGCACAAAGAATTGACATGCTGCGGAAAATAAACCGCTGCGTTTCTGCGTGGAATTTTCCGCAGCATGTGCACTGCAGATTTTGTTTTCCATAGGTTTACATGGTACTGTACACCGCATGGAAACCAGCTGCGGATCCGCAGGGCCAAATCCGCAACGTGTGCACATACCCTTACACTGTCCCAACACATGCAGGGATTCCTTATTTGTTAGGCAATCCCTTCATGTGTTGCGGCCTTCGAACAGCAGCAAGACACGCAGCCTCGGGGACCTGAACACATTTTTCGAGCACACCGAAAACCCTCTGTTAGCAGTCGCGCATGCTCAAATAACACCGTATCCCAGCACGATCGCTCATCATTATTTATAATGCGTCTTTGAGCTGAATGCCCCAGACTGAAGCAAGCTTTAAAATAAAGATTAATAATGATAGATAATGGTCATCTAAACTGACTATCTTCTATGCGTCCAAACGCTCCCCTTATGGCAGAGATTCCTGGCGGTAACTCACCCCTTGTTCCCATTGATCTCTGCCTGCTGAGGGGTATGGAGGGACCACTGTCCGCCAAATTAGCATTTACGTCACAGCTGCCTACACTGTATGGCCAGCTTTACGTGACTGGTGACAATCGCTGTACCTTGTTGTGGAATCTATGGACCAGATGACCCAGGAAGTCCCTTCCAACTCTACCGATACCGCAATGAAAGAAGGAAAGTGTCAAAGTGCTACGTCTGCTTTTAATCAATTTCAAGGGGTATTTCCATCTTGGATTTTTTTTTTTGCAAATACCCATAGGCTTCATAAGACTGATAAATGTGAGCACCACGTGTGCTACCTGCTACTCGAGAACAGGCTTTGTCTAGTGCTGCCGAGAATAGACAGTCGGCTTCGAATCCATTCACTTCTAGGGAGCTTAAGAAAAATAAATAAATCAGGAATCCCAACTATTTTCTGAACACTTATAAAAGTGAGTGGAGACGGCAGCACGGACCCCTCCTCCTCTCTATTCACAGCAGTGCAAGAGAGGGACCAATTTACAAGATATGTGCTGGTTACACAAAAAAAGTTTGGCCGATGCACATGTTTATAGGGAACAGTATGAATCAATCGTTCATGGACCTCACCAAAGCCATCTTCAGAAAAAAGAGAGTGATTCTTGCACCACTGTACAAACTGCTGCATACATAAACAGAACCTGATGAGGCTGGTGTTCTTACTTTAACAATCAATGTCAGAATAGCTGTATAAATCTGACACTATAGTAAGCATTTTAGACACTGGACTCATAAAAAGCGCATTTGAACATCAGGCAGGAAAGCTTTCGAAAACGCACTATACAGCCATTCTGACTTAAATTTTCAACGTGAGTGCACAGCCTCATCAGGTCTAAGAGAGCTTTTCAGTAATCTATGTAGATTCTATTGTGAAATATGGTGATGGTGTTATAATAACATGTCCGTGGATTACTTGAAGTAGAGGAAGAGGTTTGCGCAAAGATGTAGGACGTATGCATACGATCACAATTATAGAAATTATAACAACAGCTGAGAAAAGAACCAGCAGTGAAAAGGATAAATGTTCATCGTGCTGCTTAGATAGACGTAGAAATAAATGATAGAAATTGTGAACTTGATCTTGCTTTTTGTACATAAGGTCCAGCATGTTCTGCACAACAAATGCGTCTTTACTTTTATAGACAGGCTGCTATTGAGTGGCAAACCATGTGAAGTTTATTCGCAGCGTGATCAATGACACTGTATCTGGCGCTGGTATCTCGGGTGCTTTGAAAGATCTTAAGATTTTATCAATATTATGACTTTTCATTAAATATAATGATCTGCATTACTGTTCATTTGCACGCTGTTCCAGCTCCGACCACTAAATTCAGAGCAAGAAAAAAAAAAGTGACATTTTCAGCAAGTATGTGTTTGAACAAGAAATGGCTGACTAGCTACAGTTCTCCATCTGTCTGATAAAATGTCTATACCCTGACAAGGCCAGGAAGGAAGCACAACAAAAGCGTTCTGTACAAACCGGGTGTGATAGACTCACATAGTAAGGAGAACAGCAACACATGAATCTATGGCGAAAATGTATATAAAATCACTGTGAATCTTCACACTGCGGTTATGCCTCGCATTGGCCATATGTGCAGGGAATATGCTCCTGATGCAATGACAACTGTATTAATATTGTCCCATTAACCCTGGGGACGCCAGAGCGGTGCGCTAACTTACCAACTGTTTGTTTGACTATACAATCCAATATACACTTTATACATTGGCACTTATGGGCACGAAGCCTCTGCAGCGGCGGACATCAGACCCTTACTCTGCAAGTATACGTTTGGAGATCACGGATGATGTGAACAAAGCCTCTTGTTATCCCAGGCAGCAATATATAAGGGTAAAGGATCTTAAACTATGATCACATCCTGTTCTAATGGCAAGTGAGAAAATCTAATGGCTCTAATCTTAAGGATGAAAGCTTCCCTGACATTTCACTTCCTGAGAGCAATAAACACCAGTGGGCCGAGGCGGACCCTGATGACATTGTGGCAGCGCCACATGCACCTCCATTAACATGGATTCACATCACCGCCTTACAAAAAAAAAAACCAATCTGATGTTCAGTTTTATAGTCTCTAACAAACCCTGATGAACAGGACATCACTTGTAATCAGTCAAGTCAGATTGTTAAATGCGAAGGTTAACGGCTAAAAAACTTTCACAGTAATTTTGTAATTGTTATCGTAGGTACATTTTAACTGTGAGATACAGAATCTAAAAAAAATAACAGAAAATCCCAATGTATGATTTTACATCATTAATTTGCATTTTATCACATAAAATAAATATTCGATACAATAGAAAAGCAGAACTTAATATTTTGTACAGAAACCTTTGTTTGCAATTACAGAGGTCAGATGTTTCCTGTAGCTCTTGACCAACTTTGCACACATTGTAGCAGGGATTTTGGCCCACTCCTCCATACAGATCTTCTCTAGATCTTTCAGGTTTTGGGGCTGTTGCTGGACAACACTGAGTTTCTGCTCCCTCCAAAGATTTTCTATTGGGTTCAGGTCTGGGGACTGGCTAGGTCACTCCAGGACCTAGAAATTATTCTTTTGTATCCACTCCTTAGTGGTCTTGGCTCTGTGTTTTGGGACATTATCATGCTGGAAGACCCAGCCATAACCCAATTTCAATGCTCTTACTAAGGGAAGGAGGTTGTTGGCCAAAATGTCGCGATACATGACCCCATCCATCCTCCCTTCAAAACGGTGCAGTCATCCAGTCCCCTTTGCAGAAAACCACCTCCAAAGTATGATGTATCCCCTTCCATGCTTCACTGTTGGGACTGTGTTCTTGGAGTTGTACTCATCATTCTTCTTCCTCCAAACATGGCGAGTGGAGTTGATACCAAAAAGTTCTATTTTGGCTTCATCTGACCACATGACCTTCTCCCTCGCCTACTCTCGATCATCCAAATAGTCATTGGCGAACTACAAACGGACCTGGACATATGCTGGTGTGACCAGGGGGACTTTGCGTGCCTTGCAGAATTTTAATCCATGATAATGAAGTGTGTTATTCAGGGTAGTGTTTGAGACTGTGGTCTCAGCTCTCTTTAGGTCATTGACCAGGTTCTCCCATGTAGTTCTGGGATGATTCCTGATCTTTCCCAGAATCATCCTTACACCACAAGGTGAGATCCTGCATGGAGCCCCAGACCGAGAAAGATTGACAGTCACCTTGTGTTTCTTCCACGTTCTAATAATTGTGCCAA
The DNA here is from genome assembly GCF_032444005.1 of Ranitomeya imitator. NCBI lineage: Eukaryota > Metazoa > Chordata > Amphibia > Anura > Dendrobatidae > Ranitomeya > Ranitomeya imitator. The sequence goes on from NC_091287.1 coordinate 64,472,283, forward strand.
CATTTGTTGCCTTCTCAGCAAGCTGCTTGCCTATTGTCCTATAGCCCATCCCAGCCTTGTACAGATCTACAATTTTGTCCTTGGTGTCATTAGACAGCGCTTTGGTCTTGGCCATGGTGGAGAGGATGGAGTGTGATTGATTGTGTGGACAGGTGTCTTTTATACAGGTAATGAGTGCAGAGTAAGGGTACCGTCACACAGTGCAATTTTGATCGCTACGACGGCACGATTCGTGACGTTCGAGCGATATAGTTACGATATCGCAGTGTCTGACACGCTCCTGCGATCAGGGACCCCGCTGAGAATCGTATGTCGTAGCAGATCGTTTGAAACTTTCTTTCGTCGTCTAGTGTCCCGCTGTGGCGGCATGATCGCATGGTGTAACATATATCGTATACGATGTGCGCATAGTAACCAACGGCTTCTACATCGCACATACGTCATGAAATTATCGCTCCAGCGTCGTAGATTGCAAAGTGTGACAGCAGTCTACGACGCTGGAGCGATATTGTTACGATGCTGGAGCGTCACGGATCGTACCGTTGTAGCGATGAAAATTGCACTGTGTGACGGTACCCTAAGAGGGCTTCTTAAAGAAAAACTAACAGGTCTGTGAGAGCCAGAATTCTTGCTGGTTGGATGATCACATACTAATTTCATGTAATAAAATGCAATATAATTATTTAAAAATCATACAATATGATTTTCTTGATTTTTTTTTTTTTTTTGATTCTGTCTCTCACAGGTGAAGTGTACCTACGATAAAAATTACAGACTTCTCCATTCTTGGTAGGTGGGAAAACTTGCAAAATCGGCAGCGTATCAAATATTTATTTTCCCCACTGTATAAGCATTATAATGCTTTGAAGATTCAATCTAACGCTTCTTTGTTTTATAAAACTACTTTTATTCTGCAGCTTGTCATATGCGACTGAGCCAGAACTAGTCTGGTGGGATATCACTTCCCCAGACTAGTCCAAGCTCAGATACTCTAATCCATAGGTCCCCAACGTTTCTGCTCTTGAGAGCCACATTCAGCTCTGAGAGGGTCGCGAGCCACATTCAGCTCCCGCCCCCCTCACAATAGTGGCAACCAAAGACCACATTCCAGGAATAATAATAACCAAAGCTTTTCCACAAAAATCAATCACCCAAAAGCAGTATACAAAGATCCAGGGGTTCCTACAATACTTCCCACTCAGTTTTCTCCTATAAAGAACTACCAAGACACTGTCACATCCATCTTCAAACACCTCCTCTGACAGGTGGTGTCATCTTGTCTCCAGCGTACCATAATTAAATTCTCTCAAAACCCCTATGACCATTATATGTGCATCCAGATCTACCATTATATGTGCATCCAGATCTGCTCTTCTGTGCAGGGCTGCTCACAAACTTCATCATTTTCAGATGTGCTCTTCATATCTGTTTGCTAGTACTGGAGCTAATGCACCAAGCTGACAGACAGCCGCGAGCCACAATTCATAGGACCGCGCTACAGGTTGGGCATCCCTGCTCTAATCACACCCTCCGACTGACATCTTCCATGCACTCTACTTCATTGCAGGATCACCAGTAACCTCCCACATGCACAGGACGTGCTGATAGTCCTACCACGAAATCGGGAATGAATGACATCCTTTGTTCAATCCACTTCATGGTAGGACCACCGGCATATTGCGCACATTTGCAAAATGTTTGGCAGTCCTTCCATGGAGTGAAGTGTATGGAAGACGTCAAGTTTAGAAATTAGAGTGAAACTTAAAAAGCTTTATTATCATGCATACCGTATATACTCGAGTATAAGCCGACATTTTCAGCCCACTTTTTTGGGCTGAAAGTAACCCTCTCGGCTTATACTCGAGTCATACCGAGGGGTCGGCAGGGGAGGGGGAGCGGAGCTGTGTAATAATACTCACCTGCTCCTGGTGCGGTCCCTGCATGTCTTTTCCCGGGTGCCGGCAGCTTCTTCCTGTAGTGAGCGGTCACATGGTACCGCTCATTACAGTAATGAATATGGATCCCACTCCCATAGGGGTGGAGCTACATATTCATTACTGTAATGAGCGGTACCATGTGTCCGCTCACTACAGGAAGAAGAAGCCGGCACCAGGGAACAGACGTGCAGGGATGCGCCAGGAGCAGGTGAGTATAGTGCGCTATATTCACCTGTCCACGTTCCACCGTCAGCGCCGCTGCGTCTTCCGCGTCCTCTGCATTGACGCTCAGGTCAGAGGGCACGATGACGCGATTAGTACGCGCCGCCCTCTGCCTGAACGTCAGTGCAGAGGACGGGAAGACACAGCGGCGATCGGCGGTGGAATGGGGAGTAGGTGAATATAGCAAATGCTGGGGACTTGAGAGGTGAGTATGTGATTTTCTTATTCGCAGCAACAGCAAATGGGGCAAATATCTGTATGGAGCATCTTATGGGGCCATGTGCAGCATTATAGGGGGCAATTATCTGTATGGAACATCTTATGGGGCCATGTGCAGCATTATATGGGACAAATATCTGTATGGGGCCATGTGCAGCATTATATGGGGCAAATATCTCTATGGACCATCTTATGGGGCCATAATCCACATTTGTGGAGCAGTATACGGGGCAAATGTGTCTATGGAGCATCTTATGGGGCCATAATCAGCATTTGTGCAGCATTATATGGGGCAAATGTCTGTATGGAGCATCTTATGGGGCCATAATCAGCATTTGTGCAGCATTATATGGGGCATATTTTAATATGGAGCATCTTATGGAGCCCATCATAAACTGTATGGAGCATTACATGGGGCTCCTGATTCAATATGGATATTCAAAAACACAACCTACTGATGTCTCAATTAATTTTACTTATTGGTATCTATTTTTATTTTTGAAATTTACCAGTAGCTGCTGCATTTTCCACCCTAGGCTTATACTCGAGTCATTAAGTTTTCCCAGTTTTTTGTGGCAAAATTAGGGGGGTCGGCTTATACTCGGGTCGGCTTATACTTGAGTATATAGGGTAAGCATCCCTTTGTATAAGCTCTTGCTGCCCGAACTGCACTCTCATGGAGTACCAATTTTGGGCCATGAATAAATCAGCATTTATAAGGGTCGTCGCAAGAGTTTAATAAAGTTAAGAACCTGCAGGAAAATGTTAGAACATATTCATTAAATGGGAGTATACTCGGGACTACAGAACGCTAGAAGGATTTGATATTCTGGTTACAAGTAAGCTGAGCAGCAGTACTCAATGTCAGGCAACAGCCGCAAAAGCAAACAAGATTTTAAGGTGTATAAAAAGAGAGAAAATCCTGTGATTCCAGTGTATTGTTACTCCACTATAAATCACTTATGAGGCCACATCAAGATCCAGTTTTGGCCTCCACATTTTAAAAGGATATTCAGAAGTTAGTGTAAGTTCAAAAGCAGGAACTAGATTATAACAAGGGATGGAAGGTCTCTCATATGAGGAGAGGTTGGAAAAGTTGGGCTTGTTTAGCTTAGAAAAAAGACGCCTCAGAGGGGATCTCATTTACATGTATAAATATATGTGTGGTCAGTACAAAGGACTGGTACTTGGACTTATTCCTTCCAAAAGACCGTACTTAGGACCATGGGACACTCATTACGGGTGGAAGAAAGGCGATTCCGGCAGCTAAATAGCAAAGGGCTCTTTACAGTTAGAGCAGTCAGACTGTGGAATGCCCGATCACAAGAACTAGTAATGGCAGACATTACAACAGCTTTTAAAAAAGGGCTGGATGATTTCCTCACTACACGTAATATTGTGGGCCATAATTTAGTGACAAAATATATAATTAGTGAAGAAAAGTTGAACTTGATGGACCTAGGTCTTTTTTCAACCTATGTAACATAACAAACCACCCATTCACACCTGTGTAATCCAGCACCCATTCTTCGGTGGCCCCTGATGGCCTTGTATACTTGCAGCTCCTCAGCAGTCGTATAGTACATGTCAGAATCCATTCAACAGATGTCAATGTATGAAGGACATGTCATCCCTGATGGAGATCATTGAAGAACCTGCAGGTTCTTTCATCCCAGATGATCTCACATTTAGGATTATAATTTTCTGACATAAATTAACGTACCAATCTATTGTGTCTGTGCATAACACCCCAGACAGGCATTTACAATATACAGCCGAGGTCCCACGCCTTAGTGTATACATGTGTTTAGCATATTGACTGTCCCATACTAAACCAACAAGATCATTTAAAGGGAACCTGTCACATTCAGAAAATCAATTTTCCTGCAGATTTAGGGGTAATCTGCAGAAAAATAGCATTTAAATCTTGTGTAAGCTGGCTTACAGGAGCAGCGGTTACATGAAGAAAACTAAGTGATATTCTCCCTGCAGCTGCTGGCTTTCAGCCATCGCGGCGGTGCAGGGAGCGATTACTGTCATCGCTGACTATACAGTCATGGCGCTATATTCACTCCTCAGCACTTTGATTGACAGCTCGCTCTGCACACACACATACTGTATGCGAGTGCACACCTATTAGGAGCAGCGCACATGTAGTATTCTCGGTACTTGCCTGACTTTGGGCACCATCATGCGGTGCTGTACCATAAGTGTATGGCAGATGGAAGCCATAAGAGTGAAGACCTCCTCGCTGGCAGAATCTCTCCACACCATGTTGAGCAAGGTGTTCGTTTGCTGCTTAGTATCCAGTTTCTTTAGGCACTCTTCTGTGATATACTGGACAGACATCTTGCCATCACCCTATGAACAAAAGCATATCGCATGACCTTTTCCCTTTCTCTTTTAATTTATCATAGCAGAAAATTAGAAACTATGCCTAAACATAACCTACAGTGCCTTGAAAATGTATTCATACCCATGAACTTTTCCACATTTCACATACAAACATAAATGTATCTTATCGGGATTTTATGTGATGTACCAACACAAAGTACAACGCATTTGTAACATGTAAAATAAATTCTATATGGTTTTCTAGATATTTTACAAATTTAAATCAGGAAATAGCGACATGCTTTTGTATTCAGCCCCCGAGTCAATATTTTGTAAGACCACCTTTCATTACAATTACTGCTGCAGTCTTTTGGGGTCTGTCTCCACCAGCTTTGCACATCTAGAGGCTGACATTTTTACCCATTCTTTTTTGCAAAATAGCTCTATAGTGCTGTTCACCGATGTCTCCATTCAATTTTCACGTCTTGCCACAGATTCTCAATGGGATTTAGGTCTGGACTGTGACATTCACACACATGAATATGCCTTGATCTAACCCTTCTATTGTAGCTCTGGCAGTATGTTTAGGGTTGTTGTCCTGCTAGAAGGTGAACGACGCCCCAGTCTCAAGTCTTTTGCAGCCTCTATCAGATTCTCCTCCAGGACTTCCCCTTATTTAACTCCATTCATTTTCTCATCAAATCTGACCAGTTTCCCTGTCCCTGCAGAAAAAAGCTTCCCAAAAGCAAGATGCTGCTACCACCATGTTTGATGGTGGGTATGGTGTTTTCAGGGTCATGTGCAGTGTTAGTTTTTCGCCACACAATGTTTTGGTCTCATCTGACCAGAGCATCTTCTTCCACATGCCATGAAGGGGACACATCTAGCATGTGGAAGAAGCTGTTCTGGTCAGATGACATCGAAGCAGAATTTTTTTTGGCTGAATGCAAAACGTTATGTGTGGTGGAAAACTAACACTGCACATCACCCTGAAAACACCATCCCACCGTCGCTGGTGGTGGCAACATTATGTTATGGGGATGATTTTATTCAGACTTGCAGCAGTAATTGCTGTGAAAGGAGGTCCTACAAAAGTATTGACTCGGGGGGGTTGAATTCATGTTATTAGAATATTTAGAAAACCATTTATAATTTCTCTTACACCTCACAAATACTTGCTACATTATGTTGGTATAGCACATAAAATCCATTTACATTTGTGGATGTTACGTGAAAAAAAAAATGGAGAAAAGTTAATGGGCTATGAATACTTTTTCAAGGCACTGTATGTCCCAGAAAAAAAATCGACTTCAATGTGGTACCTGGAGCTGGTCATAGATAAGATGTTGTGTTTGTCAATTGCTGTGAGCAGCTTTCACATTGAATTGGTAATGGCCATTTTAATAAACTTATGCAGGCACTTTTTTTTTTTTAACCCAAAATTACATTTTCAAATAATCACTCCAAAAAGCCGACAACCAGGTGTGTCCCTTATGTGTAAGTTAAAGGGAACCTGTCACCTGAATTTGGCGGGACCGGTTTTCGGTCATATGGGCGGAGTTTTCGGGTGTTTGATTCACCCTTTCCTTACCCGCTGGCTGCATGCTGGCCGCAATATTGGATTGAAGTTCATTCTATGTCCTCCATAGTACATTCTATGTCCTCCATAGATTGCCTTGCGCAGGCGTGTACTACGGAGGACATAGAACGAACTTCAATCCAATATTGCAGCCAGCATGCAGCCAGCGGGTAAGGAAAGGGTGAATCAAACACCCGAAAACTTTTTTTTTTATTATTATACATTTTTATAGCGCCATTTATTCCATGGTGCTTTACATGTGAATACGGGGCAAATATAGACAAATACATTAAACAGGAGCAGATAACAAGGCACACGAGTACATAAGGAGGGAGGACCCTGCCCGCGAGGGCTCACAGTCTGCAGGGGGTGGGTGAGGATACACTAGGAGAGGGAAAAGCTGGCTGTGCGGCTGTTCAGTAGGTTGAGGATCACTGCAGGCTGTAGGCTTGTCGGAAGAGATGAGTCTTCAGGTTCTTTTTGAAGGTTTCTATGGCAGGCGCAAGTCTGATGTGTTGGGGTAGAGAGTTCCAGAGTATGGGGGAAGCACGGGAGAAGTCTTGGATGCGGTTATGGGAAGAAGAGATGAGAGGGGCGTAGAGAAGGAGGTCTTGTGAGGATCGGAGGTTGCGTGTAGGTAGGTACCGGGAGACCATGTCACAGATGTATGGAGGAGACAGGTTGTGGATGGCTTTGTATGTCAGTGTGAGGGTTTTGAACTGGAGTCTCTGGGCGATAGGAAGCCAGTGAAGGGCTTGACATAGGGGAGAGGCTGGGGAATAGCGGGGGGACAGGTGGATTAGTCGGGCAGCAGAGTGTAGGATGGATTGGAGTGGTGCCAGAGTGCTAGAGGGGAGTCCAGAGAGTAGGAGGTTGCAGTAGTCGAGGCGGGAGATGATAAGGGCATGCACTAGCGTTTTTGCAGTGTTGCGGTCAAGGAAAGCACGGATCCGGGAAATATTTTTGAGTTTGAGACGACAGGAGGAGGCAAGGGCTTGGATATGTGGCTTGAAAGAGAGGGCAGAAAACTCCGCCCATATGACCGAAAACCGGTCTCGCCAAATTCAGGTGACAGGTTCCCTTTAAGGTCCTCTGCCTGTTGCAAGCATAATCCGTCTCTATCAGCAGTGATGCCGACAGATTACAGGAGGTGTGGACAGGTCTTTGTGTTCCTGTTCTCGCTCGCCTGTCTGGGAAACTGCATACAGGCATAGCAGAGAGGCAGATCAGTTCATGGCAGGCAAGCTATTGAAAACTGGCAAGAAGTAATGAATGGTGGAGAGTGAGGTAAAGGAAGTTCCAACACCTATGGTGCAGACAAAATGATGGTGAAGAGGAGCCACCCACTGAGAAAGAACTGATGGCATGCTACAGTTCAAGTAGTCTAAATGGCTGTGTCGTTTCTAACTTACTGAGGCTAATATAGTATGGCTTGAAGGAGAAAAACTTGTGCAACTTTCAATTTGGAAGATACCCTAATATATCACCTTTCATTGAGTATAAAGGGGTTCAATCACTTACAACTGTGGTGACCATTTTGCTGATATCGTCATCCTCATCCTCAGAGTCACTGGTAAGCTCCTGATGATTTGCAATAGTGGAAACTGGCAACTGAGAGAGAAATGATTGCAATACTCTAAGGTATACGAGCATCCCCTCTTCTGATAGGGTGCCTGAAATGAAAAACCAATGTATTATATGGTATCTTGTATGTCAGTATGTACAGTTATAATACATTGAGACTACATAAGGATATACAATAGTGTAGTGTGGAGGCGCGTGGTTGCTTTGCAGCACTGGGGTCTCGGGTTTTAATCCGTCCAAATACAGACTCCATGGGGAGGTTGTATGTTCTGTCCATGTTTGTGTGGGTTTCCATCATCTATTCCATTTTTCCCACACTCCGAAACATATACTGTACTGATAATGAGCTGAGATGGTGAGCACCATTAGGGACAGAAATGACAATGTCTGTAAAGTGCTGCAAAATACCATACTACCATAAGAGCAAGCAAAATGAAAAAAAAAATAGATATTTGGTCCTTTCATAATATGCAGAATTAGCTGGCTTTCATCTAAGGCATTTCAGGTAATTCATTTGAAAAATCCACAATGAAATTCCGCAAACAATGAACAGTACAATGTTAGACCGTGCATCACGTGTAGCAGAAAATGTCCACAAGATAACAAAATGATATCTGCAGTGATAGATCGGCAACAAAAACATGCAGAATTCCTTGTAAAAAAGCAGGGATGTAAAGAAAAACTAAAAAACACACACAAAAAAAAAACACCATACCCTCCTTCCCTGCTGGTCTCTCCCAAGGGACTGCTTATCCTGCAGGTTCCTCCCATGCGACTACTTCTCCTGCTGATCCCTCCCATGCGACTGCTTCCCCTGCTAGTGCCTAACATGTGACTTCTCGCCCTGCTGGTGCCTCCTATGTGACTGCTTCCCCTGCTGGTCCCTCCCTTGTGACTGCTTCCCCTGCTAGTGCCTAACATGTGACTTCTCGCCCTGCTGGTGCCTCCTATGTGACTACTTCCCCTGCTGGTGCCTGCCATGTGACTGCTTCCCCTGCTGGTCCCTCCCTTGTGACTGCTCCCCTTGCTAGTTTATCATATGTGACTGTTTCACCTGCTGGTTCCTCACTTGTAACTGCTTCCCCTACTGGTCACTTCAATGTGACTGTTTCACGTGCCGGTACATGAAATGTGACTGCTTCCCCTGCTGGTCCCTCACATGTAACAGCTTCCCTTGCTGGTTTCTCACATGTGACTGCTTCATCTGCTGGTTCCTCCCATGTGACTGCTTCCCCTGCTGGTTTCTCACGTGACTGCTTCATCTGCTAGTTCCTCACATGTGACTGCTTCATCTGCTGGTTCCTCCCATGTGACTGCCTCCCCTGCGGGTTCCTCACATGTGACTGCTTCATCTGCTAGTTCATCACATGTGACTGCTTCATCTGCTGGTTTCTCACATGTGACTGCTTCCCCTGCTGGTTTCTCCCATGTGACTGCTTCCCCTGCTGGTCCCTCACATGTAACTGCTTCATCTGCTGGTTCCTCACATGTAACGGCTTCCCCTGCTGGTTTCTCACATGTGACTGCTTCATCTGCTAGTTTCTCACATGTGACTGCTTCATCTGCTGGTTCCTCCCATGTGACTGCCTCCCCTGCGGGTTCCTCACATGTGACTGCTTCATCTGCTAGTTCCTCACATGTGACTGCTTCATCTGCTGGTTTCTCACATGTGACTGCTTCCCCTGGTGGTTTCTCCCATGTGACTGCTTCCCCTGCTGGTCCCTCACATGTAACTGCTTCATCTGCTGGTGCCTCCCATGTGACTGCTTCCCTTGCTGGTTTCTCACATGTGACTGCTTCATCTGCTGGTTTCTCACATGTGACTGCTTCCCCTGCTGGTTCCTCACATGTGACTGCTTCCCCTGCTGGTTTCTCACATGTGACTGTTTCATCTGCTGGTTCCTCACATGTGACTGCTTCCCCTGCTGGTCCCTCACATGTGACTGCTTCCCCTGCTGGTGCCTCACATGTAACAGCTTCCCCTGCTGGTTTCTCACAAGTGACTGCTTCCTCTGTTGTTCCCTCACATGTAACTGCTTCATCTGCTGGTTCCTCACATGTGACTGCTTCATCTGCTGGTTCCTCACATGTGACTGCTTCATCTGCTGGTTCCTCACATGTGACTGCCTCCCCTGCGGGTTCCTCACATGTGACTGCTTCATCTGCTGGTTCCTCAATTGTGACTGCTTCATCTGCTGGTTCCTCACATGTGACTGCCTCCCCTGCTGGTTCCTCACATGTGACTGCTTCATCTACTGATGCCTTCCATGTGACTGCTTCCCCTGATGGTCCCTCCCATGTGACTGCTTCCCCTGCTAGTTCCTTAAATGTGACTACTTTATCTGCTGGTCCCTCCCATGTGACTGCTTCCCCTGCTGGTTCCTCACATGTGATTGCTTCATCTGCTGGTCCCTCCCATGTGACTGCTTCCCCTGCTGGTTCCTTAGATGTGACTACTTTATCTGCTGGTCCCTCCCATGTGACTGCTTCCCCTGCTAGTTCCTTAAATGTGACTACTTTATTTGCTGGTCCCTCCCATGTGACTGCTTCCCCTGCTGGTTCCTCACATGTGACTACTTTATCAGCTGATCCCTCCCATGTGACTGCTTCCCTTGCTGGTTCCTTACATGTGACTACTTTATCTGCTGGTCCCTCCCATGTGACTGCTTCCCCTGCTGGTCCCTTCCATGTGAATGCAAATATGTTTATTTGTTGTTATAAACTATTTACTTTTTTTTGTTTTACTTTTTATGACTTTTGGATTTTGCTAACAATCTAATGCAAAAAATCTGCAAATATTGAGGAAAATATCTGCAGTGTATGGATATTTTTTCATGTGAAAATGCTGGGATGTAATATGTAAAATACGTAAAATATGCATCTTATTATAGAGGAAAATATAAATCTAGTTCTTTCCTTACTCAGGTATGTTTCCCCAGCGGTAAGCACAAAATAGAAAAGCCAAGGGGTCTGGTCACATCTCAGTGGGCGATGACCCTGTTCCTCTAGTAATGCGCTCAGAAACAGTTCATAGGGGAAAGCGGTGTGTGCGTCCGCCAGGGCTGGAATGATGAAGTGGAAGATCTGATCGGTGTAAGGTGCAGCCAGAAATTCTCTGGTAAAGGCAGAGAAAACCTGTTGCCTGAAACAAAAAGATTTTATTTAGGGACAAAGTAGAGAGTTGGACAGCCAGAAATAATAAGTAAACCTTTAACGTGGTACACTGGCTCTACTCTGCCTCCAAATCGGGAGGTGAAAGGGGCAGGTGATATCAAGTCTACCTCCCGGGTCGTGTCGTCACCGGCCACTCTCAACTCTTCATGTGGAAGGGAGCAGAGCCGGAACACCTCGGTAAGTTTAGCATAAATTGCACCATGATACATACAGGATTTATTAACTGTTCTTGAAGGGAATATGTCAGCAGGTTTTTGCTACCTCATCTGAGAGCAGTCCGATGTAGGCAAACAGAAGCTGAATCCAATGATGTATCAATTAGTTTATTGGGTGCAGTGGTTCTAACACAATCAGAGCTTTGATATGCAGAATGAAGCAAAGCTGACTCTGCCCCCACCAGGCTCTGCATATACAAAGTCCATAGACACAGGGAAGGTGGTGTTGCTGGACTAGTGTACAGGTGCATCTCTTGACTTCTTGCCGCGGTTCCGGCGCAGGCGTACTTTTGTCTGCCCTGTTGAGGGCAGAGCAAAGTACTGCAGTGCGCAGGCGCTGGGCCTCTCTGACCTTTCCCGGCGCCTGCGCACTGCAGTACTTTGCTCTGCCCTCAACAGGACAAAGTACGCCTGCGCCGGAGCCGCGGCAAGAAGAGGACGTCATCGTATGAAGATGGGAGGTGCTGGACCGGACCGCGACACCCATCAGACCTGGACCGCAGCGGGACAGCACCTGGGTGAGTATGATATAACCTTTATTTCTTATCTTTCAGGTTACATCGGGGGCTTTTCTACAGCATTCTTTAATGCTGTAGATAAGCCGCTGATGCCAGTGGCCGCAGCTCATATACGATTGGGGGTGACAGACTCCCTTTAATGCGGCGTGGCATGGAGACGATCAGCCTGTGACATTGCTGAGGTGTTATGGAAGCCCAGGTTGCTTTGATAGCAGCCTTCAGCTCGTCTGCATTGTTGGGTCTGGTGTCTCATCTTCCTCTTGACAATACCCCATAGATTCTCTATGGGGTTAAGGTCCGGCGAGTTTGCTGGCCAATCAAGCACAGTGATACTGTTGTTTTTAAACCAGGTATTGGTACTTTCGGCAGTGTGGACAGGGGCCAAGTCCTGCTGGAGAATAAAAAAAGCTTGTCGGCAGAGGGAAGCATGAAGTGCTGTAAAATTTCCTGGTAGACGGCTCTGACTTTGGCATTGATAAAACACAGTGGACCTCCAGCAGCTTGGCTTGTGTCTCTCCACTCTTCCTCCAGACTATGAGACCTTGATTTCCAAGGTCTAGTGTGAAGTATTTCTGTATTAACAGAAACACTTGAAATAGATCACTCTGTTTGTAATGACTCTATATATGAGTTTCACTTTTTGAATTGAAGAACTGAAATAAATTAAGTTTTTGATGATATTCTAATTTTGTGAGAAGCACTTGTAGTTAATAGACAACAGTACGCACGTTGACAAGTGACATATCCCTGAATTCTGAGTTTCAGCCTGTACTCCCACCAGTCTTCAGATTACATAGCCAAAACCTGCTGACAAATTCCCTTTAAAACCAAAATGTGGGGATTAATCAAAACGAATGCAATGGAAAAGTTGATATTCTTTCCATAGAAGCCCACTCTGATTTTCAGAACTTTCACAAAAAAGAAAATAAAAAAATCTGAACCTGACTGATTGGTGTTTTCCATAGCAAAGCTTCCTCGCACCAGTTCTGATAACGTTTACTCACTGTTTTTTGCACAGAGCAGAAACATATGAATGGGCAAACATGATACCAGTTTGGTAGCAATCTGATGAGCCAGAACTGAGAATTCAAGCCTTGAAGCCACGTGCAAATATGACTGAAAGTGCATTGAGGTGTGTGAGACTCGCCCCCAATGCACTTCCAGACTAATTTTCACGTGGTTTGAAAGCTTGATTTCTCCATACTGGCAATGCATCGTGAAGTGACCGTAGATTATAATGACCCCTAGGGATCTGACCATCTGATAATGATACGCTGATCAAAATAAAAAAATTTAAATCACCACATCATAACTACATGCTTCGAAAATAGGTGACTGTGTCCGGGGACGGAGCTGGCAAAACTGAAAATTAAATTAAGCATAATAATTCTTTTGATGAAATTCGCATTGCCAAAAATCTGCCGGAGCGCTGCCTTAGATACACAGAACGTATGTCTCTTAATCTTCTACCCTAAAGTAATCAGTGTAAATTGTGCAGCTTTTCAGGCGATGTAAAACATGGGGATTACTCATCATTTATAACTCTCAAGATTAACGTTAAAGGAGGGTCGAGCTCAAGAAAATGCAAATACACGGTATGGCAGCGGCCAGAATGACTTTCTAAGTCTATGCAAAGGAGGATAAATCATAGCACTGGAACGTCTGAAAACAAGCGCCGTTCTCAAGGTCAAATCATAAAATCAATTGCTCATTTACTAATACTTTCTCATCTGTAGACTACCAAGGAGAATGAATGACACATATGGGATTATACCTCTCTAAATCCAAGGGTCCTGAAGGGTACAGCTAATGTCAGCTCCACAGATCCACTGCAGAAGGAAGGTGCGGGCAGCCACACGTTCCCTCTGCAGCTGCCACTATAGGCAATCTCCTATTAGAAGATCAACCCCATCTTCCTTTATCAGGAGCGACTTCTTCTTGGTGCTGGGGGCACTCCTGCTTGATTGGCGGTTCAGAAGTCATGCTGCTTGCCTTTGCTGTGTGACCTCTGATGCTACTATATGAGGCATCTTTGCTTTTGCAACCTCAGACTCGCACTGAAGTAGGTCGGGATCGGTAGTAGGGATCAGTAGTTGGGATCAGTGCGCTCCAACGATCCCCGCCAGCCTCAGAGCAGTGCTTACAAGTCCACTATAAAAGAGCATGTAAACCCTGCGCAACTTCTGTCTGTCCCCTTTGCAACAAGCAGTAAAAAGTAAAACCTTAAATATTTGGAGAAATTGAGAAGACAATTTAATAACAATATATTGCAAAGCTGCGTGTTTTTAAGACAATTCTATAAATGTATGTAACATTAGGCTAGGTTCACATTGCGTTAGGGCGATCCGTTTCACGGATCCGTTACTAAGCGGCACTAACGCAATGTAACAGATCCGTTAACGCACCCATTGCCATACATTATCGTAACGCATCCTAACGCATGTCAAAATCGGCATGCGTTAGCGATGATGCGTTACTTTGTGACGCACCCTCAAACATGGTCTACCGCATTTTCGGGTACGTTAGGTCTAACGCACAGCAAACAGATGCGTTCACTGTGCGTAGACCTCTATTGCTAACGCATGCCAACGCAATGGTACCATGCGTTAGCACGATTGTAGAAGAATAGAGATTCAGGGCAACAGCGTTAGTGCAAACGGATGGCACTAACGCGATGTGAACCTAGCCTTGGAATTAAACCAGAAAGAAGCAGCCGATCTCCAGGAAATAAAATCCACACTTTGCTTAGTCACAAAAAATGATTCAGCAACTCCGTGGAAACAATCTCAAGCACATGTGACCTAAGAGTGGGGACATGTAATCTCTACACAGGGTTTTTTGGACAGGGACTGTTGAATTTAAAGGTGCATTTAGATGGGCTGAGAATCGGGTTCCGATTATAAGAATCATTGTTATCAGCAGAACATTACTTCATGTCTACACATGTGTTACTAGTAGAAACGTTGATCCAAAGATCAGTCATGATTTAGCAATACCTGCAAACAGAGAAAGAGAACAAGCTCTGCTTGTGTGGACTACCCCTAGAGAAATGAATAAGAGCTAGGGGGGTGATCTGGGGCAGCACACGTCCGTGTCAGACGCAGGTAAAATCCCCGCACCTGACGAGGCAGGCACACGATCGGCATGTATCTTGTTTATCAGAAAAGGACTGGAGCACGATACCTGCCGATCGTACAAGTGTCTCGGCAAATGTGTGCAGTCGTAACGGCATCGGCACAGATCATCTATGATGTGGAAGTGAGAAGTGCCATGAACAGTACAGGGGCCGCTCTTCTGTCTAACAGAACTTAGCCCAATACTATAAGGCAGGGAATTCCAAAAGTTTGACAAGTTCTTCAATCTTCTCACTTGGGTCGCTATGAGCATAAACATACAGTACATCCATATGTATGCAAAGCACAACAACCACTCCTGCAAAGGCCGTCCAAGCAGATGACAGCAACATTTCTCATGATACATTTCAACAGTAAGTATAAATCAGGGACAGAGTCCTATCCTACCTCGCACCGTCAGAGCAGGAGCTGTATATAAAGTGCAATGGTTTCATAACATTCTCTAAGAGTATCTTTGCTATAGGAACTCTGGAGACGTCGCTATATTCAATGCTGGATGGAAGTTTGTTGTTAATTAACAAGAAAAGTGACCTGTAGTATCCTGAGAAACAAAAGACAGGAGATTTACATTAGAAAAAGGTAAGACACTCTGACTTATTACCGTAAGGTATCTGCTTCTATAGGATTACACCAGGTTTGCTGGCCTAGGAAACACACAAGTTTATCCTTGTAACATTCACATGTAAAATGATTCCCATTCTTCACATGGACATTAGCAAATAAGACTCATCATGACCCTATTTATTTGTATGCAAACCTTATCTGAGCATGCTTTAATCTGGGCAAAGGTCACTGTGAAGGGACAAGAGAAGGTAACCAGTAACATCACCCATTGTGAATGTTGGATCATGTGTTATCTACAGTAATTAGAGGGGTTATCTGTGTTGATAATGAGAGTGCTAAAAATCTTCTCTAAAGAACAGAAAGTGGAAGTCTATTATAAGGTCTTTTAGCCAGAATGAGAAATGCAAGATTCTAGGTTTTTTTTATTTATTTAGTGAGCAGTAGGGAAAAAAATATAATACAGGCCACACAGTATATAACACAGCCACGTAGTATATAGCACAGCCACGTAGTACATAACACAGGCCACGTAGTATATAACACAGCCACGTAGTATATAACACAGCCCACGTAGTATATAGCACAGCCACGTAGTATATAACACAGGCCACGTAGTATATAGCACAGCCACGTAGTATATAACACAGGCCATGCAGTATATAACACAGCCACGCAGTATATAACACAGCCACGCAGTATATAACACAGCCACGTAGTATATAGCACAGCCCACGAAGTATATAGCACAGCCACGTAGTATATAACACAGGCCATGTAGTATATAACACAGCCATGTAGTATATAGCACAGCCACATAGTATATAGCACAGCCCACGCAGTATATAGCACAGCCCACGCAGTATATAACACAGGCCACGCAGTATATAACACAGGCCACGCAGTATATAACAGGCCACGTAGTATATAACACAGCCACGTAGTATATAACACAGCCCACGCAGTATATAACACAGCCCACGCAGTATATAACACAGCCCACGCAGTATATAACACAGCCCACGCAGTATATAACACAGCCCATGCAGTATATAACACAGCCCACGCAGTATATAACACAGCCCATGCAGTATACAACACAGCCCACGTAGTACATACAACAGCCCACGTAGTACATACAACAGCCTACGTAGTATATAACACAGCCCACGTAGTATATAACACAGCCCACATAGTATACAGCAATGTGGGCACAATATCCCTGTTAAAAAAAAATAATTAAAATAAAAAATAGTTATATACTCACCTTCCGGTGGCCCCCGGATCCAGCCCAGGCCTTTAGTGATGTTCGTCACGACACTCCGTTCCCAGTAATGCCTTACAGCAATAACCCGTGATAATGTAGCGGTCTCGCGAGACCGCTACGTCATCATCTCACGAGACCGCTATGTTACGTTGCCGCAATGCATTCTTGGGACCAGAGTGTCGCGAGGAGCGGGAAAGGCTGGCGCGGACGACGGAAGGTGAGAATATAATGATTTTTTTTTACTATTATTTTTAACATTATATGTTTTTGCTATTGATGCTGCATAGGCAGCATCAATAGTAAAACGTTGGTCACACTTACAGGGTTAATGGCACCGTTAACGGAGTGCGTTACACCGCATTATGCCGCAGGGTAACGCAGTCCATTTAACGGACTGCTAAAACGCTATGTGGGCGCTGACTGGAGGGGAGTAGGGAGGGGTCAATTCGCGGCCGGACTGTGCCTGTTGCTGATTCGTCGCGGCCGGCTTGGCCGCGACCAATCAACGACGCGGGATTTCCTTTACAGACAGACGGAAGTGGAAAACAGACAAACAGACGGAAGTGGACCTTAGACAATTATATATATACACCGTAGATTATAAGGAGGATTTCAGCTGAGAATATATTCTAACATACCAAGATCATTAGTTGTCCTAAAGGGAACCTGTAACCAAAAAAAAACACTATTAACCTGCAGATATGGGATTAATCTGGTTAATAGTGCTATTAACCCGCTTGGCGCCTGCACTTATCTGAACACTGCAGGGAGAAAATGAACTTATTTCCCCCAGCAGCATTCCGGTTTCAATTACAGGGGCAGGGCCAACACTGAACTAGTCACTGCTTTGAGTATATAAAGTAGCGGCTGTAACCGCATCCCCGGCCATGAGTGACACTTGCTCTGCATTGGTGCCGGCGGTCAGTTAAGTTCATTTTCTCCCCGCCAGTGCTGGTTTAGTCACTGCTCTGAGTATAGATAGTGGCCCGACTGACACTGACTCTGCATTAGGGCCGGCTGCCAGTCATGGCCGGGGGCACGGTTACAGCCGCTGCTATCTATACTCAGAGCAGTGGCTGAATCAGCGCCAGTGCTGTTACTAAAGCCGGAACACTGCCGGGAAGATTAAAGTTCATTTTCTCCCTGCAGTGTTTGGCTAAGGGTACCGTCACACAGTGCAATTTTGATCGCTACGACGGCACGATTTGTGACGTTCGAGCGATATAGTTACGATCTCGCAGTGTCTGACACGCTCCTGCGATCAGGGACCCCGCTGAGAATCGTACGTCGTAGCAGATCGTTTGAAACTTTCTTTCGTCGTCTAATGTCCCGCTGTGGCGGCATGATCGCATGGTGTAACATATATCGTATACGATGTGCGCATAGTAACCAACGGCTTCTACATCGCACATACGTCATGAAATTATCGCTCCAGCGTCGTAGATTGCAAAGTGTGACAGCAGTCTACGACGCTGGAGCGATATTGTTACGATGCTGGAGCGTCACGGATCGTGCCGTCGTAGCGATGAAAATTGCACTGTGTGACGGTACCCTAAGTGCAGGTGCTGGGCAGGTTAAGAACGCTATTACCCTGCAGATTAACGCCATATCTCTGGGTTAATAATGTTTTTTCCTGGTAACAAGTTCCCTTTAACAAAGCCTTTTTAATTTTACATTTTGTTTTAACAAGCACTTTGCAATTTTTCCCATTTACTAACATACTAACACAAGACAACCCTTTTAATTTTAACTAGGCAAAAAGTAACTTTTAAGAGGGGAGTTGCTAAAGAATCAGACTTTGTCAGCAATAAAGGGGGTTGTCCCACAATTACAACTTATCTACACAAAAAATGATAAGTACCTGATTACTGGGGATTCATAGCGATCATGAGATTAGTGGCGTTGTGTCCACAAGCATGTAACCACTCCATTCATTGTCTATTGGATTCATGGAGCTAGCCGAACACAGCGCTCCGCTAGCTTCATTAGACCCATAGACCAAGTGCAATAAAATGTATTTTATTTGGCTTTTACCTAAATATATATCTTTTATGGATACCAAGCTGTATTCTAGCCCCCCCCCCCCCCCCCCCCCAAAATAGAAATCACCTGTGCAATTCACCTACCTTTCTGAATCATGTAGTGCAAAATTTGTTCAACTAATGAGGACACAGTCATGGCGTCCTCTAGGACAGGCAAGAAAGTGTTTTCTGATGAAAAAACTTCAACCATTCTCATGGGTAGTGCAACATTGAGGTTGTCATCGTAGCACTGCTGTAATAACCTACATTGAAGAAAGTTAAAGGGAAAGATAAACATGATTTTATATAGAGGAGCGTTTCGGAAATCAATCTTTATGCATGTGATTGGACATTGTTTCTACTGAACTGCTGTAAAATGCTCTGATAGATATGAGACAGATGTAGAACTAAGAATGATTAACCACACAGTGCACTGACGTGTTCTCAGGCCGTACAGTCATTAGGCAGCTGTACAATGCAAAAAGACTATTCTAGGCTGCTACCGTTAAGAAACAAGTTTTGCGTGAGAAGTTCAAAAGGGAATTTTCAACCCCTTTTTGAAAATGGACATGAAGTCCATCTGTCATCTGATCCTACAACTTCAGTGGTCAGGTGACTGAATAGACTGGACGTCATCACCGGAGGTTTCGAAGGGGAAAGTAACACGCCTTTCATTATTATATATAGATTCCTTACCTTTGGCCAGAATTAAAAAAAACATGGCGTAAAACCCCTGTAGTGTCAGACTTTACCTTGCATGTTCCATTATCAAACATATTATTATGTGAGAAACATTTTAATGTATTATTATTGTTATGCTTTGCTTATATAGCACCATTAATTCCACAGCACTTTACAGACATTATTATGATTGTCCCCATCGAGGTCACAATCTAGCTTCCCTATCGGTATGTCTTTGGAGCGTGGGAGGAAACCCAAACAAATATGGGGAGAACATACAAACTCGTTGCAGATGTTGTTGATGGTGGGATTTTTACCCAGGACCCCAGTGCTGCAAAAATCTACACTGATCCACCGTGCTCAAATATCAATACGTAATGGAAATCAGATCTTAAATCTAAAAAAAAAAAAAATGTTTAAATTGTGTGTTACAGGCCCAAAGCCTGGTGCTGCACTATTAAGAGATTCTGATGCCACCATTCCATGTTTTCTGATTTCCAACCTTTTTTGGGAAGTTTTTGAAGAGGGTTTGATTTGCCTAGAGAGGTCTTTGGAGAAATTTTCAAGTGTTCTTGCAATTTTTTTCTTGAAGCGCTTTGATTGCCTAGTTTGGAGTGTTTTCCATCAAAAGGCACTTCAAAGAAGGGACATGTACTTCCTTGACTTCAGGTGTTTTTGAAAGCCAGGAATCTTTGAAAAGACCCTCAAAAGCCTGAATATGTAAAAAGCAAATCGGTTTTGCAACAAAATGAATAGGAAGAGTCTTTTGAGTGTTTTATGAGCACTTTTTTTTGTAGTCTGGGGAGCAGAGCTGCTCAAAAACGGTCAGAAAAAGCGGCAGTGTAAACATACCCTTACAGTTAAAAAAAAGAAAAAAGAAAAAATCGCCGGTAGTGCAGCCTCGGGCTTCGAGCTTGCAACTACATGTAAGTATATGGAGACTATCCCTAGTACTCTCCTTTTGATTCTTCTGTTTGCAATGTCTAGGCATGTCATTGGCCCTTCTACATAGAACTACTTAAGTGAATACTAAGATGCTAAGATGGTAGGTGCGGCTACAGAAAACGTTGAGCGCAGCTGTTCTGTATCCCCATGAGTACAGAAACGCACAGTTGTATCTGGAACTCATTTTAAAGGGAATCTGTCAGCAGGTTTTTACTATGTAATCTGAAAGCTGTAAAATGTAGTGACAAAGTCTGATTCCAGCAATGTGGCTATGAAATGAAGTCTCAATAAAATAACTGTGTTATCAGAAGATGATCACTAAGGACTAGGTATCCCATGCCTCCTAGTCAACAGCTTTGCGTAAACCGCCCCCATCACTGATTAGCAGCCTTCTATACAGTGTACACAGAGAGCTGCCAATCAGTGATGTGGGCGGGATTATACAGGGTTCAGCATTCTGAGCTCTGCAGCAGAGAAAACTGCGATTACCGTATATCAAAATGACAGCATGCAGGCCAGCAAGTGAGACATCACTTGAATCAGGCTCTCAGACCCTATACCATGCTGCTCTCGGATTATATACCAAAAACCTGCTGATAGATTCCTTTCAAGTATTGCATGAATAAAATACCAATTGTGATCTACTTACCTACAACATAACCCCAAGAGCCTCTTGATTTGGTACAGACAAGTAAGTCTGTCTGGGCCGATGAGTTGTTTTACAAACAGGGAATTATGTTTTATCAAGTTCTGACAAATCCATATCTATAAAGAAGAAGAACAAAAATACTAAGTGGCCTCTAAATGACATGGCCTGATTAAGAGGAAAATTAACTCAAGGAAACCATCCTTCTAGCGAAAGCACAACTTCTAAATTGGAAAGATTTTTGTTCATAACCTTTTGACCAGGGATTCTAGCCTCAAAGGATTTTCCGATCTTAAAATTGTGTAAGGCTACGTTCACACTAGCGTTGTGCGCCGCTGCGTCGGCGACGCGACGCACAACGCACCGAAAAACGCGTGCAAACGCACGCAAAAACGCTGCGTTTTTCGACGCGTGCGTCGTTTTTTGACGAAAATCGGACGCAAGAAAAATGCAACTTGTTGCGTTTTCTTGGTCCGACGCTAGCGTCAAAAAAGGCGCACGTGTCGGAAAACGCAACAAGCAAAAACGCATGCGTCCCCCATGTTAAACATAGGGGCGCATGACGCGTGCGTCGCCGCTGCGTCGCCCGACGCTAGCGCGACGCACACTAGCCGAACGCTAGTGTGAACGTAGCCTAAGTGCACTAAGGTTAGTTGCTGACTAATGCCCAGAGATGCCTGCTGCTCCCCTACTTACATGGCTTTTTATACCCTTAAGGACCCCATATACAAAGTCAGCCGAACCCACCAATATCGGCAGGATTGTCTGAAAGCCTAATATGTGTGGGGGGTCTCCCGGCAAATGAGGACACAGGACAGAAGAATCGCAATGTCAGAATTTCCTGGGTATGTGGAAATTGAGCGAGATCTCAGCAGAATTATCTGACGTGTATGGGGGGAGGGGTGATAACACTCACATCACTCATCACGACTGCCATCAGAACAAATGTGCTATACCGAGCTGGGCAATATAATTAAAATACAAGTTACTTCTCAGCTACGGAGGAATTATTGTGCCAGCATTCAGATAGACTTAGGTACTTTTCTGTTTTTTTCGCTCTATAAGATCGGAAAACACCATAAAAGTAAACAAAATTGCAGATTGAAAAACATAAAATTAAAGGGGTTTTCCAGAAACTTACACTGATGTCCTCCTCTATAGAGGTAAGTTCCTGGACAACATCTTGAACCTAAGCATTAATTTACAACAGGCTGTCCAACTTATAATGTATTTTATCAGATCAGAAAGAAGAGGCTGTTCTGTTCTGACAATGGAAAGACCATCAGTTATGTTACATGTAACTACAGGAGCATGGCGCCACTTTCTTCATCTCTTACAATAACCTGGTGGCAGTAGCTCTCTGGCTACCAGTGATAATGTAATATAACACAAAACTTCGGATTAGTATCCACATCATTATAGAGTTATAGAGTGTGCTGCCAACAAAAAGAGGGATTCTTATTTCACGGTGAGGTTGATTGCACTTTATCATTGACCTTACCAAACGCTTTGAATCTTCAGTCTGTTTGTAAAAAAAGAGCAGTTTCCGCACAAGAAGTGTAAGGTTTTTTCCATCTGCTGAAGGTATACTGGAAGTTGCTGAGCTAGCACAGAAATCAAACTCGCTTCTTTGGATGGAGTACTAAGGAGGAGGGAGAAGCATTACAAAGTTAGCATCACTTTTTATTTACAGCACATCCTGCACTGGACTATGGTACCCAATGCATTATATATTTTAGGAGTCAGAGTTGGTCCACTTTACACCGACTTCACAGCCCTGTCTACAGATAACTCATGTTCTCGTGCGCGCCAGCTGCAGTAGAATAGGCTCTGCACAATACCTGCTGCTTGCGCATGCAAATATCTATAGTACTAAGAGCTTGCAAGCTTTATGGTGGCTTTGAGTGCAATTGTTTATACTACTATACGCTGGCACGACAGGTTTATACTGTCTAAATTCTACTGACGTGATACCTGCTGTAATCTCAAGACTTTATGAACCGTTCAAGAAATTCAAGTGCATCTGAGAAGCTGAAAAAATATGTGCGACCTGACCCCTCTGATAACCTGCGATTGCATAAAGACAGCTCATCTGGGGTCAAATCTACAGGACAGCGGAAAAAACACACTTCTGATAGTGAGGAGGGAGAGGAACAAAAGGATGTAACTTTAAAACAGGCATCTGAACAGCTGATGCAAGCTATATCCTTCACTGGGACATCCCTGTCTGGGAAAATAGAGGAGGTACACTCCGAGTTGGGACGCCTCCGGCAAGATATGCAAACTATGATTGGCCGGATTACGGAAGTTGAATCATGGATATCTCGCCTGGAAGACAATTCCATACCTTTGGAGACTAAACTGACCAAAGTATCTGGCTCTATAAATGCTTGGAAGCAGAAGGCGGATGATCTAGAAAACAGACTATGTCGTAACAATGTCTGTATTATTGGGCTGCCTGAACGCTCAGAAGGTCAACAACCTGAGCAATTTTTGGAGAATTGGCTCAAAGATACACTAGGGGATGAATTCTCCTCAACTTTCTCTGTGGAGAGGGCCCACAGGGTTCCTACAAGGCCTCTTCCTCCGGGCGCTCCACCGAGACCGTTTTTGGTGCGTATTCTCAACTGCAGGGAAAGGGATGCTATACTTCGAAAGGCAAGGCAAAAGAGCCCCATCAAATTTACCAATGCCACTATTTCAATTTTTCCAGATTTTTCAATGGAACGTCAAAAGCAACGGGCTCAGTTCATGGTGATAAAGAAGCAGCTCAGAGAAAAGAACATAATCTTTTCAATGATCTACCCGGCCCGATATATACCTATACCGGACTCTGTGTTCAGAGATGGTACCCTCTTTATTGGACCGCACATGTTATGTGCATGGGAGATTTCAATTTGGTTATGGACGATTGCTTGGATAGGCTCAGATTGGACAACGTGGCCTCGGAAGTGACCTCTTCTCCGTTTCGGTTATCACTACTTATGGAAGGAACTGGTTGGTCAGATTTATGGAGAACGCACCATCCAGATGTTAGAGAATTTACCTGTCATTCATCCGTTAGATGCACTCTGTCCCGGTTAGATTACATATTTGGATCCAGTAATCTGGCGATATGGGTGGGGGAGGTGAAACATGGGAGTAGAGGTATTTCGGATCATAGCCCGGTAATTCTTAAACTTAGATTTAGTCATACGAACAGCAACATAGTATGGAAATTAAACCCATTTTGGCTGAAACGGATAGGGCCCAATGACAGAATCACAGACCAGCTGGACTGTTTAGTCTCATCCCATCCAGACCGACACAATATTAATATTTTTTTGGATGCTCTTAAAGCATACCTGAGTGGTTGTTTATCCTCTACAATCTCATATATTAAACGTAAGACCTCACAGGAGGATGACGATATGGAGAGGCGTTTGAGAGACTCAGAAGCAGCCTACATAGCTAATCAAACAAGTGCAAACAGAGCTGAATGGTTACTTTCGTATAGACTACATAGCCAGTATACTGACACTAAATCTAAGCGCAAGCTGTTTTTTACTCGACAGGCGTATTTTGAACTAGGAAACCAGTCTAGTAAACTTCTGGCATTTATGGTGCGTCAACACAATGCATCTAACACTATACTTAAAATTCGGGAACCAGATGGTTCAATAGTTACTTTGACAGAAGGCATACTTCAATGTTTTCATAAGTATTATAAAGAACTATACAGAACTATACATAGTATACTTTGATACTATGGACTGTCTAAATTATTTATCAGACATAGAATTCCCTACTCTGAGTCCTACACAACAGGCTTTCTTAGATGCAGATTTTACTCTTGAAGAGATAAATGTGGCCATAGCAGATCTGGCTTCTGGAAAAGCACCCGGTCCAGATGGATTTCCCATAGAATTGTATAAGAAATATCGAGACAATTTAGCGCCAATCCTTATGAAAGTATTTCAGGGGATTTGGAGGGGGGGGGTTCCTTACCAGACTCCTATTATGGAGCAACTATTATAGTTTTAAAAAAAAGATGGGAAGGACCCTCTGGAGTATGGATCATATCGTCCCATCTACTTAGTAAATGTGGACTACAAAATTTTTACTAAAATCCTGGCCACTAGGTTAAATACGGTAATATTGGACATAATACACCCAGACCAGACTGGATTTATGCCGGGTAAAAGTACGTCTATTAATATCAGGAGAGTTCAGTCAATAGCCCAATATAGTTCGATGGTACTAGAGAATAAGTGGGCCATGGCCTCGCTGGACGCGGCCAAGGCTTTTGACTCCCTTGAATGGCCTTTCCTATTTGCATGTCTACAGAAGTATCGATTTGGCCCTAAATTTTAAAAATGGATTCACGCAATATACTTGAAACCAAAAGCCCGGATAATTATTAATAATTCTGTATCTGAAACACTCTCCTTGGAAAGGGGAACAAGTCAGGGCTGCCCTCTTTCTCCGGCCCTCTTTGCCCTTGCGAATGAAGCACTAGCGATACGTATGAGATCCACCGCATCTATTCAGGGCATTAGAATAGCAGGCCGCACAGACATTACTGGTCTATATGCGGATGATATGGTAGTATTTATGGATGAAGTAGAGGAGACGCTGCCACATGTGATCACTACTATAGATGGATTTAGTACGCACTCCGGGTTATACATCAATTGGGATAAATCTGCTTTAATGCCTCTCTCCCATGTCCCAACAGATCATCTTGAAATGTTATCCCCATTACCAGTTGTATCTAATTTTAAAATACCTGGGAATAATTATTTCACAATGCAGCAGACTTGATCTGCAGCTCAATATTTTCCTGTTGCTAGACCTAGTCAAACACAAGTTCACCATTTGGAGTAAATTACCATTGTCTGTTTCTGGACGCATAAATCTAGTTAAAATGATATTACTTCCGAATTTCAATTATTCCCTCTAACATAGTGCTGCACCAGTCCCTAAATCCTTTTTCTCAAGCTTAAACTCTCTAACGTCATCCTTTATATGGGGGAAGGCTAGACCTAAACTTAACTTATCTACCATACACAGATCCAAACAAATGGGAGGAGCGGCGTTTCCAGACTTTTTTCTGTACTATTTGGCTGGCTAACTTAGAGCTTTGGGTAAATGGATGCCTGGGGGTTATTTATCAAACTCAGAGATCCATTTGGCTCATGCTGCAAGGATTGATTGCCCGCTGTTTTTTTTTTTTAGAAATAAATAAACCTAACTCCCTTAAATTACCACCGCTACTCCGATTGGCGCGATTGATTTGGAAACAGGTTAAAAAAGTAATCCACGTTGATGGAATTGCAGCTGAAATGCCATTATGGAACAATGAATATTTCCCAGGGTTATTGAATCATCCATCCGCTCAGTTCTGGATATC